>NC_088200.1:21528384-21842469 GCF_028769735.1 Zonotrichia leucophrys gambelii | reverse complement strand
GAATTGTAAATGTTTGTAAATGTCAAATGATTTTTAGTTGTGAGGGCATTACTCTTGTTTAGAACAAGGTACAGTCATAGCATTTGGAAAGAATACTGCCAAATCAAATCAATTTAGGCTTTCTAACGCTTGTTTTTAATTAGCAGGATTATGACTGATTCCTCCAAGTGATTTCTAGTATTGATTTGGGCTGTGCCTGGATACCAGACATGCTGGTTTCGATAATAAAAAAGCTTGCTTGTGTGTTGATGAAGTTTGCAGAGCTGCTGATTGTGTTTGTTTCAGAGCGATGATCCGAAACAGAATAGCTTTTCTGCTATTTCATAATAAGCACATTCACTGCTTTTCTCAAGTCTAAAGTATAATATCACTTGGGTTATTAAATCTAGTTTAATTCACCAGCTTCATTGAGTTATAGGATGTTTGGGGAAGTAAGACTCCAACTATAAAGCATTGTTTTTTGTCTTCAAGTATGCCTGGTACTCTTCAGTGTTAGTTATTTGCACAGTGTTAGTAGAGCAAGGACCTTCCACTGTGGGCGGCTGGAGTTTCCATTTCAGTGTACCTCAGGAGTCAAGTCTTGCATGCTTACAGGCTGTACCGCAGGGCAAGTCCCTGTCCAACCGCAGTCATGGCCTTTTACACCCTTCTGAGGTTTTGGGTTTACACATCTGGTAGCATGAGTTTGGAATAACTTGCATTTTTCAAACCCAAGTTTTACTTACACCACGTGCTGATTTTAACAACTGCAAGGAACCAAACTCCAAGCAAGCTATTCCCTTTCCGCCTGTGCCCTCTGACAGTGGAGGGACACTAAGAGATTATGAGTTAAAATAACAGTTTACTGAAATCACAATAACCACAGCAATATCAGTAGTGAGAAAAGTATATAAAAAGACGGTGTCCCACCCACAAAAGGGTATTTATCATTGGGAACAAAAGAACAAGTGCTTCCCAAAGACAGTGCCTGGTATGTACTCAGACAAAGGCAATATGGCCATGAGAGCTCTGGTGGTTTAATGCTCTCATCCCCCAGCCCAGTCTAAGTAGGACAAGCAAACCCCTCTGAATCGTGCGCCATGCTGCCACCTCAGACCGCTCCAACATGTTCTGCACAGCCTTCTCTGGCCCTGCCACCATTCTCTGGGGCTCTTCTGGGGCTTGGGCTCTGAATGGCTCAGCTGAGCTTGTGCCCGTTCTCTCTCTCTTTTCTAATATTCCCTGGAGCAGTTGTCTTGGAGTCGGCATTGCTGTCCTTCAGCACCACATCTTAAAGCCACAGCTCAGGGGAACGGGAAAGGGACTGACAGTGGAGAGGGTCCACCTGGCTTACCCCCACACCTTCTCCCTGGAGAGAGCCAGGCAAGATGGTGCACTTCCCCTGCTGCTCCTTGGCTTTTCCTGCTGGGACCACAGAGATGATGTGCGTGGTATGGAGTAAACAGCATTAAAAGCTCCATTCCTTTTTTTTCTGTAACCAGGACACAGCAGCACAGACTTACAGCAGTATCTGGGTTTTCATTGTCTTTCAGTGCAGCCTTACATGCCCAAAGATTAAAAAAAAAATATATCAGAATCATGAAAATGAGATTAAATTGCCTAAAAGTAAGTCAACATAAAATTGCAACTTCTTTTAAAACATGTAAAATTTTATTGAAATAGAGAGCAAGCAGATGCTACTGCCTCATTTGGATCAAGACTGTTGAATTCTTTAGCAAATCTGCACGCAAAAAGATCTACTGCATTTCTTAAGGGACATGGTGGAGAGAAATAAAATCCCGCAAGAAGTCAATTTTTTTGTGCTTCTAAGCTGAAATAAGACAGTTGTCAATTGTCATCAGTGAGAGGGAGCAGGAGTTAGTGGGTGGGAAGACTTACAATGCAAAATGTTATCATGAAATGTACATATATTTAGCATAATCAAGCAACTTGAATTTTATTTGAACTCATTAAAGTGTGATATAACACTATTGCATTGTGCATGGACAGTCTAGCAGAGACCTAGTTTTTTCAGTATTGAATAAACCTTCTGTTACATTGAATAGGATTAGTATCTTGGTTTGAGCAAAATGGCACAAATAGAAGTCTAGTCTTATGCAAACAATACCTATTATATTTGAGTGCTAAATACTAACCTAGTTCTTTGGTGAAGACTGAATATTCTTGGAGCTGTCTGTGAATATTTTTGGAAAGGGCATTTTAAGTGTTTATTGGCAGGAAACTTAGGTTTCTTTTAAAGAGTAACTGAAATGTAAATGTGTATTTTTAGAACAAAGAAATGAACACATGTGCAATTATACATAATCCTTCTTCCAGTTTCCAAAGACTATGAAGCAGGTTTCCTTGGCCAAACTTTTCATAACTTTCCACATGGCAGCCAGCCACTGTCATGTTGCTGAGAGCCACGTGTGTGCTGCATCCTTGAAGGACTTGGATGATGGTGATGGAAGCTCCTGGGGTGTCCCCCTGGACAGGAGATGACAACAACACTCCAGGAGCAATGCTTCACAATGCTTCCAGTGTCTGAGTGTGCTGCCATGGCCCAAGGCACTGAGGCAAGGGTTTTTCTACTTGTCCCTTTTAATTTTCCTTTCCGTGCCAGCTGGAGCGTGAATTTATCTGACAGTGCCTGTGCCAGCATGGCCTTTTTCTTTAATGAGAGACATAGCTTTGCATGAAAAGTTTTATATCACTTGTATTTTGTCACAGTAATTTAGTAAAAACCAGGAGGGTGAAAATATCCCTGTGTCTTAAGATTTGCAGTAATAGAGACCCTACAGGTGTTTCACTATCTTAATCAAAAAACATGGATCTGGCCATGTCATATTGAATCAAAAGTGAACATGAAGAGAGAGGGCTTAGGGAGAGGGTTCTTGGTTGAAGGGATGTCCAGACTGCAGTCTGACTGTCACAGTGAGAGCTCTTGCAGGCACTTCTCTCCAGTGTGTTTTCTTCAAAAATAACAATGAATCTGATAACAACAAATTTTGTAATTTCATGACTTCTTAAAATGTGTCTAGGTTGATCTATTACACCGAAAGAGTGGACAGGTTCTTAACACCTTCCATCAATGTTTCCAGTTCTGTGAGTGGCTATGTGAATAACTTAGAGGTGTGGAAGAACACTGGGGTTATTGCAGAGGGAAGATGGGGGTTGGCTATCTCTGCTGCTCAACCTGCAATTTCTTAGCCATAAGAAAGCAATTTTCATTAATTTTGTGACACATGAAGCTATTTGTTTCATTAATAAGCAGCAATTGGGAAACAGTGATCTAGAATATATTATACAGAGTGATGAGAGATGAGATTAGATGAAGTGAAAAACTGGAGCTGCATCCAGATTCAGGGTCTTTCCCATTCTTACAAATAAAGATAACTATTAGACAATAAAGTTGATTTAGGAGGGTGAACTGTGTGGCACAGGAGGAGGACCTGCAGAAAAAAGGGGAGTTTAGTGAGCTAGGTTGTAAAAGGAGACATTGTATTTCAGGGCAAAGAGCGTTGTCTTGTACTGGGATGCTGGAAAAGAGAAAGGACATCTTAGTAGAAAGGAGTAAGTACAGGTTGAGCTGGGAAGAAGCCTGAAGAGAAGAGAGGGAAATTAGAATTTAGTGTGGAGTGGGATGCAGAGCCAATGAAGACCAGACTGGCATACCATGCGTGTTTCTCTGTCTATACCAGAATGAATCTGTACTTGGTTTAGAGCTGTGTGAGTCAGTGAAGTTACACAAGGGAAAAATTTTGTTTGTTTGTTGTAATTGGCATATGTAATTGATACCAAAGAAGGAAAAAGAAAAGACAAAAGCCTGAAATGTCAATGAAAAGCTACACAGATAATGTCACCCAAGAGGATCTTAATTGCTACTTTAATTTCACTGAGAAAGATGAAGGTGGTGAGAAAATTTGAAAACTGCTGGCTGTCAAGGATTAATTACCTTTTCCTGACACAATGCTGGTACAAAATAGAGTTGGAGAGAGCTATTTTGCACAGGTATTTGGAACATGATTTGAGAGCAACATATTTCTGAAAATGGAGAGCAATATTTTAGAAAGCAGGAGAACACTTGCTTTTAGTGATGTGGCCACTGACACACAGGGCATGAGTAGATGAAACAATGTTTAGGCTGGGTGCGAAGATCATGGAGCTGGTTAAATTACACAGAAATAACAACCAAGATTAAAAAGCTGTTGCTGAAGTTTGTTTCTTGTAAGGCAGCTGTTGCAACTTGATCAAAGCCATTTGTTTCTTCAAGAGTTTAATTAGACATCTGATTTTGTTAAAGGATGTTCTCATTGCCCAAGTTTTCATTGTATTAATCTCTAATAAATCTTTTAGCAGTTTGAGATTTACTAATCTGTTTCTTGTGCTCTGTCAGCATCTGACCAGACCGTCAGTTTATGGTATTTTAATACCGTGTATATATATATAACTGGAAGAGAAATCAAGATATGGCACAATAGAGTTGTATTTAATTATATCCTGAATGACATCTGCTTAATTAACTAAAGATCTGCAGAATTTTCAAAGAGACCTACATGATTTTTCAGTATTGGCGAGTTTGCATTTATCCTCGTGTATAATATTTAGATATTTCAAAGTGAACTAATAGTGGCTGTTTATCTATGATCTCATTTAAACTTTATTTCCTCTTCTCCACACCCTTTGCATTTACTGCTTATGTGTAAAAGTGCTTATTGTGAAATAATTGTATTGAGAATAATAGATGTTTGGATGATAGAAATTGACACAGTCCTTGCACTGAAAGATCAAATAAATGCTTATTTAGTAACAAGTGACTCTGCTGTGAAGTGCTTAAGTTTCAGGGGTTTTATCTGGATTTCAAGTGACTGTGTCAAAACTCTTACTTCAGTGTACTTCATATGTGTGTTTCATAACCTATTGACCCGTGCTGAACTTTAAAAATTTAAAAATACTTGGTTATAGCAACAGAAACTTGGTTATAATACTAGACTTTCTTTTTTCCCAAGAAATACTGAAAAATGTTCCTTCCCTCTTTTTGAAATGTTGAATGCAGAAAATTAGTAATTCCTGTAAGATTTATCATCAGTTACTATATTGTTGCAGAGAGAATTACTTTCTAGCATTAAAAAAAACTAAAAAACTAAAACAGTTTTAAAACTGCCACTATGTCATTTAGCACCCAGTTTTTTAAGAAGTTCTAGCTTTACTGGTTTGTCTTGTGTTATGTGCTAATAAATGAATAGATCCAAGTGTCTTTTGTTGTTTTTTTTTTCTTCTTGGATGAATTTCTGGTCTTTGGCAAGATGACTAAGAAGACTATATTTGCCTTTTCCTGTCTAATCTTACTATCTATCCTAGATCTTGGATATTACAAGTGTTATCTTCTAGGTAATTTTAAGAGGGTAGCTACAGTGTAATCCCTGGAGCTTTTAAGTTTAAAAAATAAATATCTTCTCTTCCTTGTAAGAGAAGGCAGAATTCCCCCAGTTTTTTTCTGTGGTAGACTTAATTTACAGAAAGGACAAATTAGATCACCTTTAGTCCAGTATGGAGGTTTTTTTTTATGTGAAGTCTTTATTCTTCTCAGTATATGTTCCATTCAGTGTATTTCTGTAACTGTGAACTGAAGACAAACCATAGCAAGTGCACCAGAATTATCTTGTATATGTAGAATACACAAATACCAGAATGTATTTGTATATATTGAAGTCTTATGGGGTAGGTGACTGTGCTGGTTTGAAGGTAAACGAGCAGGAGAAATTAACTCTATGCAAATACCTTGTGAGAGATTTCAAGTTGGAGTTACAATTTAATAGGAAAATTACAATAAAGGCAGAAAGTACAGCAACACTGGTTTAAATGGACAAAGTCAGAGTACCACCTGGCCCCTGTTGGTCACGGATGGTGGTTGCAGTCCATTTAAGCAGTAGCTGCACGGCTGCTGAAATGATGGTTGCGGTCTTGTGGAAAGCAGTTGTCCTGGGGAAATTTGGGTTCCTTCCCCCTCTGGATGCCCATTTGTGGTGGTTGTTCTCCCAGTTCCAAAACCCCAGGTTATGTATGGTCAGATTCAGGCAGGAATGTTCAGGACCTTCCCCAGGGTGGGGAAATCCACAAAGGATTGGTATAAGCCTTGGTATAAATCATGTGATGTTTTGGGGAGTCCTTGATGACCTAGGTTGGTAGTGCTGCCCATTGGGGCTGTTGAGCCGTTATGGTCCCCCTGGGCTGGGTGTCCTATTGCTGCGAGTCAGTATGTGGAGACAAAGAAATGCTGTCCTGCCACTCAGGGTTTAACACCCAGCTTGCAGCCTGGAGCGTTGGGTGTGCACTGAGCAGCTGTTGCAAATGATCCACCATTCATCAAGAGTAACCTAGGTGGGTGTGGAGGACATGATTTGACTACATCCATGTGGGCACTCTTCTCCTGTAACCACGACAGTGATTCATACCTTGCCAGCAAGCCTGAGGTTTCATATTTCAAAGGCTTAGGAACAGTGATATACCATCGCTGTCAAAACATCTAGTTTTGAAAGGTTCAGACTCAGTGTGAGACGTGAGATCTGGGGATAAAAATATTGCAGTACTGGGATTTTTGTCAGTAAAGGCACCTCATGTTTCACATGAGTGACTTTTGGTGAGGAGAAAGACTATGTCTTATCAAGTCAGGTAATTAATAAGGATGGTGAGCAGTCTTGTTCCTTTGTGCTCTGCATGGATGTTATTGATTTGCTTTTGTGTGTAGTCATTTGAGCCAATAAAATCATACAATCACAGAGTGGATTGCTTTGGAAGGACCTGAAGGATCATTTTAATGCTTATAAACTGATGGATACAAGTACGGTTACATGGATAATTTGACACGAAGGGATTTTTTTATAAGTAGTATAATACACCTTGTAATGTATTGAATTAGCAGGATTAGAATGTATGAAGTTGTCCTAATTTTGGCTGAAGACAGAGTTAATTTTCTGACAGTTCCCATGAGGGGTTGTAGCTTGGAGCCTTGCAAGAACCCTGGGGGTGTTGTGCTACGCCATTCATGTCATCGTAGGGGGCAGGAGTAAGGGATTTACATTTCTGCTAAGAAGAGGAACGTGGCTTTGGGTGGAAGAATAAGGCACCACATGGAGGAATACCACCATTTTGTTCCTTTTTTCCCGGGAGCAAGTGTTGAATGGGGTGGTGGAGCAGCTCCAGCTCTAACTGTGGTGCAGTCACATGGGGTTGAGCTTAGTGAGCATTTTGCATGTAAATCACCCTTTCCATGTAGTGGTGCTATTAGTATTGTTGCTGTTAATGTTTGTTTTCTTATCACATTGCTGTTGGCCAGCAAATGATTATCTCGACCTACTTCTGCCTTTTGCCCCTCTCTTACTGTCTGCGTAAAGCCTAATTTCCAGCTGAGTTTAAACTAATTTTTAAAAGAAGGGTTGAGATAACAACAAATCTATCTGTTCAGAGCCAGTCAGAAACAATTTGATTAAGCGTATTTTGTAGGTACAGATCCTCCTAGTTACAATGTTGCTTGGTCTGTGCATGTGGATGTGGTACCTAACTCATACCTTCCTGTATGTGTTCCTCACAGTTCTCTTTTCCAGAATGGGGAGAAGGATCAGAATGGCTTTGTTGCTGTACTGTGTGATACACTGTATGACATTATAATGTCAAGGGCAATCAGGGTCATTTGCCATGTGTGTTCAGTGCTGCTCTTCTGCCTGGGCCTGGGGTGGTACGCCTGGGAATCCATTAATAATTGCGCCCCATTAGACGGGTGGAACAGGGGAGGATAATGCAGTAGCCCATGGGCCAGTTAGGATAGAAGAAGATGTAAAAACATGCTCTACAGTGCAGCCAGGGAGAGTGGTCCTTCCTGGATCTCTGGTAAAAATTAGCCACAGAGACTCAAGGGTGACCCTTGGGTTTCTGGAGTCAGAGGATCCCACCTGCTAATCCTAACTAAAAATGAAATCCTTGCAGTTTGTTGAAGGTATTTGAGCTGTTTCAGAAATGTTCGGCACCAAAGCACAGCTCTTCCTGGCACTCTGACTGCCAGTGCTGAGCTGGATGTTCAAAAGGGGATTCCCATGCTACTGATACTACATGGAGTAAGTGGATTGCTCTGACCACCCAGTGAGCTTGAACAGGAAACAGCCATTGCTCAGGGATCTTGAAAATAATCATGAACTGGCCCAAAGGTGAAAATTGCTTAGGACGCCCCACCACATAATCAACTACCAGAGAATGAAAATAATATATGCTCTATTTCGTGATGGTTCCTGCTCTGTTATAGGAGTATATCGAAAATAGAAAGTGGAGTTGTGGAGTCCTACATGGTGAGTCACAGAAGCTATGGAGGGACAAGGTGCATCAGGTCAGGTTGCAGAGCTGAAAGCCATCCAGCTGGCTTTAGATATCGCTGAATGAGAGAAATGGCCAGTGCTGCACCTCTGCACTGACTTGTGGATGGCAGAAAATGCACTGCAGGGGTCGCTGGACCAATGGAAAAAGTCCAACTGGCAGGACAGAGGTAAACCCATCTTGGCTGAAGAATTGTGTTGAGGCATCATTTGCTAGGTAGAGGAGTTGGCTGTAAAAGCACGTCATGTAGATGCACACATACCCAGGAGTGGGGCTGCTGAAGAGCATCACCACAACGGACAGGTGGATTGGGCTGCCAAGATTAAAGTGTCTCAGGTAGACCTGGGCTGGTAGCATAAGAGTAAATTATTTCTTGCATGATGGGCCTCAGCTTATCAGGGCAGAGTGGCAAAATAGAGATAGGCTTGTGATCAAGGAGTGGACTGCACAATGATAGTATGTTCCAGGTTATTCACAGCTGTGAAACATCCACTGCAATCAAGCAGGCCAAGCAGGTTAAGTTACTGTGGTATGGTGGGGATGATGGTTGAAATATAATATGAGGAAGCTTGGCAGATTAATTACATTGCAGACCATACAAACCTGCCAAGGCAATTGTTACATGCTTACAGTGGTGTAAAGAAGGACTGGATGGCTGGGGATGTAGCCTGTGCCTCACGCCACTGGCTGGAGCACCAGCTTGGGGTTTGAAGACCAAGTCCTGTAGTGACATGGTACCCCAGAAGGAACTTAGCTGAACAATGACACTAATTTTAAAGATTCAGAGTTTTTAGAATTTTAAAGGTTCAGAGTCACCTTTGCCAGAGTGCATGGTATTGAGTGGGTATCACATTTCCTGTCATGCAGCACCCTATAGGAAAGCTGAATGATAGAATGGACTATTAAAAACCACACTGAAGACAGTGGGTGGTTGGATCTACGTTTAGCAAATGCAGTCTGATTAGTTAACACCCAAGTCTTTATCAATTGAGCTGGCCCTGCCCAATCAAAACCTCCACATACTGTAGAAAATATAAAGTCCCCATGGTACATATAAAAATGTGTTAGGGGAAACAGTTTTGATTAGTTCTGCCTTCTTTCCATGGGATTTTTTTGCTCAGGGACCTGGGTGCACTTGGCAGATGATGCAGAGGGTTATGGAAAGCCAATGTGCACTCCAAGGAGATTTGATTCTCGGTTGAGAACAGTGTGTAATGTTAAATTGTGTGTTGAATTGTATTTGTTGCTGACCCTCCCACTATATGTCATAACTACTATGGGCAGGATGTGTTGGAGAGATGCTGGAGTGGTTCTTGGAAGATGTTTTTACAGATGGTATCTTGCTTCTGACCTTGATTTAGAGAATAAATTTGGTTGTTTTTTACAGTACAAACTGAACTCTCTATAATATTTTCATGCTATCATTTGGCAAGACAAAGGCAATAAGAATAAAGAATTTTGATTTTTTAAATGAATGCTTACAATCGATTCTAGTCAAATCTTAGTCTCTACTAAACTTTGATGCAGAAATTCCTGAACTAGATACAGGTTGGGTTCAAATTGAGTCACCTTTTAATGATATGCTAATGCAACACAAAAGAGATTTTTGTTTGAAAGTTTTACATAGACAAGATTAGTAAGGAAAAGCAATAAACTACAAAGGAAGTCCTGACAATAAATGAGACCAAGATTTCTGATAAGAGAAAATGCAAAGAAAGAAGAGCAGGAAAGGCAAAAGCAGTATTGATAGAAACTCAGTAATGTTGAGACAGGGGCCTATGTGTGCAGCCTCAGGAGACCTGCTGGTAGTCCTGAAGGATTTGAAGGAGATAGCTGAAAAAAGAGAAAAATTCCAAAGGCAAAACCAGTTGAAATAAGTTTATGACCTACACTATACTTTAGCAAGAAGCAGAAATCCACAGGATTTATTTCACCAGTGAATGAGAGAGCCAATCTGGCACTGCAGGATTTTATTGCAGTGTAGGATATGTAAGTAAAGGCAGGAGATTGACTTCCTGTCTACCAGAATCTATTCAAAATCCAGGTTCAAGAAAAAAATGATGGCTTTTACAGAAAAATGTGAGAATTCTTCCTTTTAAATGATGGGAAATGAGAAAGAATCTGTTTTAATAGCAAATAGTACCATTTATTATTTAATTCTGGAATATTGATAAAATTGAAAATCAAAAATTCTGCAATACCTTTCAGTAGTGTGCATTATTAAATCCTGGAAGAAATTTCTGGAAGAAATAGAAGAAAGGAGGACTCCTGTACTTGAAAGTAAATGCCTAAAAATAAATATGTGTACTAAAAATGAATAGATTGAAGCATATTTAGACCAAGAAATCTGATATGATAGACTCAGGAAAAAGGTATGTACTCTAAACTCAAATGAGCTGTTACAAAAAAAGTAACTTTTTCTAAAATGTGGCTCCTCAGAACTTCTATGACTAAAATCTGATATTGTCAAAACATAAAATAAGTTGCAAGAGATGAGATTTTGCACATTTTTGTACAGAGAAGTGCAGTCAGAAGATTCCAAACATGACAATGCTTTTGTTGTTAAGAAGTTTAGAATTTTGATATGCAAATAATGTTTTCATATTAGTGACTAATTACTACTTGCCATTGACCCTTTATTGAAAGTGCAAACTTGAAAGACTTTTCATGTATTTTCTTTTTGGTTTGTTTTTTGAGATCAACACATAGAAAAACAAAATGAGGGGAAAAACCCCAGAGCTTTAAAAAGGATGTTTTCTCAATTTTTACATTAATATTTTTTAAAGAAACCTTCAGAAGAACCAAACAGCAAAATCAAGAATTCAAATGATCCCTTGGTAGTTAGACTTTCACGAGACATTTAGGACCCTGAAGACTGAGAGATTTTTATGGGTTATAAAAACAGATATTTATCATATTGGAAGTTCCTCTTACATTTTCAGACTGCTTTTATGTGCCTGAATTCCTGTTTCCATATGCTCAGATTGAGTGTATTTGAAGTCTGAGTTTATTTGAAGGTCACAGCTGATGTGGAGCAGCCAGACCAAAGTAGGAAGTCAGATTGCTGCACAGAATGTGAATGGCAGAGCTTGTGCCTGCTTTGCTTTTAAGAGCTTGTGCCTGCTTTGCTTTCAAATATACTCCCAGCACTCAGACAGTGCTGGGATTATATTTGTAAATTTCACAGGCTTAAGCTAATCTTAGGTTTTGTTGCTTACAAGAAAAGCGAAAGTATATACCTTGACTTTAGACCTGAAAAGAGTGGTGTGTGAAGGAAGAAGCTGTTATGAACATGTACAAATACATGTGTGCTTCCAGAAGTATTCTTGGGACTTCAAGGAAACATAGGAAGAAAAAGACTTACAAAAAAGAGTAAGTGCTTTTAACGCATTATTTGAAGTAATTGCATGATCTGCTTCTGATGAGAGCCTCTGGGAACTTTTCTGTCAGAATACTCCTCGTCATCATAAGTAACTTAATAATTTAATAACTGGTTTTCTCTTTGGTGTTTAGAGTTTTTCAAATTTATTTAAAAAATATTTTTCTGCTGCACTTTTCCTGCCCTGTGGTTTCCTGTCCTATTTGGTTTGTAGATTCCAGTAGCATCAAGGCTCCTCTGCTAATAGATAATAGGTTTCTGTGGGAGGGATGCTAATCCAGCATTCTGGGAAATCTGCTGGGAAACTCCCTGCAATGATTTCACCAAGTCTTGTCTTTCTCTTCAGTTTCTATGTAATGCTATACTTTTCATCAGTGCCCTGGTGGTAAAGGCGATTTAATTAGTAAACATCAACTTCTTTATCTAGTATTGTAGTTTCAACAGTAAGGATTTTGGCTTGGGTTAACCAGACTCATACAGTTGCAGGTTCTCTTTGCAGTTCATCTGGCTCAGGCTAAATTTAGCTCCACAGTTCAGCTACGTAGGTGACTTGAAGTAAATCTCAGCCATCTGCAGCTGCCAAGATACACGATACCCAAAACAGACACTATTTTGGCCATCATTAGGAGGCATGATTCTGCTTTTGGAAAACTGTACAGCGTATGGTTTAAGTGATACTAAATGCTGCGCTTTGTAGTGTTGTGTCATCCAAAATGAAGTGCAGTACAAATTTGCTTCATTAGGTGGAACAGAGTCTCAAAAATAGCCATCTTTCCTTAAAGGAGCTAACTCTTCCACTGT
The DNA here is from genome assembly GCF_028769735.1 of Zonotrichia leucophrys gambelii. Taxonomy (NCBI): domain Eukaryota; kingdom Metazoa; phylum Chordata; class Aves; order Passeriformes; family Passerellidae; genus Zonotrichia; species Zonotrichia leucophrys. The sequence goes on along the minus strand of NC_088200.1, from coordinate 21,829,946 downwards.
AGAAGTTTTAATGTATGTCTTTGACGTTAGCCTAATATTATGTACATATTTAAACAGATGGATAATTTTAATAATAATAATAAATAATAATTTTCCTCATGCAGTATGCGTGAGTACTTGTGTACTATTTACCATGTACTATAAATAAGTACTCTTGTAATATTTGAACTTGAAAGCCAGGTACCTAATTACCTATTTGCTAGCTAACCTCACCTAGTTTGGATTTATTCCACTGAGAGATTCTTGGACCTTCCATGTGAAGATTTTTGTGTGAATAATTAAACAAGTTTGTGTGTACATTCTTACCATAGAATCATCTAGGTTGGAAAAGATCTTTGAAGTCATCAAGTCCAACCTATGACCCAACACCACCTTGTTAACTAGACCATGACTCTAAGTGCCATGTCCAGTCTGTCCTTAAACACCTCCAGGGATGGTGGCTCCACCACCTCCCTGGGCAGCCCATTCCAATGCCCCATCACTCCTTCTGTGAAGAGCTTCCTAAAGACAAACCTAAACATTCTCTGGTGCAGCTAACAACTGTGTCTTCTCGTCCTATGAGACGTGTTTATGTGCAGGAGTACGCATAAGATATGTGTCATTTGTGTACATCATTGCTGCAGTAAAAGAAATTTGAGGTGTCACTTGCACTTCATTAACATGGCATTAGGAAGTCTGTGTCTCTTCTCAGTGGCAATTTCATGGTTATTTTCTGTGCTGCTGTCAAACTGAATCTGAGTATCTTTTGTGCAGTGACAAAGGGAAATGGTTTATCACAGAACTGAGGAGTGAGAATGTATGCTTCGTGTAATGCCAGGGGACAGGTGACACATACCAGCAGGTTTTTCTGTCTTACATTAAGGTGTTTGCTGATACTGATGCTGTGGTGTAATATAGGTGTCTGTGTTTCATGCAGTACTTTACTTTCATACATTAAGTACTGTGTTTGCCTAGCCCTGGTCCTATAGGGGATTAGTTTTGACATTCTGGCAAATCCTTATTCTGTTTGGTCAGAAGTGTTCTGTTCACCAGTAACATTTTACTGTATCTCAGATGTAGTAGAGGAGATGCAAGCAGCATATTGTTGTGAAATGTGAATTAATGTATTAAGAATATACAGTTGTGTTGCATTTAGTGGTAAAATAGTGCCTCATCATGCAGATGAAACTGATTAACTTGTTGCCTTTCTGCATGAGAACAAGTGACACAACTTCAAGACTGGGTAGATTCAGAGATTGTGTGAACAGTGGCACTCGATACGCTGGGAGTAACTGGACATGTAAGTAGAAGGTTGCTTTTTCTGTGTGTCCCTGAGCAGATGGTCCTGTGGCTGATGGCAGAGGACTCTTGTAAGAGCCCTCTTCAATTAAACGAGGAGCACAGAGAAGAGCTTGGCTTTCTGCATCTCAGAAACTGGATGTCATGAAAAGAAACCATGTTAAGTAGGCAGGTTTTAAACCTGATCTTCATATATAACTAGAAAAAACAAAAAAATCTTTCAACAGTTCTAATATAGTAAGGAAGCTCTGAGGTAGGTGCCATTTATTTTACCAGTTAGCAAGTATCTCAATTCTGTAGGCAAAATCCAGTGATTGTGGTGATGGCAAGTTTTTCTGCCGTTGCTTTGCTGTCTTGCCTTTTAGCATGTTTGAGGGAGATGGAGATCTATTGGAGCAGTGATGTATGTGAATACACTCTAATTGTTTCAGTTGTATTTAATTGTATCATTATGCAGTTGTTCTGAAAGAAACACCAATGTGTTATGTAAATTATGCTTGTTCATACTAATTATCTCTTTCATTAAATTTACTAGAAGTCCATAAATAATTCTTTAAGAGTGGTTATAAGTAGCACTTTTATATTGCCTGTCACATGAAATTAATATCAGTAAAATTAAGTACTAGTTACTTGTCAAAGGAGAAAAGCTAGATTTCTAGAAAATATTTCCAACATGCTTTTCGTGTAACCATACAGCATGACCCAGCAGACTATTGCCTTGTGATGGAAGAGGAACACAATACTAATAGAAGTCACTAAACCAAGCTGTTAATCCTTCCAAAGTGTATGATGCTGCCACTGGAACTGTACTCTTTCCATCCTTTATAACAAATGAATTATTTTATTATTTTGGTTTTGGCTTTTAAATTATTTTTATGGTCATTTAAGTGGTTATTTATAAGTGAATGACAGTGCTTTTACTGGCAATGTGTACAGTTTCAGAAATGGCATCCTGTACCTTAATAAGCATCAGTAGTGAATATTGTGAATATCTGTGTCTTTCAGTGCCAACAGTGATGTTTCAGATAACTGAAGTTGTTCCCTAAGTGCCCACTAAAGTCCTAAATGACTGTGAGGCTGTGTGTGCCTTCCAGCCAGTGCCAGCTAGCCACATGCCATACTTGGTTACTCCTATGATGAGAAGCATTTGATCCCTTGTGAAAATTGAAAGCAGTCGTGGAGTCTCAAAGACTGCTGCTGTAATTGCTGACTTTTTCTACTGTGTTCCTTATTTATATTTAAAAATCAAAATGGGTATAACAATACCTAAAAGAGATGTAAGAATAGAATTAGAATATCTGAAATAGATGGAAACCAGTCTGCAAAGAGATTCTTGAAGTCTTAAGTCTGATTAGAGTACAAGATAAATGAAGGAAATGTTCATGAAAATTAGGAAAAAGATCTCATGAGACATTCAAAAGTACCTGAAAGAAGAATATATAACTTAATCTTGAAAATTTGATTGTGGATTTTAAAATTTATTTTATGCTTATTCATCTTTTTTTTTTTTTACATGGATTTAACAAAACAAGCAGATTGCATTCTTGCATTGAATGTTTTGCTGGTAGGCGCTATTAAGCAACTATTTGAAGCACCAGCTGGCATTAGATTTGTAAAGATCTGGGCTTCACCTTACATTTGTATAGGAAATTCATCATAACTAGAATTTTAAGATAGTGAATGTAAGTTAGTCTAAACACTTTCTGCCTGTTTCATTGCTGCAGATTCCCTCTGAAGGTTTTGGTCAGTGTCTTTAGTCTTTGCATTCTTTTCTGGGATGGAATATATTTGGTGTTTAATTGCAATATCAGTAGTCTCATGTGAATGGTCCTGTACCTGGATACGTATTTTCTGAGCAAGATTTGTACTGGTAGCATCCAGTCACAGATTCATGTTAGGTAAAAGGTCTTACAGTTTCACATTCTCTCTCTTTCTTTCAGGCCTGGTTATTTTCTTTGGGCCATGGAGTGCCATGTTGCCCTATTCCCTAATATCAGTTTTCCAATTTGTCATCCTCCATTTACACTGCAGTTATCAGGGCTCTTATCCTTGTTTCTTGAAGATGGTACAGCTGGAGCCAAAGCAAAGTGGGGTTAATCCCAGAAAGTTTTGGGGTTTGGTGACTGCAGATTTTTGCCCAATGTTCTGGAGTTGTGTGTTCATTTTGGTTTGACCTCATCTTTTCCCATGGAAGACTAATATTAGTCAGTCTTAATACAGGGTTTCTAGTTTCATTTTTCTCCCCTCCTTCTCCTCCCTTCCTTATCTTTATGGGAGGAGGCATTTTATTATTATTATTACTATTTTAAAAATAATTTTGTTAGATGAGTATAGGAAATCCAAGTCTGTGCTTGTGATAATGACCCATTCTCATTTCTTACAAAGCAGACGCTACTTCCTGTTTGGCCAGTTGTAGGTTACTGACCCAGTTTTGCTCACCATTTTCTCTGTAGAGGGAGATATAACCTCTTACAGTCATGGTGAGGCCTTGATAAATCTTTGTTACAGTCACTGATGAATTGTGAAAATAAGAAAAAAACGCCTGTGACGGGGAAATAGTCTGAGAAGAATTGCAATAGATTTGTCTGAATGTGCTCCACATGTTATGCTGGAGTTCATAATTGGATACTGATGGCCTATAAAATTTTCAGCTGTGACTCTAGAATATATCCTCATTAGAGGATGCAACTAATATAAGATTTATAAGATAATGTGGTTTATTCCAATGGTGTTTTTGTCCAGGAGCAAGGGACTGCAGAAACAGTTAAACACATCAGTTGCTAAAGAAAAAAATTATATAAGAAATAGTGCTGACAAAGGCAAAACATTGACTCATTGTTCTCTTGAGGTATATTATTCAAATAAGAATGAAAAAAACTTAGTGGCTTCATATAATAAATATTATGTGTTTAAGTACAGCATATGGCTGCAGACTGAACAGAAGTCCATAACTGATGCTCTTGTTGGCATACATCTGGTAATATTGTTGATGCATATCGGAAGAGGAATTGTGAATGCTAGGGCCATCTATTGAAAATGGTGCTGAAATGTGTGCTTTTAGAATGGAAGGGGTAGACCTCTCCCTGCACAGCAGGGTGTCATACCTTGCAATGCTCTCTTGCTGTGCTTGAGTGTGCAGCTGCCCTGAGCCAGCTTGGTGAGCCTGAGTGAGCAGGAGTCCCACACAGGAGGGCATGTGTGTCAGGAGAGAGGGAGAGAGGAGGCAGGGCAGAGAAGGAGCTCTGTTGTCCTGCTCTGCATGTTAGTCAGTTTGTGTTCAGGGCAAGAGTGGGAGATTTAGGGCATAAACCTGGCCTTCTCCTTTTATGCTAGTGGCAGCATTACTGGGAGCTGGTGTGACACTGTACAATTACAGCTACTTTTTTTTTGCTGCTGATTCTTATTCAAACTCATGTTAAGATAGTCATGCACAAAAATTGGTAATTTTTTAGCATCACTGAACAGAAATATTTCTACTGCAGTTTTTCAGAATGCTCCATCCAATTCTTTCCAATACTTTATGATCTAGAGATGAATAGATTTCCTGTTAATAAAATGGGCAGGTGTCACGTTGCAGATAGCAACTTGAAAAAATTTATAAACGAAACTCATTTAAACAAAGGGCAGTTTTTAAGTACAGTCAAAATAGGTTGTATACCAAACAATGAGAATTGCAAGTCTCATCTCTGTAAGAGTAGAATAGTATTTCAAAAGGAGAAACTACAAAAGGGATCTAGAAGTCATAATTAACAAGCAATTCTGCAAGAGAACCTAATACAACATTTTAGCAAAATTGTCTACAGTGGCCTCCAAATCTTTAAAACTTAATTTTCTGACTGTGAAGAGAGCTGATTTCACCAGCGAATAAATGGCTGAGAAGGACATGAGAAAATGCACACACTGTACGAATTTTCAGGAAGATGTTGAAAAATAAAGTCATGGCTTGTCATACAATTCACAGATGAAGAAAATGCTGATCAAAGAAAACCTGAGATCAGTATTCAATTTACCTAAACAAAGGTAGAGGAGGATTATTATCCAAGAGAACACATAGGGTCTCTCATTTGGTTTATCCCTGCAGGATTGCTAGAGGTGAGAGCAGGGGGAAGTGAGACAGTATTTTGTTTGCTTCTGCAGCATTATATAAATCTTTAGGGACGTCAATCAAGTCTTTGATTCTTGTTATGGAGAAAGGGACATCTGACTTACATTTATTAGTTTGCTTAGCTTTGAGAGCAACTTATCCAGGTGCGCAGCAGACTTGCCATTCCTTTGCACCTCAAGAGGATCTGTTTTGCCCAAGCAATGTGATGGACAGTGGGAGGTCAGTGTGCTTTAGTATGCTGGAGATCAGACAATGTGTGTGATTTCCTAGTCTTGTAAAGTCTCAATATCTGAAATTACTGGATCAGTGGAAACTTGCGCAGTTTCAGTTTTACTGGGTGCTGGTGCATGACAGGCAGTATGATGTGCCTGCGCAATACTGTGCTCTCTAGACCAGGCGTCTATGGGGTGTTTTTGAAGTGAGTCCTTGTCCTGGGTCGGCTATATGATGCTTTTATCCCCAATTGTCTTGTCCTGTTTATGCTGAATAATAAGTTTTGCACCTTTAAGACTTCCAGAGAGTAAAGTGGGGAGAGAAGAAGTATGCAGTTTGTTTTCAGACACTGCACTCACTCCTCCACATTCCTGCTCCTGGACTGTGTTTTCTGCGGATGACCAGACAGCGGGACAGAGTTCTCCTTTTTTTAGTTAGTTTTAGCTAGCTGAGGTAAAGAAGTTCCCTGGACTGTGGGTTTTTCTTTTTTTTCCTTTTCTTTGCACCTGTTTAAACCTGCCCTGGACTGAACACCCAGCAGAGCACCCGTGGCTTGCTGGGCCAGGCCTAGGCCGTGACATTTCCAGCACTGAGGGACTGATCAGAGACTGAGTGAGCCAAGCTGCAACCCGGGGAAGGGACTTTTCCGAGTTTGTCATCTCTTTTGGAGCAGTAAGGGCTTTTATTGTTTAATATTGTTTAAGTTTTGTTGTTTAATAAACAGGTTTTTTCCACTTTTCTCCAAGGACGTATTTTCTCCCGGACCGGTTGGGGGGAGGGGCCGATTGAATCTGCTTTCCTAGAGGAGCCCCTCTGAGGGTTCTCTCCAAAATTGGCCGTGAACCAGGACAGTCCTGTACGCCAAGTCAGTTCTTTCTGGGGTGCCATGTCACTATAGGACTTGCTTTTCAAGGCCCAAGATGCTGTTCCATGCAGTGGTGTGAGGCACAGGGTACATCTCCAGCCATCCAGTGGTTCTTTACATGAATATCAAGGTAGCCATTACCTTGGTGTGTTTGTGGGAGTGTGATGTAATTAATCTGCCAGACCTGCTCATATTTATATTTTGACCATCATCCCCCATACCACAGTGGCTTTACCCATTTGGCCTGCTTGATTGCAGTGAATGTTCCACAGTTGTGGATCACCTGGGAAATAGTGTCCATGTTTAAGTCCACCCCTCAGACATGAGCCCATCTCTTGCTGGATGACTGGCGGCGTCAATGACCCATTGAGCCAGAAATAACTCATCCTTACATTGCCACTATGGCAGGAACCATTGCTAAAGAGAGCATGTTGCTTTTCATTTTCTGGTAGCTGGTTAAGTGGTGAACAGGCCCTCCTCGCCATGTGTCATCTTTTCCTTCTCCTTGTCTGGTAGTCAGATACTCTGAAATTTTCACTTTTGGGCCAGTCCATGATGAGCTCCAGGATCCCTGGGCAATTGGGTTTTCCTGTTTGAGTTTGCTGTCTGATCAGTGCGGTCTACTTTGCACAGCATCGGTGGCATGATGTGTGTAAGGGACTGTCCCTTTCAACATTCAGCCCAGCACTGGTAGCTGGGATGCCAGGAGGAGCTGCGCTTTGGTGCCAGACACTTCAGAGGTGGCTTGAGCCCCTCTAATAAAATGCAAGGATCTCATTTTTGTTGGGACTGTAGCAGGTTTCAGATCCTTTTTGTCCTTGACTCCAGATGGTAATGTACTGTCCTCTTCCCAATACCCTTATCAATGCCCACATTCCAGGACAGGAATCCCCGTTGCTTGGCTTATTTACCATTTAGTTTCATACAGTGGGCCACGTTGTGCCAGCATTGGAGCAGCCAGGTCACCAAGGGCTCGCCTGACTGAAATCCTGTGTGTGTCACAGCTGTCTTGGGGCCAGGAATTAGGTGATTATCTCTGGCCCTGCCTCCTGTTGTAAGGGCTCTACTTCTTCATCCCTCTCTAAGTGAACTGATTTTATCTTGGATTTCATCTTCTGTACTGGGGCAGCTGCTACTGGCATGGTCATTTCTATGGTTCAGCTGCAGTTTGAGTGGCCACACTGCATCTTTCTCTGTTTTCCTCCTCTTCCCAGTGAGGGTGCTGTCTAGTATCAGGCCATATTCAATAAATAGTAACCAAGGTTCAGGCACATTGTAGAACTTTGCTCCTCTTTGGAACTGCCATACTATTTTTCTTTCAAATATTCTGCCACTTTAACAGGGTCCCGTAGTTACTCAGGTGTGAACTTCCAAACCATTGGAGAAGAATAGTGCTTTAAAACGTGGCCTCTTTTTTTCTCCCACATTCCATGCCACTCATAACTATCCACCCTTAGGTCAGATCTCTGAATATCAATTTTCCTAGAAATCTCTTTCTTTACTCTGATGTAGACTTCTTGATGTTGATGTTGACAGCTCTGAAGAGACCTGGTAGTCTTAGGAGCAAGGACATACTTTCTTTCACATACAAAGAGACTTAAGAATTCTTAAAAGCTCTGGTAGCAGGCCTGAAAGAGGAAATTGGAGTAAAAGGGGGGAAAATAATCCTGCCCTGTTTCCCCCTCCCTGACATGGTAAGATTATTAATGGACTCCCAAAGGTAGCACCTGAGGTGAGGGCAGGAGAGCAGCATTGAACACACTTCCCATACGACCCTCGTTGCCCTTGATGTTATCATGTCATAAACTGATATCCCACAGTATTTCAACAAAGCCATCCTGCTCTCTCTCCCATTCTGAAAAATACCAACACATGCTGCACATATGGGAGTATATACAGGTTGGTGTCCCACAACCACATGAACATACCAGGCAACAATGTCACCAGTGGCTCCATACCCAATTGTCATGGTTTGAGCCTGGCACAGAGCCAGTGCCCCCCATGAAAATGCCTCACCCTGGTGTCTGCTGTGAGATGTGACCAGGAATAAGCAAAACAGGCTCTAACTTAAACATAAAGACCACTTTATTACTTAAACTACAGGGAAATAGGGAGAGACTATAAGGAAAAAGAAGAAAAAAGAATTGAAAACCTTACAAAAAAACCATTTTCCTCCTCCCCACCACCTGACTTTCCCAATCCAATACATTCTCTCAAAACAACTGCCCAGCCTTGGCCCCACACGTTAGTATACTCAAACTGCAGTTCATGAAGAGGAAAGGAGTCCTTCTTGTTCCATAGGCTTCTCCTGGAAACACACTGAAATCCCGGATGTTTCCTTGTCACTTCGGCACCGCCCGGGGAAAAAAAAAAAAGTCCTTTTGCCGCTTGTGACATGTTCCTTCCATGCCCAGTGCTCTCACCACCGAGACATGGATCAGAGCTGCTTTTAGGGTGGTCTTTCAAGGATGCCTTGTCTCACTCCAAAAAGGCACAGTCTCTGCTTTTGGGACAACTGTCCCCCCCATATTTTTCCAACCCCCTGGGGCCGGGGGGTCCTCACAAATGAACCCTCCTGGTTTTGAGGCACTGCCTCCCCCTAAATGCAGTCTGTGTCACAGGAACAACTGAGTCCATGGCTACAAGAAAAAGTCCAGCCAAAAGGCCACTCCAAATCATCTCTCCCCATCCAATCATCTCCACAATCTCCGGGCCAAGTCATCTCATCTCTCATCTCCCTTCTTATTCAGCTTCGAGGAGGATTAGCATTTTTGTAAGGCCCCAATCATGCAAGAAAGGGTTAAAAGTTTTCAGTCTCTGTCTGTCGGTCCCGGAACGGCTCCCACGCACGCTGCCCACACGCTGCCGCTGCGGCCGGGCAGTCTTCCTCCCCCTTCTCGCTGGCTGCTCTCCTGGGGGGAAGGGGGGGGGGAGAGGGGGGGGCTGGCTGCCCGAGGGCTGACTCTCTGGGACCCTCCACCCTTCCATCCTCGAAGCCCCCCCGAAGCCCCCTCAACCCCATCTCTGTCCAGGCCCCGGGCCTACCACGTGGCTGGCCCCTCCCCCGCCCAGCAGCAGCGGGCCGGGCGGGGGAGAGAGATCTGAACTCCTCGCCCGACGATGTCCAAAAGAGGAAGTGCCAGGGCAGTGCCCTGCTTTTAACCCCTGTGTATTCTCGGAGGTGTGTCCAAACCCCACTGGCTACACCAGGTGTCAGTATGAAACCCAAAACCTTCATTGGTTTGACCACAGCTTCCCAGAATTCCCACTTCTTCCTGGTCAAACCATGACACCAATACAACAAATACCTAGACCAAATTAATTTCCAGTCTGCTCTGGGCAGATCTGCTGTTATTGCAAGCCCTTTGTACCACACATTATGCACCACATAAGGCTGTTGTGATTTAGGAATGGCACTCCCTGATTTAGTGTTCCCACTGAGACTCTCCAAACTATGTTCTACTCACTCAGTCCTCCTCCCCCTACTCATATTAAGGCTACCTCCAGACGGACTTTAGGAATGAATTAGAACAAGAGAAATCAATCAGCTTCTTTAGAGCAAAGCCCTGCTGATGTGTGAGCTGCAAGATGGAAATGACTCTCCAGCTGTTGTTCCTATGCATGGAAGGCTCCAATCCCATCACTGTCCATGGCCCTGGTGCATCTCAGTCTGGCAGCAGTCACTGTGCTGCGGAATGGTTCTGCACGCTTCTTGTGTTACTGTGTCCTTACCTCAAAATAATCTGTATGTTCAGGCAGGGCTGATACATATGTCAGTGGAATCACTGCTGTGTGCATCCAGGACTGGAGGCAGTTTGGGCACTGTATTTCTCTATGCAGTGTTTCACTGCTGTAAAGAAGGAAACATATTAGTTTAAATACCGCTTTTAGTCAATTCACTGTTTGATAATGAACTTTCAGAACAGCTAGTCTGTACAGTTTGTGTTTTAATCAAGATAATGTTTCTTTTACTATAATGTGAAGCACAAGTAAGAGTTTTAAGTTTCACTTTACTGTTTTTTCCAGAATATTAGCACTAGTTTTGTTAAGAGGCTTTACTGATCCCCTGTGAATTAAGACACCTTAGCTATAGTCTACAAATATATCAGAAGTTTAGCTATAGTCTATAAATATATCAGAAGTTTTTATTTTCAAACCTTATTTTCTTTCATTAAGTGTAAGCCCCATTGTTCAAAGGGAAATCAAGGTGGATTGAATGTTACTGTTTCTGAATTTTTGTATATTGGCTTAGGGGAAATGTTTGGAGAATATTTGAAGGTGAACTAACTGTATGTTCTTCTGAAGGCATACAAAATCTTACCCTGTAAGGTGGCTTTAATTCTGTGTGGACTGGCATTTGGCAGCAGTACTTGAAAGAAATATTCTACTTATACTAAATTGTGGCTAACACCATGGGTGTGGCTAACACCAAGTGGGTGTATGCAGTATAATGCTTCGCTGATACTTAGTTGTTCCCAAACTACCAATGTCCCTGCATTCTGGCTGGCAGAAACAGCGATTGCAGGTTGTGCACACTTAATCACAGATATACTGCATAAATGAGCAGAAAACTTTTTCTGGTGGGCTGATGAGGCAATTTTACCTGAGGCTGGCTAAAGAGCTCTTGTAAGAAAGCTAACAGGTTGTGACTGAAAATAGAGAATCACTTCCAAGGGCGAGTTCATGTTAAGGGAGGTCAAGCACTGGGTTAACAGGTGAATTTTAGGTTCAGCCAAGAATCTTCTCTATGTGTTGACAATTGCCGTACACTTTTATGCACTGCTTGGTTCTTGCACTGTAATTGACCTAAAGACTTATTAGTTATTGAAAGAAAGTCTTATTCTAGGTCTAGTTCATACCGAGAACTAATAAGGGATGGGGTTTGCAAAGATGAATGAAAATTTGTTCTGAATATGGAAGTGTAGCAGTCTGTGTTTCTCAAGAGGATAGGGTTTTGTTACATCTTTGGTGATTGAAAGTCCTGTTTACCAAGTAATTTAACTTTGTACTCTCTGAAACTGGGAAAATTCTGTACTACCAAACTTTTTTATTCATCTCATCTTCAACTGATGAAATTGTTATTCAAAAAGCTCAGCTGGCATAAAAAAAAGAAAGAAAGAAGGCAAGTAACCAGACTGCTAAATGAAAAAAATAAAATTTATATTATTCAGCTACTTAATACTTCTGTGGAAAGACCTGTTTTTTTTAAAATTACCAGTTACTGTAGATGTTCCTAGTAGCAGTCTATGTATGTTGTCAAGAGATTGTGGAACTGAGGAATTTACTAAGCAGGAATGGGATCTATCTTAAATATAAACATATGAACAGAGGTGGAAAATAGACACTTTTCTACCTAACGTGAAACTTGAGTCCAAAGTACAGAGAAGACCCTAGGGCCATTCAAAAAAGAAAATTTCACTTTGTGAAAAAGGCCTGGCAGAAGTCTATTTGCTTTGATTTTTTTTTTTTTTTTTTTTTGCTGTTAATAATCTGAAGTATTTTGGTCTAGAAGCATTGAGCTTTTTTTTTTTTCTTAATCCTTTTTCTCCAAAACAAAATTTGTTTCCACAGGACATCAGCAGTTGCCTTGGTGCCTACAGCAGCTAAGGAAATTGGGCACTGAACATCACATCACTGTCTCAGCAACTTGTCTGTCCATCTCATTTGTGCTGCCTGAAAGCTGGAGCAGAGTCCTTTCCAGGAGTGTTTATGTTCTACTCATTCAATTGTTTCCATGAAAAATTATATACTACAAACAACTTTATTTTTTCCCTCAGACTTTGGCAATCCTTGTACTGTGCCCAAGAGCTACAAGCAAGTTTTAAATTTCTTTAGGCTGTTTTGTATTCATCTGCATTGTTGGTTAATTTCTTTGTCTATGCTTTGTTTTGCTGAGCTTTTAAAAAAGGTTTTAATTTTTGTTGCATAGCTGCATGATGAGTTGCCTGTCTTTTTCTAGAACCTTCTGCCAGACTTGACTCAAGATTGAGAGAGCAATATGAAAGAAATATGGATTGTTTTTCACCAGGAAGATGTTAGGACAACAAAGCTTTTTAATGTTCCTATCCACTTTTGCAAGAAGCTCAGGAACAGATAATCTTTGGAAAGTGTTCCTCTAGAATGTAATTGTAGTCCTTAGTTAATCATCATTTTTTTGAAAGAAAGTAGAAGAAAAATATCAGCTTTGCAGGGGAGTAGTTGGCTGGTTTTTACATCATTTTGTGGTAGTAGTAAATCATTACTCACCTCTGGGGAAAGGAAGGGTCATCCTAAATCTCCCTTTAAAACAAATAAAAATGTCAAGCCTCTTCTGTCCCTGTTCATATTTAAGCAGATTCTGCAACATCTATGTGGTGAGGAAAGACTGAATATAACTTCAAGAATTTTTTTTCTGCCTAGTGATACCTATTTTGTGAGTGTTGGTGTACTTGGTGAACCATCTTCCTCCTCAGCCCATACAGAGACACTGGTGCACAGAGAAACATTGATCCCCAGAGAGACATTCGCAGCCTTTTCATCCTAATCAGCCTTTATCACATAATTAAAACTTTAACAAAAATTTAAATTTAACAAAACTTTAACAAAAATTAAAATCTTTTACAAGATTCAGGCCTGTTTCATCAGGAAGGAAAAATTTGACTGACATATTTAGAAAATGGTAAATGAGACCTCTATATATCAGGAAGTGTATTGTTGAGCTACAAGTTTTGAAGGCAGTCCCACTTTATCTGTTTCCATGCTATATAACCCTTTGTTTCTTTTCTCCCTATTGGCGTGGAGTGATTATTTTAAAAGTCATTAGGCTGCTGGCATAAATACAGATTGCTTATTAGAGTTTTTACATATGCTCAAAACCTCAAGATATGGAAGATGTTCAATGTAAGCAGATTATCTGAGTGCCCTGCACAGATTTTCTTCAGGAAATAGTATTGCCTGTTATATACTACTTATTATTATCTATTTATTTATTTATTTATTTATTTATTTATTTATTACTTTCTGGAAAAGTATTCTATTCAGACATTCATCTGTTGGTTGACAGTCACTTTTCTATCTTGTAAGCCTCTGCCAGCCTTGCCGTCGAGAAGAGAGACTTGCTGATTCTTTCTGTACACATAGGTCAAATAAGCATGATTTATATCAGGAATATCCTCATTCGTACAAAGAAAAGTAATAGAGCACTGTGCTTGTAAGATGACTTTTGATACCACAGGTTTTATAGCATTTTCTAAGAGCTGTCAAATGTTGCTGTTTAATAACAAGACTCTGCACTATCACTGGTGTTTTTGTTGTTTCAGCTTTGCTGTCTGAGTTGTCTTATGTGGTAATTGGAATGTAATACACTAAGCATCAAGTATCTGTAAAGATGAAAATGTTAAAAATGAAACATCTATGGGCACATACTAGATAAAATCAATCAATTTTTATGTTCTGGCTACATTTTTCTGTGCTTCTAACGAAATCCATAAGTGTATTTATCAGAAGCATTTTGATAGTTGGTAACTGTGCATAAAGATGCCAGTATGGTAATATGCAGCATGTTCTGCAACTGCACAACTGATTTTTATAGCATTTAAAAGACTAAAGAATAGTAATAATTTCAGTCAGGCATTCAAAAATGAATTATAGTGTCTTTAGGTACAAAGTCTTGTGTTTGTATTTTTTGATTATGGTATAATGCCATACTTCCTAAAGACACAATAAGTTATTTGAAATGAGGTGATGGTACTATGATTGACTTTTTAAATAAATTCTTTCCTTTATCTGTTTTAAAAATGGCATAGGGAAGCAAATGAGAAAAGGAGGTCAGGAAGAGAGTGATGGACAAGGTTAAAGTAGTTAAATACTGACATGGAGATTACATTACTTTTTTACCTTGTTGCAGTGTTCCCAGAGGGTGCTGAAATTGGAGTACTTGGACTGTGATTTCCACTGAAGACACAGGGTTCACTGTTCCAGAAAAACTCTAGCCATAAAATATTAATATATTGATTCTTCACAGGATTTCTCTTAAAATAAAATAACATGGTGAATAAAAGTTATCATTTGCCTATGGAACGATACTTATTAGGAAGTAAATCTGAAAGAATAAATTTGAACAGGCATTTTATTTTGGCCATTCCTTGCTTTGAGAGATTTATATAACATCGAAGTCTTCATAGGTATCTGATAATTTTGACAGGAATATCTACACTTTTACCTGCTTTTTTTCTAGCTTAATGTCTTCAGCTAACTATTCGTGATGGATTTTTAAAGAAAATTAATGTTATACAAGTAGTAATGTAATTTTTTTCTACTCTTCTGTATAGGAAATTATTAAGTTTTACTAGATATGGAGGTAATTTTATGTCATTCTCTTAGTACCCACAATGAAATGAATTAAAGTAGTTCCTAGTACCAATTTAAAGGCTTATTTCTTTGAAACGGGGGACCTCGAAAATTGAGGAAAGCGTATGCATTTCAGTTGTGCTGCATTATATCTGGTAAAGACAGTTACTAAAGAAAATGCTTTGCCCTAATAGTGCTGGAAGTACATTAAGAGGTGCAGAAAACTCCTAATGGCATCTGTAGAAATCTATTTGGTTTAGATAATAACTTCCCAGTACCATTATATCGATCTATGATAGTTGGCTACAGTATGATCCCAAAAGATTTTGGGCTGTGCTGTCTACTTTATTAAAAGGATGTGTATTCTCCACAGTTGGCTGGCTACTGAATGCTGTCCAGTTCAACCCTTGATTTCTGTTTTCTCTGGGAAAATATCTGAATTACTGTAACTGATGAAGTCTTTCCTGCATTAGTCTTCTGTTCTGTAGCAGTAAACTTCTAGCTTCTTTAGAAAAATACATTCCGTTTTTTACAGTATTTCTTGAGTTCTGCATTCCCCTGCATAATTTAAATAATGAATAATAAATTATGGTTGAAATTAATAATTTAACCATTATGTGAATTGTAAGTGTAATGGTCGTAATCTCAAAGCTGGCTTCTTGTAGCATAGATAAATTTAGTGTCGCACCCATCTTCTAGTCAAACCCATGGCATTTTTGAAAGTGCATTATATGATATTCTTCCCTAATTAATGAGATTTTTTTTAATTTTCAAAAATGTTTCAGTTGTCTCCAAAACTGCTACAAAGGTCGACTATGCTGCTGTTTCCCAAGCTGTTTTGTTTTTTGTTTTTTGTTTTTTTTTTTCTCTTGTGTGTTAAACTTCAGTTCTGCATATTCTAGTGCTAGAAAGAGTACTTCTTTAGGTAAAATTAATTTTTCTGGAGAGAGGTGGAGGAGTGGTACTATCTGTAGTAGAAGGGTTAGAAGGCATGGAGCTCACAGTTGGAAATGGAACAACTGAAAGCTTCTGGAATTAAGGGGCAAACAAATAATGATGATGTCTCATGATCTACTGTACACCTCCTGGCTCCTGGCCAGGATGATGATACTGAGGAATTATTCTTTGATGAACTAAGGAACACTTCCAAGTTAACTGCCCTTATCCTTGTGGGGGACTTCAGCTTGCCAGAAATTAACTGAGAGAATCACATAGGTGGTACAACCCAGGCCAGAAGATTCCTAAAAAACTTGTAATACAACTTTGTGGAACAGATCCTTAGGGAGCTGACTTGGAAAGCTGCCCTCTTTGATCTTCTTCTTGACAGCAGATTGGATGTCATGAGCGAAATGGAGATTGGCAGCTGCCTTGGCCACAGGGACCACAAGATGATCAACATTAAAATCACTGTTGATAGAAAGAAAAGTGCCAGCAAAACCTCAATTCTGGATGTGAGGAGCGCAGACTTCAGGCTGCTCAGGGAATTAGTAAGTTACCCTGGGAGAATGTTTTTGCAGGTGCTGGGATCCATCAGTGCTGGTCACTTTTTAAATACCACCTCCAAAGGGCACAGGAGCAGCAATTCCCAAATGTTGACAGTTAAGCAGGAAGGGCAGAAACCCAGCTTGGCTGAACTGGAGCCTTGTCTTGGAAATAAGACAAGAAAAGAAGGTATATGCCCAGTGGAAGCAAGGTCAGGCAACATGGGAAGAATACAGAGATGCCACTCTAGGGAGAAAATCATTGTGGTCAAAGCTCAGCTGGAGCTGAAGCTGTCCAGAATTGTGAGGGACAACAAAGAGAGGTTTTCTCAAGTATATTGTCACTTAGCAGTGTACAAAATAGCCTTTCCTGTTAGAGGATGAGGATGCTTCACCTCAAAAACAGGGACATGAGCAAAGCAGAGGTGTTTAATACAGTTTCTGTCTCCATCACAAATGATGGAACCAAGAGGGTCTCTGCTCTGACCTGAAGGATCATATCTATGAGAATGATCGACTCTTGGTCAGCCCTAGAAATGTGTGGGATATGCTATTCCAGCTGGATCTCTACAAATCTATGGGGCCTGATGGGATTAATTCAAGAGTCCTTAAAGAATTAGCTGATGGCACTTTAAAACCTCTCTTGATTATTTTTAACTTGGAAATGCAGAGAGGTCTTGGAAATGCAGAGAGGTCCCTGCTGACTGGAAGCTGGTGAATGTTGTCCTGATTTCCAAGAAGGGCAAGAAGAACCCCAGAAACTACAGGCCTGTTGGTCTCACTTCAGGGCCTGATAAACTTAAGGAGATTATTCAGGGAGGTATTGAGATACACCAGAAAGACAATGCAGTCTTTCAGTCAGAGCCAGCACAGCTTCATGAGAGAAAAGTCCTGCTTATCAAACCTGATTTCTTTTTATGACAAAATAACTCTCCCTATGGGTTCTCTTGATCAAGGCAAGCCAGTGGATGCACTCTTTTTAGATTTCAGAAAAGCTTTCAATAGTATCTCTCCCAGTATCCTTTTGGAGAAAATGTGCAGCACAGAGCTGGATAAAGACATCATGGAGTGGGTGAGCAACTGGCTCCCAGGTGAGGCACAAAGGGTGATAGTGAATGGGGTGACATCAGACTGGTGACCTGTCACCTGTGGGGTTCCACAGGGCTCCATTCTTGGCCCTGTGATCTTCAGTGTCAACATTAACAAACTGAATGGAGGACTGTAAGGGATACTAAGCAAGTTCACAAATTATTCATAACTGGGAGGAGCTGTTGACTCTGTCAAAGGCAGGGAGGCCCTGCAAATTAGAGGAATGGGCAATGACCAACCATGTGAAGTCCAACAAAGGAAAGTTCTGGATTCTGTACTGGACTGGGGCAACCCTGGATGGATGGACAGACAGACTGGGGAATGAGATGCTGGAAAGCAGCACCATGGAAAGGGACCTGGAGGTCCTGGTCAGTGACAAGTTGAACATGAGCCAGCAGTGCCCTGGCAGCCAGGAGGGCCAAGTGTGTCCTGGGGGACATCAGGCCCAGCATTGCCAGCTGGGCAAGGGAGGGGATTGTCCTGCTCTGCTCTGCTCTGGGGCAGCCTCACCTTGAGTGCTGGGGGCAGTTCTGGGTGCCACAATTGAAGAAAAATACAAAGCTATTAGACAGTTTCCAAAGGAAGGCTACAAAGATGGTGAAGGGCCTTGAGGGCAAGCTGTATGAGGAGCAGCTGAGGTCACTTGGTCTGCTCAGCCTGGAGAAAAAGAGTTACATATTCCTTCTGTGGGGAGGAGGAGGTGCAGGCACTGATCTTTTCTCTCTGGTGACCAGTGACAGGACTTGAGGGAATGGCCTGAACTTATGTCAGGGAAGGTTTAGGTTGGATATTAGAGAAAGATTCTTCACCCAGAGGGTGGTTGGGCACTGGAACAGGCTCCTCAGGGAAACAGTCACAGCACCAAGCCTGGCAGAATTCAGAAAGCTTTTGGACAGTGCTTTTGGGTGTATGGTTCTGTACAGGGCCTAGACTTGGACTCAATGATCCTTATAGACTTGGACTCAATGATCCTTATAGGATCCAATGATCTGTCCTTTTATGTTAAACAGGAAAATTACCAAAAATATATTAAAAATGCATGATACAAAAAAAGAGGGGAGATTGAATCCATTGATATTTTTCATATCTAAGATAAAGAAAAATTCAAGTAAGTTAATGTGGAAAAGTAATATGTACCCTAAATTGCTAATTGAACATATTAGACTAGGAACAGGAAAGTTATATATGACATAAACTGATATGATATATTAGTGGCTGATATATTCAGTGCTTAAACAGCTGCAGATGAGTTACTTATACATGGAAGTGTATGGAGTCTTTGAAACTTAAATATGAAATTAGCATTTTTGAGATCTAGCATATTTTTCAAAAATTAATGAAGTAATTCAATATCAAAGCCAGCAGCTTATCACTGAGAAATTTTAAGGGGACAAGGCAGGTGGAATAGAGATTCATTTATGTTGGTAAAATATTCGTCACATATGAAAACCTTAAAGTGAGATGAGGGTAAATGTTTTGGAGGGGATTTCTGGCAGTACTAGAAATATGACCAATCTTTTGATTGGTCTGGGGGACCACACACTTCGCTGGTGATGTTGCTCAGCCTGTGGAGTCCGTGTTCCTTTGCCAATAAACATTGTTGATACAACATACAGCCATTGCTCTCTTCTTATTTCACTGAATAACTTCAGAGGGTGGTTTTTAGTGCCCCTCTTCCCCAGAGGGCAGCTCAGATATCAGGTGTGTCACCTTTTCTCTCTTGAATCTTAGAGACACCAGGGGCACTTATGGTGTGGCTGAGGGATAACACTTTCAAAGGCAGCAGTCCAGTCAGATGGAGCCTTTCAAATGGCATTAATCTGAAATGCCCATATGTCTTATTATGATCCAGTTTCTCCTAATAATCATTCACATCATTGCCATCACTCATAATGAAATGATCTAGGAATTTTCAGTTATGAAATGAACATAGCAGGATAGTAGAATATTCTTAGTAGAGGAGACTAAAGTAGAAATAAGTAGAGCAAGTGAGATGCATATGTCAGATGTGCTCATTACAAAATATGAAAGTGGAGAAAGCATTGTCATGTAGGATATATTGACAGCTACTTGGCAAGTCATACGTGACATTTATCCCTTGTCTAGAATAGAACATCCATGGCATGGAAGATACTCTGCTTTTGAAAATATTAAATGTTAAATGGTGAGAACATCCTGATTTGAGGCTGTGTCAACCCACAGTTGTCCCATGAGCTGGTCATCTCTTTTGCTAAAATACTTTGCTGCTTGAAGCTAGGGACACATCTGCTTCTTGCTAGTTGCACATCTTCTATCATTTTCCAGATCATGATGAGAAAGAAAAGTATTCACAAACATAATGATAAAAAAGCTGTTTTTCTGTTATGATTACATCATGATTAGGTATTGTATAATTTAGGGAATTTTATCTTTCTATGCCAAATTCTGGCAGAAATGCTGCAGAGCAGCACTGCAAAGCTGAAATTCCCACATTGCTTCATGTATTTAGCTAATATGTCTGTGGAGACTAGGCTCCTGTCTCACCTCTTTTATGCCTTCAAAATGCTTAAAAATATTGCACAGCTGTTTGCATGTTTTTTCCCAAGAAACTATTCTGGAGCAGCTGTCTAAAACATTATATTCAAACTATTTATTAAATACTTTTCACCAAGACTGGTTTATTAGACAATATTCTGGAATGGATTTCCTGTCAGGAAATCCTTCTGCTGTTTAAAAAATAAATCTTATTCATATTTAAATACTTTACATTCCTATTTATTGCTGTTCCAAATTTTTCTCAAATTTAATTTTAATACAGATTACTAAAAATAATCATCATAGCTTGTCCATGTTTTTTTGGAAAAAGATCAGAATCCAAGTACACTCCCAAGATGAGTCATTTTTGTTAAGAGGGTGGAAGGCTTGTCCTGAAGCATGTATCCTGCTGCACATATCCTGATGCTTCACCATTTCAGGTGCTGCACCACGGTGTCATTTTCCTCATTACTGACAGTTCGGAAACAGGTAAAAGCAAACTGAATGAATGTTTTGTTACTGGAGAATATTAATGAAGTGCATGGTTGAGCTGAGGAGGAGTACATTATACTACTCCTCATACCATCTTCCACAATAATCTAAAACAGTCACTCTTTTCAGAGAATGCATTTTACTGCATCACACAGAGCATCTGGCTGATAGGTGCTTTCTGAATCAGTGTTACACTATTTGCTAGATCTTCTTCACCTGTTGTGAAAAATAAATGAGAAAAGTTTAGGACCCCAATATAATAAGCTGCATATGTAAAGGTAATGTAGGACCTCCCAATGTAAAGTACATTTCTAAACAGACAGATAGTTGAACATGATGGCCCAAAAATCAGTTCAAGCCAAAATGAAATTTTTAAACATTGCTAAGGAGTGCAGCAGATGAAGCCTGTCTCCTTTGCCTCATCTCCATTGCCATCTGGGAGGGGTTGGAATTTCCTGTCTAGCTGAAGCTGCAAATTATTCTGTTTTTTTGTATGTATCTGGAGATTTTGAGTTGAAAAAGAAGTTGAGTTCTGGGCTGCCAGTTACATTGTCAAATGCATCCATCTGACTTTGCTTGTGTTGCTTCCATTTTCTGTGTTCTTTGCTATAATGGAACAACTTTGGTTTTGGCCAATTAGCAATCTGTAATTTTTGTTTTTTGTAGTCCCTTGTTGAGTCTTCCTGAAGCAAGCATTTTTTTCCAAGAACTTTGTGTAGATGTGTGGAAATTTCTGTTTGATTCTAGGTATTTCAGAATTGTGACCATCACCATTTAAATGTCTCTTTAAATAGAAGATTTATAATTCTTTAGATAGAAAAAACATTTTAGTGTTTAATGCTAAAGATACCAATGTTGAAACAAAATAGATGAGTTCTAAGACAGATACTGAAAAAATTTTGTTCTTTATTTCTGTCCTGTCAGCGTTCTTTATCCTCACTGACTTGAGCTTGATTCAATTTTTATTCTAACTTGTCCTGGTTATGCTGAGTACAGACTGTGCCAAATTGTCAGTTTTATAAGTGAATACCTAATGGATATGAAACTGTACCTACTCTGCCATGCGAACTTGCTGGATTAGCAATATAATTTACAAGGTAAACTGATTTCTGTAGAAATGATACAGGTTTCTATACAGAATAAATGAGCTATGGGGACTTGGTGTTTTCAGTACAAGTGTAATTCAATTTGTATTTCTGTAATAGTGAATATAAAAGATTTTTCAGACAGTCTTCCTTAAATAATGCTCTCTGCCTTTTACAGTCTAGTGAAATCAGATTTTTTTCATAATATAAAAACCATATTTTAAAAAATCATTTTTTAAAAAAAAGTTTATAGCATACCATTATAAACTTTTTATGTTTAAGGGATGATTGAAAGAGTTGTTTAAGTTGTCTGGAAGAGTATGGGCCATGAAGTAACAGAAGAAATAAATATTAGAGAAAATTACTTATTGTCATTTTTCATTACGACGTCAAATAAAGACTAAAATCTAATGGCCTATTTTTTCAGTTTATGTTTCAGCTACCTGTATCTTTCCAAAGTCAAAAAGCTCTTGTTCTGCAGTGTTCTTTTAATCAAAAGTCACAAAGACACACTAGGGTGAAACAATTAGTTTAAGAACCCTGTACTTAAAAAGTTGGGTTTTTTCCCATTAAATGGAGGTGTAACCTCAGCACAGTTTATTTGACCTGCAGAGTTAGTCCATGTGAAAATGCAATAGTAACATTACATTCTAAATTTAGCAATGGTGTTATTTTAATTTCTGAATCATGAATATTCTAGTTGCTCATTCATGCTCTTGACAGATTCAGTCTTCCACAATGCTTTTTAATCTCACTGATTAAAATAATGTTATTATGTTAAAATAATTTATTGTGCCTAATCCAAATTTTAGGATTACTGTTACTGGTAGTGCCCCGATTAAATGCTGGAGAACATATGTTGCCAGTATCAACAGCAATGCATTAAGTTCAGTGATCTGATTTTTTTTTTTAATTGGACCTCCTGCAATACCTTGAGTTGAGGGATATTGAATGTAATTCTCACATGAGGAATTTATATTTATCATGGCAGCTAATTAAGTAAGATATGTGAGAAGCTGAGCCTTGATGCTTCAGTGAGTAATTACCTCCTCTTCATACTTACATTATTTTAAATTTGTCTTGTAAAATGTGTAATTTGTGGATTTAAACAGTAGTCTAATCCAACCAGGATGAAGAGATGGATGAATTATTGTATAAGCAGCTGGAGGATGTTTCAAGATTGCCAGCCCTTGTTCTTGTAGGACATTTAACCTGCCTGGTATCTGCTGGGAACTCAACACAGTGGAAAAGAGGCAGTGTAGAGGTTCTTGGAGTGTATAGAGGAGAGCTTCTTGTCACAGATGGTGAGTGAGCTGCCAGGGGTGGGGCTCTGCTAGACCTGCTGTTTGCAAACAGAGAGGAGCTGGTGGGAGATATGGGGGTCAGAGACCATCTGGGGCACAGTGACCATGCAGTTCTTAATGTTTGGTGAAACAAAGAGTGGGCATCAACAAAACTTCCACTCTGGACTTCTGAAGTGCGGACTTCAGTCTTTTGATAAGAATGATTCAGAGAGTTCCTTGAGAAACAGCCCTTAAGAATGAAGGGGTCCACGAAGAATGGACATACTTCAAGAAAGAAATCTGGAAGGCACAGGAGCAGACTATCCCTATGTGCTGAAAGATGAGCTGACAGGAAAGATGATTGCCCTGATAAGCTTTTGAAAAAATTAAGGGAGAAAAGGAGGATGTATCACCTTTGGAAAGAGGGGCAAGCAGCTCAGGGATTGTTTTAAGGATGTTGCTAGGTCATGCAGGAAGAAAATAAGAGAGACAAAAGCCCAATTAGAACCTAATTTTGTCACTTCTGTGAAGGATAATAAAAAACATTTTTATAAATAAATAGCAAATGGAGGGGCAAGGACAACCTCTATTCTTTATTGGGCATGCAGTGGATTATATGGACAGTGACTCTAGCACTTTCCTAGGCAGCTCATACCAAGAGGTACCCCAGATTGTCAAGAGCATGGACTACTCCCTGCTCTTACTTTTTCATGTGGGTACAAATGATGCTGCAAGCCAAAAAGTAAATAGGATAAAGGAAGGCTATAAAACCCTGGTAAGGCAGGTGAAGAATGTTGGTCCCAAAGTCATGTTCTCATCTATCCTACTGGTTAGATAAATAGGGACAGCCAGAAGCAGATAAATAATGCAGATCATGATGTTGTTTTGTGGCTGGTGCCATCTAGGTTTTGGCTTTTATGACAGTGGGTTGTGCTGTAATGATTGTGGCCTGTTAGGGAGGTGTAGGATCCACCTGTCTAAAAAGGGCAAGAGAATCTTTAGCAGCAGGTTGCCCAGTTTGGTGAGATGGGCTTTAAACCAAAGGTCTTGGGAGGTGGGATCCAAAGTGGTACTGCTCATGCCCTTGCTTCCTCCTGGGGAATAGGTCATACAAACCACTGCAGCAGCAGATGAGAGACAATTCTTGACTGCCTCTCTAGATGAGGATCATAGGGCTAAACATATCAAGAGTGTTTATGGTTATGGTGAATCCTCTTATATACCTTCTAAAGCATCTGGCTGCATGATCACCTCTCTGAAGTGCCTGTATACAAATGCACACAGCATGGGCAATAAAGAAGAACTAGAAATATGTGTGTGGTCAGAAGGCAGTCTCATTGCAGTTACTGGGACATGGTTGGATAGCTCACGTGACTGAAATGTTGTCATAGACAACATGTACTTTCAGAAAGGACTGGTGAGACAGGTGAAGCGGTGGATTTGCTTGTTAAATGACAGAACAACTAGAATACTTTGAGCTCTACCCAGGGACAAGTGAATGATCTGAGAGTTTACGGTATTAAAGGGCAGGCTAATGTGAGTGACACTGTTGTGGATGTTTGCTGTAGGCCACCTGATCCAGATGAGGGAGTTGATTGGCTTTCTATGAGCAGCTGGCAAGAACCTCATGGTCACAGACCCCGTTTCTCCTGGGGAACTTCAACCCCTCTGATATTTTCTGGAGGGACAACGTGGCTTGGAACACACAGTCCTGGAAGTTACTGCAGTTATTGAAATAACTTTTTGGTGCAAGTGCTGGAGGAGCCAAAGAGGAAAGGTGTGTTGCTGGACCTTGTACCAACAAACCAGGAGGAACTGGTTGATGATGTAAAGATTGGGAGCAGCCTTGTCTATAAGTGACCATGAGATGGTGGAACTTAGGGTCCTGCATGGAGGAAGCAAAGCAGTACTAGACTAGGACCCTCCAGAGAGGCCAACTTTGGCTTCTTCAAAGACCTACTCAGAGAAATCCTGTGGAATAGAGCTCTGGGACAGAAGGGGTTCCAGAAGAGCTGCATGGATCAGCATGGATCAGGAAGCTCCTAGGAAGCAAATGCAAGAAGGAAATGTATGGGATGTAGAGAAGGGAATAGACCATGTGGGAGGACTGTAGGAACGTTGTCAGAGTATGCAGGGATGTAAGGAAGAAGGCCAAGACCCACCTGGAATTAAGTCTGCCTTGGCAGAGAGGTTGTACTACATGATCTCCAGAGAGCTCTTCCAACCTTTATCATCTTCCAACCCTAACAATTCTGTCATCCTGTGAAAACATCCCATAAACCACATTCACCTGGAAACTGACATTTTCACAGTATACAGTTAAAGATCATTTGCACTCTCAACAATGATTTTGTGACTGTAACTGTGAGAGACAGGAACTTGAACACTGCAGATGATTGTTCCAAAACACTTGAATAAAATACTCAAGTAATTTGTAATTGGAGAGTATTTCTCAGAGTTTGTGTAGGCATCTGTGGCTTACAAGAACAGTACTATTTTAGAACATTTTAAAAACAAGTTCTGCAGGTTTGGAGGCATCCTCTCTCAGCATTATTCATGACACATCCAGTACCTGGCAGCAAATCAAAATGCTATGAAGTTCTATTTTTCTTTCAAGACAGAAACATGGCAGGTTGAAACTAGCATGTCAGCTACTTACTGAATTACATTACTATAATTTTGTAACTTACAGCCTACTTTTTATTTAGATAGAGACCTTCAGCACCAAAGCAGTGACTGAGGTTTTTGGTCTGACAAGAGAAAATACTCTCCTTTCCTCTCTTCAGGACTGGACTGGACATGCACAAGGAATTGGGAGGGAAATAGGTGGGGCAACTGACCTCAGGTGACCCAAAGGATATTCCAGAGTATGTGACTTCATGCTCAGTATATAAAGCTGGAGGAAGAAAAAAGGAAGTGGAGGACATTCAGAGTGATGGTGTTTGTCTTACCAAGTCACTGTTAGGCATGATGGAGTCCTGCTTTCCTGGACATGGGGAACAACAGCCAGTCCTTGGGAAGTAGTGAATTGATTCCTTGTTTTGCTTTGCCTGTGCATTGTTATTGCTTTATCTGTTAAAAGGCAGAATTAATATTCTTGCAGGACTTCTAGTATGGCCTCTTATTGGCATGGTTTTTCATGGGCCTTTTTGGACTTGACATGTAGTCAGTTCTCCATGAAGAAAACCTGAGTAGTAGGAATTATGGGATATATTAGGTCATAGGAGTATATGCTTTGACTCTGTTTCTTAAACTGGAAATATACTTGAGCTGTAAATAATATTGGAACACTCTAGGTGTCTTGCCCAATAGCTCAAGTCCTAGCCTTTGCTGGAACATCTCAGATCAGGACATTGATGCTGGTCCTGAGATGAGTGGAGGAGGTATACTGTGGATACAGTGAGTGGGTAAAGCGAAGCAGCAATTGTGAAATCTGGTGATCCTTCCTCACGATTTTTCATAGAGACTTTAAATAACTTCATTAAATGCAGTGTGGGTAGAAAAGGATCATAGTTGATTTAACAGTTGCCTCATGAGAAGATTTTCTCCTGTTAAAGTTTAAAGAGTATTCTCAGCATTGGATGCATATGAGTTAGCATTTTCTATCCAGTTTGAGAAACCCATATAATATTTTATTCTCAGAGATTTTAATTATCGCATCTTATATAGGTATATAGCAAAATTATGGAGCAAAATAATGGAATTTATGGAAAACCATTGGAAACAGATCTTTTTTGTTTGTTTTCTAGAACATCTTAAATGTAAGATGCTGCTTGGTTATTTGCTACGCTGTCTACTCTGAAATAATGGACCGATTTAAAAACAAGTTCTGTTTAAATTACCTTTTTTTCTGTATTTAAATGATTTGCAGACTTTTATACAGAAGGAAAAAATATTTAAAGCAATTATTAAAATAAGTACCATTCCCTTATAATTTCTTTCTTCTTTTTATCTGCTGGTTGGGTTCAAGAAAAACCTGCAAAATAATGCACTTTTTTCACTTTCATTCAATAAGCTTCTCCAAAACTCAAGAAAGTGTTTCTGTCAATAGGAGCAATGCAGGAGAAGAATATGAAATAATGAAGCAGTTGCAGAAAAGTGTTAAGACTGTTACTCATCTTCGATCTTAGTTGCAGCAAGAAAATTGGCTAGAAGACATTTGGCCAAGATCTGAGATAATTGATGATTTTCTGATCTATGTACAGTGAAGATGAGAATCCAGTGGGTTCTAGAGGCTTAGGATGTGATATTATAGAGCTGAGAGTTTACAGATGTGAATGATTTAACATGAGTGACTACTGAGATGCTACTGAATTAATGTTGAGAGGAAAACAAAACAAGGCACAGAAATAAAGTCTCCCCGTTGTGTGGAGTTCTGTAATTTGATGATAAAAATGGAACATGCTGGGGTGTAGCCTGATGATTCTTCTTCTCTTAGGCAAGATAAAATGGAAGAAATTAACTAATCTAATGCAGTGATAGAGCTGTTGATTTGTTGGGCACCAAGGTCAACAACTGTATGGTAATTACTTAATGAGTATAGTATCAACTAAGTATGTGTATATGTATATATGCACTGAAAAATTTCTGTGCATAAGTTAAATTCACACTTCCGTTTTTCTCAGATTTTTAAGACTACTGTAATAGATTTTTGGTGTACAGGTTTATGGTTTTATTTGCATGTTCTTGTTCTAGTGAAGTGATCTCCAGAATCTTGATGTGAGCTTACTTACTTTTGACATTCACATTTTTCATTCTTAACTTCAACTGCAGATGAAGAAAAGACCCCTGAATAGCAACTTAAAAAGTTAAACAGCCATTCTGCATCCTTTTTCTTTAAAAATCATTATATTTGAGTATTGTTTGACTGACAAAAAATGTGGATGATTTAAGCTACACGGGAAATTTCAATGATTCAGATCCCTTTTTATAGATACAATTTTAATTTAGGCATGAGATTTCTGAGGCCTATTAGAAGGCAGTCCTCCTCTGGTATATCTTATTTCTTTATTTTTCATTTCAGATGTTAATTTTTAGAGCACTTATTCTCTATTTCCTAATACATAGAGGGAAAAAAAGGTTAGACTTTTAAAGGAGGGAATAGAAATAAGCACTGATAATGTGAAAGGTAAAAATGCTTACAATATTTTCCAAATTCTGTAGCACATTATATCGTTAGTATGGAAAGTATCATAAAAGTTTAGATAGTTGTAATATATGGCATATTTTCTTGCTGGACATCTGAAATTCTTTTTGCTACTCTAAAATAAATGTCATCTCAATGATAGCTTTATGACTTTTATTTTCTAAGAGGAGGTCACTGCCATGGAATAAATTAAGATTTCACTAATGCATAATAGCAATGGAGGATGTTCACTTCTAACTGCTGTGATAACTTCTGTTTCTCAGTATTCTGCAGAATGAAACCTAGGCTATGGTCTATCATTCCATACGAGATTTAGTCAAGTAGACTAACTATTTCCACAAGTAGACTGAGGCATCTGGTTATGGAACTTTCTGCAGAGCTGGGCATTTGTTTAAAGGAGATGCGAAATATCGGCATTGGACTAAGATTCCCCATAACCTCAATATTCTGGAAAGCCAGTTTATGTTTATTTGTATGTTAGTTGCTTTCATACATACAAAATAAAATAGTGGAGTAATTCAGTGTACTATATTTGTCCACTGTGTGAACTTTCCATCTATAAGAGTTATACTTCTGTTACTGTAAATCTAAGGGACAGTGATTGTCCAAATGGACGTTTTCCCTTTCTTAGAAATGTTGGAATTTTTTAAAAGTCCAAATGAAATTACTGCAGAGAGGGTATTGTGGCACATACTAATATCAAGGCAGCATGGTTTAGAATGTACATAATAATAGGAAGCAAGAAAAATATCTCAGTTTTTCTGGAAATCTGTTACACTGCATGGAACTGTGTGAGTGCACATGCATTTATTTGAAATAAGAAATTTTAACAACATGTTACAAAATGAAGGTGTCGAAATAGTAGTACTGTAAGTAATCCTTGCAAAGAATTAGTCTGTGCTTTTGTTTTTCTCTGCATGATACTATTTCTGTATTTATATTTAAAGATGAAGTCGAAATTCAATCCTTGGCTGATAGATCCCATAGACTCCAGCCTACTTTTTTAAAGTGAGTCTTCATATTGTGAGTTACAAGATCAAACTAAAATGTTACCTCTTAGCAGCTCCTATTGATCATTAATTGTATTCCAGATGAAATAATAGAAAACAAAAGCAATTTGTTGAGTAGCATTTTGGAAACCAATGGGTGTCTTGCCTATTAGCACTGCAATCTTAGACTCCTGTTTCTTGTAACAGTTTCTTGTGAGTTTTCTGGATTTTGGCTGTACCTTTCCTGCCATTCCTCTCCAGTACTATAAGCAGCCTTAATACAGACAATTCAGATCGGTTCTGTGAGACTTGTTCGCCTTTGAGAACTGAACTTGAGGTCAGGATGTGATGCAAACCTATTTATTGGTTGACTGTCACTGGAAATAGATACATCTCTTAAACTGTGCTTCTGAATTATATTAAAGCATATTATATACGTAGTCTTTCTCTGCTTAGTCACTTAGGCTATAAAAGTCTTACCGCTTTAATGAAAGGTACAGAAAGTGATTAACAAATTACTGCCATGTGTATTAAAATTTTTAATGGATAGTGCAGAATTTTGGTTAGCTACTATGAAAAAGCACTGATTTCTGAATGTCCAGAATATGTTCAGAGTAAAAAAAAAAAAAAAACAAACACAAACAAACCCAAAAAGCAGCACAAACTTTTGTAGAATGGTATTCCATTCTACATTTATACTGTAATTTTCAAAAAAGCATAGGAACTTTTTTGTCAAGCTGAGTGATAATGGATGCTATAAGTTACCTTTTTTTCTTCTTTTGCCCAGTTTTATGCTATAAAATGTAAGCCTGGTGAGTGACAGCCTGAAAGGCTTGAGGTGGAGCAGCAATTAGAGAATGGATGTTGAAAGCATAACAGAAGCAAATGTAGACCTATGCCAAACTGTCCACTTCATTTTACCCTAATGAAAGGCTGGAATGAGTCATTAAGGTTGCTTATTGTTGTTGTTATCTGTCCATCAAAACATTTTTATCTCTTTCCTTCCCATCACCACAACTTTGAAATAAACTCAGCTTTCCCATCTAAGAAAATTCCAATGTTATTTAGAATATAGATAAAATCTCTCCTCCTTGATTTTTCTTTTTAGTCTCACTAATGGCTGTATCTAGATGTCTAGAACTGTGTATTCTTTGGAAAGCATTTAGACAACTGTTGCTTCTGTTTTACAAGGTGCTGCTTATATTGACTGCAAAGTGCGTACATTGGTTTTGACTGCCAGGACTCTTACCGTGTGCTTTTCCTTGTGTATTTCAACAGCTATTGGTCATATTAAAACAGGTGATTTTTTGTATGGCTGGCCAGTATAAGCTTTAGGTAAAACAAGAATTTAAGTTTCACTTCAACTTTTATCGGGTTTTTTTCTTCATACACTGGGAATAACTCTCCAAGGAAATTACTTTGTGGGAATAAGAAGAGGAAAATAATTTTAATTTTTAAGTATTAAAAAAATTATAGGAAATCAAATGTGCCCCTTTTATGCCTTTTGGAGTAGAGAAATGGTAGTACTGCTATGGGTTTGGTCAAATTAACATTAGTGGACCATTAGTAACTGACTGTTACTGTGAGTTGGTATAGCTTATATGAAATATTGGTAGTTCCAGTATATGTTTCATATAAGATTTATTTACCAAAAGAATAAACAAAATCATAACTTAAGAAGCACACTCCAATTTTTATCTATTTATTTTTAATATAAAATATGTCCACAGCATGCATTAGTGAATTCTGTTAAAGAAATCACAATTCTTTGAAGTATTTCTGGCACCTGATGGTTTCTAGTTCTGCATTCTTTGAGGAAAAAAAACTGCTATTCTCTCACATTTCTTAGCAGTGTCAGTTGTCATGTGGGGGCAAATGATTTCTGTGACAAAGCTAAATGCATTTAGGATGTAACTGATTTAGTCACTTTCTTGAATTCACATTCTTAGTCCCACTGCATTATTCTGTGAAGGTCTATTGCATGAAGACAGATGCATTTACATTCTGAAAAACACTGTAAGAGTGCTTTTAGGAAGGGCATGAAGTGATAGAACAAGGGGTAAAGTGACAAAGAGTACATTTAGATAAGATACTAGGAACAAGTTCTTGACTGTGAGGGTGATAAGGCACTGGAACAGGCTGCCCAGAGAAGCCGTGTTGCTCCATCCCTCTGAGTTACTGGGTGCAGTGAGTGCAGCCTCTGTTTTTATATCTAGAAGAACTATATTTATCTATTTGTCTGTCTATCTGTATCTTCCCTATAATATCATTCTCCCTCTTAATTTCCTGTGCCAGTTTAAATCAAAACAATCTCATTTTATACAAAAGAGGCTTGAGGTTGTGGGGGAAAACAGTGCAAGCGAGAAGGCATGATGCTGTTACTCAGTGACAGAGTGGTGTGCCTTCAGAAGGTAGTCCTGACTTCCAATCTTGTCTCCCAGAAAAGAAATTTTAAGTAAGTTGGAGGAGACAGCTGAAAACAGAGAGAAGGGACCAGGCCATGGCCAACTGCTTTCCCTCCCCTGCACAGCTGCTGCAGAAGGACCTGGCGCTGGTGGGCCTTGGGGCAGGATCTGTGGGGTAGAACTGTGGGACTTGAGTCCCTTGTGCAGACGCTGTGGATGAGCCAAGGTGTCTCTCTTTGTTGGTGATGGTGTTATGAAAGGCAGTTCCTGTCATCACAGCCACATGCTGCACTTTTTAAATGATTCTGTGAAAGCCAGAGGCTCAGTGAGTTCTGACGCTGTCAGGTGTGTTGGGTTTGGGGCAGAGGCAGGGCACAGTCTTCATAGCAAGTAAGAAGGTCTGTGCTTTTGTCTTTACCTCAAAGAACAGCAGTAGTAGGAACTGAGAGGAGGTACGCTCCAGGGTAGGTGGCAGATCTGGAGGATTTGGAGGGCCCCTCATCAGGCTGCAATGCACTTTAGTGTGCAAGGTCTAAATTCACCTTAGGGCCAAAGGAAATTCCTATGTGTTGTAGGTAACCCAAGTCTTACTTTGTCCAGTAATAACTGCTAATTGTAGCAAGAATTCTGCTTGTTTTTGTGTTTGATCTATTTCTTGAGCAAAATCTTCTATTTGCAAGTGCAAATTTAGGTGTGCGGCGTGACCACAAAACAAACTACCTGTGCTGGCCCTTTGATATATTCTAAGTCTTTTTTGTGAAATGAGTTGACTAATTAGAGCATGAAGAAAGATGAAGACTAGGGAGGAAAGTTTTCTTTCTAAATAAAACCTAAGCTCTCGTCAAGAAAAATGCAAATACTTGCAATTACATGTTTAAAAGACTTCTTAAAAATTATTATTAGTGCATTTAAGCAAAAAGCTGTCTTCTTCCTGAGTTTTGTCTTCTTTCTTTATTTGCACAAATTATGTGCCTTCATACCTAAAAGAACAAGTTGAAATGTGCTCCTGAAATGCAGCGCATTAAAATTACCCTTTTCCAAGGTGCTTTTATCACCAGAAGAGATGAAGAGGATTTGCAATCTCACTTCTCTTCCTGGAAAGTCTGTGGTGTTCCAGTGAATGAAAGCATGCTGTGCCTTGCAATTACTGCACTTTGAAAAACACTGAAGCAACTATTTTATGTAGTTGATATTTGCCGAAGTCTGCCATCAATATTTGTATTTATAAAGATGTCCTAAATCAAGCACAGATTTGTGAAGAAGCTTGGGGAAATCTTCTTCATAAATCTATTTTTCATTAATAGAAAAAGGAGCTCCTCTTGAGGTTCCCAGACTGGAAAATGGCTATGGTAGCAAATCAAAACTTTCTTTAGTCTGTTACGTTATTGAAACCTCTTGGGTACAGTCTTTCTTCAGAGCTCAGAATTAATTCTGCGGTTGGACTATTTTAAAAAAACCATTATGGAAATTAATACACTTTCATCTTCCTCCCCGCAGAAGCCCCCCACACCAAAATAACCACAACAAAAACCCCTCCAAACAACAAACACACAAAACCCCCTACACCCAAACGAAAACCAAACAAATACATGGAAAAACTACAGAGAATCATAGAGAAATTCTTTAAAAATAAATATTATGCAAGCTACTAAAATGAGAAAATGCCCATTCCCTTCTTCAGGAGTAAGATTTTGTAGAGAAAATAGATTTTAATGGTGGATTAGTTTTATGTTTTTGCACATACATTATTCCCATTGTCCCTAAAACTTGAAATGTGATAGGTGAAAGATTAACAATTCTGATTCTGGTGCTTTTAAAACCAATTAAAATAGTTTTTAAAACAGTTAAACAGCACACATAGAATTCAAAAATTACTTCAGCACTTAGAGACTCCTGAGAATGTTTACATCTAATTCAAGAAGTACCTGCCTGATGTCATAAAAACCAGTCCTGTGTGGCACATTTTTGCACTCTGTATAACACAGGTGACTGTAGCAAGACATATAATAATTAGTATTAACCTGTTTGTTAATATTAGCATGTCATTGTCAATATCTTCCTCACAAGAAATTTAACATCCTGCATCTCCACAGGCAGAAGAGCTGAATGTCAGACAGGTGTCTTTAGAATTTACAAACCCACGCTGTGTCTGAAGTGGGCACCTTTTGCACTTCCTTCCAGAGAGATAAATTACTGCATCCAAAAGAATAGACTCACCTATCTCCTTCCTTACCTCTGTGCAATACAGTGCTATCTATAATGGCCTTCCGTGGTCAAAATTGCACTCAAAGTTACACAGAATGTTGCACTTTAATACAAAGATGAAGATCTGGTATCAGATTGATTTAGAGGCACTATCTTTGTGAATTTTGTATTACTTCTAACAATTTTTTGTCCCTTTTTTTGCCTTTTTGTTTAGTGTCTGTGCCCTGCTTTCATTCCTCTTTATTGTGGGTATGAAAGGTGAGTGATGAAGGTTAACTGAAATGTTTTCGTGGTGGTCATGTCCTTAAGGTATTGAAGAAGACAGCTTTAGAATAAGGGTCAAAGTTTAACCCTCTATAAAGTCAAGAGACATGAAGGTGCACCTTAGGTGAAGGAGATATTTCTGCTGTCGGAGGCGTTTGTTGAAACAGCTGTGTTTCCAGAACTGGTTAAAGTTTACAAACAGTATCTGTAGTGAGCGTGATGTGTTCTACCAGAGGATGTATGCAATTCTATAAACCTACTCAAACTCCTCTACTTTTAGTTGCTTTAGTAGTAGTTCTGGCTATTTTACTTTAGCATAGACTTCTCTTTTTTCAATGTGGCATTTTTTGTAGGCGAAGTGTCACCTGTTTTGTCATTCTCTGGGCCTTCTTACTTATCTCTTAATTTAGGATTCTATTTTAGGCAAATATCTGTCATAACACTTTTAGCTGGCATCTGAAATGTACCCTCAGCCATTATATTTGTTAATAGTATTTTTAAATAGTGGATAAGAGACCTGCACAAACACAGAAACTGTATGTTGTGCCTGTGAAAGTAGTAAATGATGCATTTTTAGTGGTTAAAACAAGAGTTGAGAACCAGTTTCACTTCTCAGGAATCTGCTTACACCAAATTCGTGTCTTCAATAAGTACATTGCAATGGCACTGCAAATGCAAACCAAGATAGCACTGTTCTTTACCGAGCTTATTGTTAAAGTCCACTTGCACTTAGTAAGATGACAGCCAGTAAGAAAACTTCCCACTCTGACCATTCACAAGTCAATCTCTGCCAGTCACACTCTCAGTGTGGAGATTTCAGCTGCTGCGACTGAGGCCCCTTCACAACAGGCTGCTCCGGTGAGCTGACTGGAGCTTGGCTCCCCCATACACTCCACTCACATGTAGTCACAGCAGGTTTCCTTGTTGGTTTGGCCACGATTTCCCATAGGAGATGTTCATATCTCTAGTTCTGTAAAGCCATTTATTGACAGTAACACAGATTAGGCTCGAGTAGTTGCCTCTTGGAGGAGTGTGAACAAAGGAATCTCTGGGCTTTTTCACGTTCACAGTCCAGGTGCCTATGAGTGTTGTGTCCATTCACTTGACCGCCAGTGTTTGGGCCCTTTGTTATGCAGAACGTTGGCAGTTCATGGCTTCTTGTCTCTCTGGACTCCCATCTGGAGCTCATCCTGCATCTTTGTCTGCAGCTTACAGCCTGAGCTACCTACACCAGATGTGCTCCTTTACAGTAGCTCCCTTAGTACCTAAGTATGTAACTGTGAGTGGATAGTCTCTCATGTGCATACTTATTTCAGAATCCTTGATTGTTTTTCAGGTAAAATGTACGGCCTTGTACAAAATTCTCTTCTGTGATATCTTTAATGGGTCCTTAGTTAATAAGGACTTACAGTTAGGAAAAAGAAATTGTCAGAAGTGTACATTTACACAGGTTTGCATACTCTGATTTTCTGCACTGACTTGAGCCCCATCTTCATGCATCAGGTACTGGGAGTTGCAGTAGGGTTGCAAAGTATTTATTGATACATTTCAAAATTGTGAGTTTTAAAAGTGAGAATCAATGGTGTTCAAGATTGTGTTTATAGAACTAGAATTTCTAGTAAGATAAAATCTCATTTGGGGCTGTATAATAAAATCAATAAATTCTGTATAGTGTTTGTATGAGGCTTTATTCTTTACCAGGAGTACCTTTTCCATAAACATTTCAACAGCTCTTTACTGTGTTATCTCTGGGTATTTTACTCAGCTGAGCTAAGAGATATATGTTGTAGGTGACAGGAAGAGAGGTAGAGATTTCAAATAAAATACGTGCTTCTCATTATGGAAAGAGCAAGTACTTAATCTGAGTTTGTGTTGTTGCATGTTAGCTGTGGTTTCCACTTGTGGTACTAAAGGGCAGACTGATGTTTTCAGGTCTTCAGGGCAAAATCCTGTGACCTGTGCTGCCAGAGGAAAACCTACGGGTCTGACTGTCAAAACCACCTAAAAAAAGTTAGCTCTTCAATTTCAGGAAGAAAGCTGTAATTTCCATAGAATGGCTAAAGAGCTGCAGTAGCATGTCTGGCGTGCTGTTATCAAAATTCTTCTGTCAAGAATTTTTATGACATGAGACATATTAGAGTAGGAAGAAGAAATACACAGAGGAGATCTATCCAAAGGAAATGACAAGAAAAATAGTGTGTTGTAAGTATTCCAAGCCAGAGGGCAGGAACAAAAATCCCCAAGGAAATGGCATTCTGCCAGAAATGTTGCCAGATCTTTCACATGATGAGGTTGCCTTATCCCGTTTGTGTAAAGATGTGAAAAGAGGTAATAACCAAGTTTGTGTGATGACTGAGAGTCCCAAGAATGTCTTCATGGGAATGTAAAAAAACCCGCAAGTATTATCCTGAATTGACTCCTCCTATTTACATGTCACTGTAGAGCTCTAGAGATCACTAGAAATTACATTTTTAGGCCTGAGGGGCTTTTGTAGGTGTGTTAGCATGAGCTGTTAATCTGTGCTGAGTTCTGAACTCCTGATTTTGGAGCCAGGATGTTCATGGCTGGCTAGGGGTTTTTGCATGGCTGTAGGCATACTGAGCAGATTGCCTGGTTTATACAGCAGGGTAGCAGTGCAACCAAAATCACTGAAAGATCTATTTGGTTGTCTCACAGATATGAATGGAACTGATTTTGTAATGAAGCTCTAGAATGGGTTTAAATGTATGTAATCCAGGAGGGGCTGGAGGAATAATTCTAGGAGTTGAGAATAAATACTCTATCATCTTCTACAGTGCATGAGCAATGAAACTAAATTCCTAATTGAGGGTAAGTAAATGTGATCTTAAAAAGATAATAAATAAGTACCACTTCATTAATTTTAACACTGCCCTGTTTAGACTAAAGTTTTAAATGTATCAAAATGTATTTTGTATTTGCATAATTCAGCAGTACTTTAAAGGAACAGGTGCTCTTTTCATGATGGAAAAGATGCTTTCATTTTGAGTAACTTAAGATGTGGTGACTCTTTTTAGAGTGCATCTGCTTGCAATGTGAATTTTGGTGTAGGATACGTATTTTTGAGTTTGAGCAAAAATTAATTTTGTCTTCAGGAGGAATGTGCTATTGTGTTACTCCCTTGTCTCCTTTGTAAACTGCTTACACATTAAGTTACATGAAGCTGAAAAGATTCTGTCTGATGGAAACAATAGGATCTACATTTCCATCTAAATGAAAGCAGAAATTCGCTGTGGAGACAGCTTTTCCTATAGGTTCTATTTATCTGCTCGCTTTCTGCAAACAGTGGAGGCATACAATTGCTGTTAGCTTCACTTTCTTATAGCGCAGCAAATGTCAGATATGAATCCAGGATGACTATTCACAGTTTAGTACATCTATACTGGTCACAGGAAAAAATGTATTGAATTAAAAATAGGACAGGGCGATTTCAGTTTATTATGTTTTGAAATTGTTCCTCCGTTACTGAGTTGCCATAAATGCTATTTTTGCTAGATTAAAAAACAAATAAAAAAATTACACATAAGTTGACATTTCAAGTTGACAAAAGTTACTAAATTATGAAATACTACATACCAGTTCTCCTCAAAATTTTAAAGCACTGTCTTGAAATTAATGCTAGATTCTTAAACCCAATACAGTCTAAACCACATAGTAAACAGACCAGTATCAAAACCAGTCACATTTAGTGAACAATCAAGGTCAATTTTTTGTATTAAAACTATTTATAAGAGAATTAAGTACGTTGTCATTAGGCTGAGAAGAACCAGAGGCATTGATCAAGGTATAGGGAAATTTTAGTAAGTCAATTATTTCAAAGATGTGTCATAGTTTTGGTGCCATTATTTCTGGTTAACTGTTGTCACTAATGATTTTTCTTGCCAGTCTATCTCTTGGCAATGAAATGAAGGAAGGAGGACTGGTCTGGTGGCATTTTCTACCTGTAGCCTGAAAAATTGCTCTGTTGCACAGAGAACAGCCCTGGTGCTGATAAATTTGCCTGTGATGAGTAGTTCACCAGCAGTGATATTCTCCGCATTCTGTGAAATTTAAAAAAAAAAAAAATATCCCATTAAACAGAGTTCTTGAATTAAAAGAAATACTGCACATATATTTTTAATATTTAATGTAGTATGCTTGTATCCTCCTAATCAAACATTGCGGTGTTAAAATTGCTTTTTCATCAACAAAAACTTATTTTCCCCTAATCATACCAATGCTAACAAGACCTATCTCATTAATTCCATATTATTTTATAGTGTTGAATCAGGAAGCAGCATTACAAAACTCTTGTAGCTGGTATTTTTCATTTGAATGGTGCAGCAAACTCTGGGAAACTGGATGCTACTCATGAGGATAGTTTTCTGAAGAAAAATAACACCTCAGATGTGTAAGTGGAATAACTGAAATAAATTGTTCCAGTACTTCAGGTGAACATGCAATGCTTTACTCAAATGGATAGACTGAGGTATATTTAATCACAGTTTGTTATTTCTTGGTATAGGTAATGAACTTTTTCAGGTGATTGTTTCAAAAGTGAGGCAATCTACCTGAAATCTGCACATGGATTCTGCAGAAAGGGTTTTTATTTTGTGAACTTTGTCAGAAAATGCACATTTTAAGCACACTTACTCAGTGTCACACATTCATTATGTGCTGTTTAATTTCTCATAATGAAGTGCTGTGAGACGTAGTTTACCTTCTAAATAACCGATCCCTTATCCATAGTAGGAGGGTTTTGAAATAACCAAATTTACAAAACTTTTTTTAGTGTAACAATACATTATCATTTGTCTTTAGAAACTAAGGAGACAGGCACATTATGAAAATTAAAGAAAAGGAAATCAAAAAACTCACTGTTGGGGGCAGTGTCAACATTGTGTGTATGCTGTAGTGTGGAGTTCTTGGTATAATACATCTTTATCCAAGCATCCATCAGCATCACTCTTTATGGTGTTTCTCAGTCCATACTCATTTGCTTTGCCCTTTTTCTATCATGGAAGAGAAGTAATGAGTGGCTTTGGGACGGGTTCTCCGCATGAGGGCCCAGGAGAATTATGCCTGGAAGTGACTGGACGATGTGGAGTTAAGGAAGCATCAGTCAAAAGGGAGATATCTTTATTCTCCAAACAAACATCTTTGCTTTTTCTCTATGGAAAATAGTGACGGTCTTTGAAAATGCCTTTAAACGAGAACAGCAATGTATGTGATACTTATAAATGCATTAATTGTTTTCCAGAGCTGCAGTTAGGGAGATAGCAAATGTGCTAGTCCTTTTGTGAACCCTCTCACAGCAATAACTTGAGTGCTCTGCCTTTCATCTGCGAAGTAAGGGGGAATTACTATGCTGCTTCCACTGGTCAAAAATGATGCCTAGAGGGATTAAATGAGAGGGGTATGGGCAGTATCTGGTATGTGAAGACACAAAAGTACACAGATCCTTCCAAAACCATTGTTTCTTCCTGAGGAGAGTGATTCTGATACATATTCTTTTTTCTTTATGAGTGATTAAAAAAAAATATTATTACTATCTTCTTATCTTTTTTTAGCTTTGAGTGAAAGCCGGCAGGATATTTAACTCCACCATTTTGAAAGTATAAACATAGATAAAATTACAATAAAGGTGTAAGGTTGACCAAGGCTAGTGTGCCAGTTTGTGTGATTTCTGAATCGGTAAAGCTGAAATGACTGCAAAATGTAGATACATAGAGATTTTAATGAAAGACTTTTCACTTTCCACATTCAAGTTTCAAGCTAAATTGAAGCAAGATTTAGGTTACTTTCATTCTGAATATCTGCAGTTTGGAGCAGTAGTCAAATGATATTTGTGCAGAGCCATTGCTACCAGCTGGAGGTGAGCAGTATTGCTGGGCAGTTGGCAGCTCAGAAGGCTAACTCAGATTTGCAGATATCTACGTGAGACACAAAGCACTAGGGAAGTTCATTTTAGAAGCAGTTTAGTGTTGTTTTACTGATTGTGATACTATTGCTATATTTACTTTAAAACTAATTCAATATAATTCAAATTCTGATACAATTACTAAAATGTAAAAGAGAACTTTGTCATATAATTTAAATAAACAAACTAATTCTGGATAACCCATATTATGTAAAAAGTGTTTATATGTATTTATATAAATAATTGGGATTATTAATATGGAGAATTGAGGTAGGAATATATTAGGATTGTTTTCTGTAGTGAAAACATGGATGATTTAAGTTTAAATACAATGATTGGAGATTATTCAAGCGAATGTGGTATATGGCATTTATGTTGACTTCAGGTATTTTTCTTATTTTGAAACGGAGACAGCTACTTGTTCACAGATCATCTTGGATTTGAAGTGACACCTCTCTCTGATTCCTAATTGAATAACTTTCATCTACCATGTTTGACATCACTTGCTGTGTAATTCTGCACTCTTCAGGCAAGTGAGAGAATTTTTTTGTGTGATAGTGCAGATTTTTCTAGAGGTAACAGAAATGCTAGCTGCCAGAAAGTGGAATAGTACTTCATCTGTCTGAGACTTAGTCTTTGGAAAAAAATAGAAAAAAGAAAATGCGGGAATGATTTTAATGCTTAGCAATTCAATAATTTTGGAAATTTGGGGTCTGATTTTGGCAGGAAAGAAATACGTAATTTTTGTATTTTCAGGTTTTTTTATTTTCATTTCCTTAGGCCCTGCTTCTATTTCCCCTTTTACTTTATGCATGCATCATGTATTTGTGAGTGCAAGTGCATGTGTACTTGCAAAAACGTACTCAGACAAGCCATGTAAGTTCCAGTAATCTTAAAACCAAAATGGCACAGAACTGCTCAGTCTTTCCTTGTCTTGGAAACTGAGTAATTCTGCAATAATTCTTCTGAAAGTCAGGTCTAATTTGCTTCATGATGACTTAAATTTATTATGCTTTTTTTAATTTTTGAAAAAAGATCATATTTGGGATTTTTGAGTGTGAGCAACTTGTTTTCTACAAGCACATGTAGAAAGAGGCTTCATGTTTGTTGCGTCTTTGAAAGTAATGGGTTGCTTCACAGAGAAAGACTGAAATGTCCAAGGAATGGTAACAACTTTTATGAGCACTGCAGCATAAATGCAAAGCACATATATAAGCTTATTTTGAAAAATTTAATATTTATGTGCATCTTGTATCTTGGATGGGATGGTAGTTCTGAATGCCAACTGCAGCACTGCCATATGAGGGCAATTAGAAGTGTGTTGTGGTTTGAGAATAAGTAAGTTTTCTGGGATATGCTGTGGTCAAGCCATTAGGTGCTCAGATTTTAATATTGGCACCTGGTGTGGCCACTGGGGACATTGGATACACCTCTGAGAACACAGGGGTTAAAAAGC
Organism: Zonotrichia leucophrys gambelii; assembly: GCF_028769735.1. Lineage (NCBI taxonomy): Eukaryota > Metazoa > Chordata > Aves > Passeriformes > Passerellidae > Zonotrichia > Zonotrichia leucophrys. Next base: position 21,788,831 of record NC_088200.1, on the reverse strand, counting down.
AGAGCACTCCTGGGGGAAGCTCTCTTGGGTTCTGGTGAGGAAAGAGTTCGGATCTCTGCCCCGTTCAGCTGCTACTGGCTGGGCAGGGGAGGGGAAGCCATGCGGCCGGGTGAGGTAGGCTGGGCCTTGGACAGCGACGGGACGTGAAGAGGCCCCCCGAGGATGGAAGGGTGGGAGAAACACCAGGAGGCATCGGGCAGCCCCCCAAGAGAGAGAGTACAGCCTGTGCCTGGGACTCTGCTATCTTGAAACTTGATAACTTGTGCCGGCAGCGCAGTCGAGAAGGAGAAGAAGCGGGGGGGTTCAGCGAGAAGGTGTCCCGCCGCTTGTGGGAGCTTTGGGTGGGCAGAGCCCGAGCTTTTAACCCTTTTTCGGACAATGAAGGCTTTGCAGAGCATTAACCTTTCCTAGTAGAGAGGTAGAGATAAAATGGAAGAAGGAAATGGGCAAGTGTGAAGGTCTGGGCAAGTGAAAGATGCCAGAAGAGTGGAGAAGAATCTTAGATGGGAAAAGATGATGAAGTGACCTTGGCTGGGCTTTTCTTGTATAGCCCATGGACAGAACAATGTTTCCTGTGACACAGAGACTGCATCCATGGGGAAGCAATGGCTCAGAGCCAAGAGGGTTCAGTGTTGGTACCCCTTGGCCCCAGGGGGTGAAATCTGGGGGGGGCAGGTGTCCCGAAATTGAGAGACTGTGCTCTTTTTGGAACAGGACAAAGCATCCTTGAAAGGAAAACCCTAGGAGCAGCTCTGGTCCATGTGCAGTGGTGAGAGCACTGGCATGGAAGGAAGAGGTCACGATGTCAGTGTTCTCCAGGCAGTGCCATGAGTGACATGGAAACACACGAGGTTTCAACTGTGTTTCCTGGGGAAGCCTCTGGCACAAGGACTCCTCTCCTCTTGATGAACTGAGAATTGATTGTCTGAAGGGTGGTGATGGACCCTGAGTTGGTGATCTGAGGGATAGATGTATTGGAAATTTGATGGGGGGAGAAGGAAATGTTTTTGGGAAGTTTTCATTTTCCCTGTGTGTTTCTTGTTATTTAAAGTTGCAGTTTAATAAAGTTTTTAAACTTTTTAATAAAGTTTTCTTTTCTTTATTTCTAAGTGGGGGCCTGCTTTGCGTGTTCCTGATCACATCTCACAGCAGACACCAGGGAGCATATATTTTCATTGGGGCACTGGCATTTTGCCAGACTCAAACCATGACAAAGTGGAAGGCAAAACAATGCATTGAGGAACGGTAGCTAAGGTCAGCATATACTTTATTTACTATGACATTCCAAATCAATAAAAAATCACAAGATGGATGAGGTTTGCAGGGACTTCTGGAGATAGATCAATCAAACCTCTTACTCTGAGCAAGATTGCTTGGGACAATGTCAGAGCAGTTTTCAGGTGTCTTCAGAGACACTCCCTGGGCAACTTAGTCCAGTGTTTGGTCTGGGTAAAGTGGCTCATTCTTGGTACCAAAATTGGCCAGATAGAAACATAGGTTCTTCTAACACTGTTTTGAGTATTAGAAATCAGGCATCCATCCTCTCAGTGACCAGCATTTTGCTGGTCACGCAGAGGATCCTTCCTGCAATCAAGTGCCTTGAATGTCAGGTAAACAGAGCTTTTAGCATAAACAACAAGTACATATTCATCACCTATCCCTGATTACCTAATCTATATGTATTACTGTATTTTACAAACCACACCCCTTGTTGAAGTCCTTATGTGGCCCTTCTCAGGTCTTTTTTGGTGGTCTTTAATGTCCGGTGTCCTTTTTAAGTGGCTTTTCCTCAAACCCAGCTTTTGAGTTAGCACAGTGTTACTGGTTTGTATAACTTCTGCTTTGTCAGCCTTGCAGAGCTGAGCTGGCATCCTGCTTACATTTTGCACAACTCCTGTTTGCCTAAGTTACATCCTTTATCTATTTCTCCAGTGTTGTGCTATTCTGTTTGACTGCCCTTATGAGAGTAAAATGCTGTTCTGTTCCACTGCTCCTATCAAGTCTCCCCTTCTCTGGAGACTAAATTCCTTAAGGGAGCTGGTCTAATATCTGTATTTCATTTTATGTGTACAACATTACAACAACTGAGTCACAATGCAGACTAAAACACACAGAGCAATTATTATTGCTTGTTATTATTATGGTGACAATTACAAACATGTATTAAAGTCCAGCTGGGTAACCATGAAGTAGGTTTGATCCAGATTTCTTCAGATCCCCAGGAAGTGTCCACAGGAAGTGTCATCTTGAGCTGTGCTTTGTCAAATTTGTGTTTGTTTCCAGATTTCCTGGACATTTGTAGACACTCTACCATTTTGATCAATATATACAGGGCGACTGATGTTAATGACAGTGCATACTTTTGTGATGCCAAGAGAAAATCTAGTGCCGTTTGTTTTTGTAAAGTGACATGTGACAAGCTCTTAACTTCTTTCTGCAATGCAGTAATGACATCTATAGTATGATTTTCTCTCTATATTTTATATAAATATTTTAATCTTTTATATGTATATCTTTTTATATAAAGAAAATTGTCTTAATCCATTATTGCCTTCTCTAATTCACTTACTCCTAGCCAGGCTAAAAACCACCATACAAAGCTATAAAATGTTGTCACAGCAGTAGCTTGGGTGCTCTGCTCTTGGTCGCTCAGTTACAGCATTTAAGGTGCATTTTATGCACTCCAAATAGCTTCTTATCCATAGTCCTGTGGGCTCCTGGTCTTTATCAATTATTGTTATGTTAAGGACTGAGGCTTTGGAAGTACAAATGCCTTTCCAGCCTAGGGGCAACACTTTATGAGTTTTATTCCCACATATCCAATAACATTCTGTTGCATTTGGTATTGGCCAAGGATGGTTTACTTTGGTCCATATGAAGTGTTTGAGTGCACTGTCTGTGATTTCCAACAGAAGTTCTGATTTCAGTGTCCTGTTCCTTTAGGGGGGTTACATCTTTGCACATATGTAGGATCCTAAGAGATGTTGGCAAGTGTTTGCACACTGACTGGTTTGTCTACTTCTTGGTAAAAGAAGTAACCATATTAATTTCTTCTGGAACTCAGTTGCTGTAAATGGTTAAATAGTTTCATTAAAAAAACTGTTACACAACCCCATAGAAACAGGTTGGGGCAATATATTTCTAGGATGAAAAGAAGTGTAAAAATAAGAAAATTACTTCCTTCAGTCCTTGAAAAACTTAGAGTCTAAATCCCTCTGCTGGCAATTCATTGTTTGTAGGTGACCCATTGTGTTTGTAAGAAACAACTGATAAACCCAGAAGGATTTGGCATGATTGCAGTAGTTGCTTTTCAGAGAAGAGAACATAAGAGAGTTTTTAATTTGTGATAAAACAAGGGAGGATAATGACATGGGAGAAAGGTGGAGAGAGCATTGTAGCAGAACTGGCAAGGAAGCTGTGGTTTCTTTCTTGAAAAATGTTTGTCATCTTAGTGGAGAAATTGAGAAGTTGGTTTTATTTTCTTTTTTGCTGTACTTTTGCTGCACTGTCTTAGGCTCTGCAAGTGATGCTGCAGAGGTAAAATTTTATATTGGATTTAAATCAATAAATGTTGCTCCAAAATCAGGATATGGAGGCAGATGGAAAGAAGAGCAACTTGTTAGAAACTCTTCTGTTTGTTTTTTTTACTGCCAGACATTCTTTGTCCCTCTTTCACTGCTGTGGAAACAATGCGGATGCCAGTGTGCATTTTGGATAGCATTTTATGTGTGGCAGCAAAAGTTAATGTGCTAGGGCTTGAAGTTATGACTCTGAAATAACAAGAATAAACCAGGTATTGAAATGCCTTTATTTTGTGTCTTCCTTCATGCTTTGGCTTTAGTATTACTTTAAAAAGAAGAAAGGGTTTAGTAGGAAGAAAGAGATAAAACTGGTTTCTTGTTGAAATGGTATAGCACTTCATACGTTTTCTGAGATATTTCCATCATGCAATTTTTTTTCTTGCAGAGGACCCATAATCACATAATAAAACATTAATAGCACTACTCTTAAAAGATTTAGTTCCTAGCATGAGCATATGTAAATTCAGTGTTCAAAGTGTGTAAGAGATTAAGCTTTTGTATCTACTGTGAATGTATAATTGATTTACTTTTTCCAGTCTTAAAATTAAAAGTGGTGTTCCAAGTGTGTGCTGTAATTGGATCCTACATAGAGAGATATGTTAAAAACGTTTTTGGAAAAGCTTGTATATACTAAGAAGTATAATTACTCTACTTTGTATTTTGGACAGGAATGTGTTTATTGTTCATGAACTCCAGAGGGCTGGGGAGTTTCTTGCATTCTGACTTCCTTTATTGTATTTTCTTAGGACACATTTTATGCAGATAACTAATCTAAGAATATTTGCCCTGGCATACAGAACTACAGATGCATTTAATGTCTTTATGGTGATTTTCCTGCCTCAGCTTCCCTCAAAACTCTCAGGAAAAAAATCCACATAGCTTGCAAAGTACAGCAGTAGAGCACAAAATCTTAATTTATGTATGTTTATTCAATGCATATGTTATAGCTATTGAATCAACAGAGGATTAGAGTATACTAGTAACGACTAGTCCAAATAATACTATAAGGTCCAGCTTTGTATTTTTCTTACTTATTTTGCTTTAGTGGGCCAGGAGTAGATATGAATGTAATTGCAACTGTAATTCTTAAAATCATCAAGTAATTTGGATTGGAAGGGACCTTAAAGACTATCAATTTCCAACCCCCTTGTATCAAAGAATTATTTTTCAGCCAGTTTGGGGTTTTTGTTGTTTTGGGAGTTTTTGGTATTTTTTTGTTTGTTTGTTTGTTTGTTTGTGTGTTTTGTTTTGTTTTGTTTTATTCTTAAAGGAATCTTGGTAATTATCATACTGATGAAATTTTCATATTGAGCTCCTATCCAACATCAAGGGGCAGATTCCTTGATGTTGGGCAGTAGCTCTGACGTGAGGGAGTGGGATGTGGCCTTTTCTTAGTTCGGTAGGGATGATGTTATATATACCTTACATGAAACTTTTAGTAACATTAGCTATTGCATTTTTTTTTTTCCTCTCCAGAGAACAAATTCATTTGGAACTAGTAATGCAGATTTCCCCCCTGGGGACCCTGGAATGTACCAGTTGGATGTTACACTAAGAAGAGGACAGAATCTAGCTGCACGGGACCGTGGAGGTAAGTGAGCTAGTGAGCACTGCCTTAATAATTGGGAAGTTGCATATTCATTGGGTAAATTTATATGTGGGTACTGAAATTAAAATATGCTGGGGAACATAAGTAGTGACTGGACAGCGGCTGGATGTGACCATGCAGTCGCATGGTCTGAGCCCAGCCATCCAGACGGTTCTTAACCCATCTTAACCTCCCAGTGAGGAAGGCATCTGCCTAAACCATGGATTGCCAGGTTATCCAGGAGAATGCTGTGGGAGACAGTAAGAAAGGCTTTGCTGAAATCCAGGTACACAGCCTTTCCATCATCCACCAGTACACAGCCTTTCCATCATTTACAGCCTTTCCATCATCCACCAGGCATGTCACTTGGTCATAAAACGAGATCATGTTGGTTAAACAGAACCTGCCTTTCTTAAACCACTGTTGTCTGGATTTGATCCCTTGATAGTCCTGTATGGTGCTGTATGATCACACTCAAGAGAATCTGCTCCATAGCCTGCCAAGGTACTGTCAGGCTGACAGGCCTGTAGTTCCCTCGATCCACTTTCCAGCCCTTTCTGTGAATGGCCAGCATGTTGGCTAATCCCGAGTCATCTGGACCTGATGATAAATAAATGATAGAGGGCAGCTTGGTGAGCTCTTCCACCAGCTCCCTCAGTACTCCTGGGTAAATGCCATCTGATCCCCTAGACTTGTAACTGCCCAAATGGCTTCACAAGTCACTAATTCCTCTTGTATTACAAGATGTTTATTCTCAGCCCTGTCTACCAGCTCAAGGGCTAGTTTCCCTGAGAATAATTGGTCTTACTGGTCTTACTGTTACAGACTAAGGCAAAGACGGCATTAAGTACCTCAGCCTTTTTCTCATCCTTGGAAACAGTGTTTCCCCTTGCATTCAAAAAAGGATTGTGGTTTTACTTGGCCCTCCTTTTGTTGTTAATAATTTATAAAAACTCTTTTAATTTTCTTTCACAGCAGTGGACAGATTGATTTTGGGCTTTTTTCTCTCTAATTTTCTCTTTACATGACCTAATGACATCCTTTTAGCCTTTCTTAGTTGCCTGCCCTTTCTTACAAAGGTCATAAGCCCCTTTTTTTTCCCTTGAGTTCCAGCAAAAGTTTTCTGTTGACAAGGCTTCCCTGACAGCTCATCTCTCAGCGCATAGGGACTTCTGACTTCTGTATCTATAAGATTTTGTTCTTAAACTGTGTCCGGCCTTCCTGGACCTCTTTATTTCCCAGCAGACTCTCTGAACCAATTCCAGAACAGGCTGAAGTCCACCCTCCAGAAGTCCAAGGCAGAGGTTTTTTTCCTTACTTCACCAAGAATTAGAAACTCTATCACTATGCCCAAGATGGGCATTCTGACCACCACATCTCTCACCAATCCCTTCCCTACTCAAAAAGAGCAGATCTAGTGGAATCTCAACCCTGGTAGCCTCCCTTGCCAGCTGTGACAGGAAATTCAACACACTCCAAGAATCTCCTAGGCTGCCTCCTCTCTGCTGTGTTGAGTTTCGAGCACACATTCAGCCAGTCAAAATCTGCCACAAGAGCAAGAATTATCAATTGGGAAATGTCAGCCAGCCACCTATACAATGCTTCATCCACCTCCTCATCGTGGTTGAGTGGTCTGTAAGAGACTCTCACAAGGATGTCTGCCTTGTTGGCTCCCCCTGAATCTTGAGCACTCAAAGTTAACCATCACTATTCTTGAGCTGTATACACTGAAACACTCCATGATATACAGAGCCACCCTATCACCTCTTCTTCCTCGCCTGACCCTTCTGAAGTGCTTCTAAACAGCCACAGCAGCACTCCAGTCAAACAAGTCATTCTACCATGTTTCTGTAATGGTGATTTGTCTCACAGCTTTTCTACTTCAGAATGACCTCCAGTTCCTCCTGTTTGTTATCCCTACTGGGGTCATCTGCTTTAGCTAAGTTATCAGTTTCAACTCTGATGCTGGTCTGAGCCCTGCTGGGCTCATATTTAGTGTGCAATGTTTTATCCCCTTCTCCCTTCAAACCTACTTTACAGCACTCTCAATCAACCCTTCCAACTCACAAGCTAGAACCATTTTTCCTCTTTTAGATGTTCCAAGGCTGTCAGCAAAAGACTGATTCTTCCCTCTCTTGTCTTTCAACTCAATACCACTCCCACCTTAACCATGCAGAAGTTCCTGGTACAGTCAAGGGATGCTTCATTTCCAAACTATCTACATGAAGTCAAGACCTAAGAGAATTCCTGAGGTTGTAGAGTGGTTCCAAGGAGCAGGGCAGTGGGCACACCATAATGTAGTGTCCATACACAGGATTAATTTAAATACATGATCTTTGACTTCAAAATCATCACCACTGTTTGAATAACCAAGGAACAAGTTAGTTGTGCTAGACAAAATGTTTTTGTGCCACTGAAATTCTGCCCCAGGAATTACAGGTGTGAATGAAGGTTACTCATGAGACCACCCTATTCCACTGTTGTAGTTTTTGAAACAAGGAGATATTAACTTCAGGTGAAGAGTACTGACATCTTGTGGCTGGATGAAATAATGCAAAGAATGCTGCTCATAACCCTTCTAATTTATGTTTAGAAGATCGTGTTGCAGTTTTAAAACAAGGTATTTCTTTTGGATGTATTTTCCAGTGGATACAAATGCAGAGTTCTAAAATATGCTGGTCTCTTGAAAAGCCCTAAAAGTTAAAGGAAGAAAAGAAGCCTTGTCTTACAATTTTGCTGCTATTAATGATGCAGTTGTGACTGAAGCTGGAGTTACTGTTTATTTTAAGATAGTCTTTGGTCAGTTAGTTTCACATGCACTCCTAGATGACTGCAAGTCCCTATGCCCACTGACCCTGAGACTCCTCCTCTCACAGGTGGTTCAGTCCTTGTGATGCTTCCACATACACGTCCTATGCGTATGGCATTCATATGGCATATTTAACATTTTGTCATACCCATCAGGGTTGTTTTTCTGATCACACTTGTTAATCAGTTGTTTGAAGAGGCTTTGTACAGTGCTCTCTAGTGAGCAGGTGATTGTTGCAGAAGACATGTTGAGGGCTTTGTGGACAGACTTTAGAGTTAATTTTCTCATTGAGAGTGCTGTAGGAAGTGAGTCTATATGGAAAAGAAAAGCTTGGACACAATAAAGTCATTGAAAACTTACACTGGTGGCATCGGTGGCGTATGTGCCTTTTCAAAGGCACAACATAATTAGTTTAATGTTTTTACAGGAGAAATTTTAACTTTATAATCTAATTTTTGTTGCATTAATATAATATACTAGCCCTAGTATAGGACATAATTTTCTTAACTAAAATAAGTACTGCCAGTATTTCATTATGACTTTGAGAATGGATTGCAAACAACAGAAAGCGATGCAAGTGCACATTTGATGTTAATGGAGTCAATTAACTGAGTATTGACACCCTGGAAAGTAATAGATTGTGGCAATAAACTATTCTATTCAACTGATGTGGTTTTGAATTTGACTATCTATAGAAATTACATTTAGTTCTGTTTGAAGTAATTTAGTCTCCATTTCCTTTCTGTATTACAAAGACAGAATTAACAGTATAGATATGTATCTTTACCAGGAACAAGTGATCCATATGTCAAGTTCAAGCTTGGAGGAAAAGAAGTATTTAGAAGTAAAACAGTACACAAGAACCTCAATCCTGTGTGGGAAGAAAAGGCTTACATTCTTATAGATAACCTAAGAGAACCATTGTATATAAAGGTAAGACACCAGCTTACATATTTCTGATAAATTAGAATAGAAGAATTATTGAAAGAATTCAGGCTTTGTGATTTTCTGTATACTGGAAAATTTATTGTGCAATAGTAAGGACTACAGACTAGTTAGAATGAAAATAATTTTAGTTTTGTCTATAGAATGATGATGTCAGCATTTTTAAAAGTGGCAAATACAGGCATTTTTGTTAACTTCAGGTCATAATTGTTTTATATTTCTTTAGTGTGATTTTAGCAGAAGAACAGAGAAAGTAAACTGTATTTCATGACCCATTTTATTTATGGAAATATCACTGCATAATGATGATATGAACCATAATCTGTCCCATTAAAAGCAATTCGATGCTGAGGTCAGTTTTTGAGAATTTATTGAGATGTGTACCTGATTCTCCAAAGTTTTCTAATTCTTCTGTTTGTATGAAACACAGTGAGTTTGCTTTTATGTTTCATGCTATTTTCTGCTCTTACAATTTTTACATTGTAGCTCTCCCTAGTAAATCACATGTGAGGATGATTTTGTCCTATTAGAGACACCAATTATTCTGAAATATCAGATTGCTTGAGTTTAGATCAAAAAGTGGCCAGCAATGTCCTGACTAATAAGCAGCAGAGCCACTGGTATTTCTTGGATTTTGGTATTGGGATGAAAACCAGTAAAACTGTGATGATTTTTTTATGCCCCCACAGAAGAGAAAGGTGCTTTTCTGGCCCTGGTAGTTCATGGTGATGCAAAAGTGATTCTTAGTTGTGTAAAACAAAGTAGATAAAAATTATTTTCCCAAAAATGTATTTAGAAATCTGAAGTGCTAGGATTCAAAATAAAACATACATACATTGAAAATAATTTGGGAAGCATGGAAACTTGGCTTACCCATATAATTCTCTTAGTTGATCTGAAATTACATGATGTCTTAGATCAGTATCAGTCTTAATCTAAAATTCATGACAGAATTTTAAACTGAAATGCCAAATTGTAGATTTTTTTTTGTAGAGCAATGCCACTTAAACCTCTCTTAGGTATTAATCAGTATTACATTTCATGCTGCTCACATAAAGTACATAGTCACTAGAAAAGCTTAAAAGCTAAACAGAATCTTCAAATGGCATTTTCATGCCTTTATTATGTTCAGTGATTCATAAGGAATGAACAGGTGAAAGAGAGAGGAAGATGCAAAGACTTGCGATGTAGCCACCTGTTTTAGTTTATTTATGCCAAGTATCAGCCCTGCAGTAGGGTGTGTATTTTTTTCCCCTAGGAAAAGTGTGTCAAGCGGTATGTCTAGCGTGCTTGCACTCTAAACACAATGTGTGAAGTAATTTAGGTTTTATAGCTCATTCAGATATTTTAAGACATGATTGAATTTTACTAAGCTAAAAATACTTACTTGGTATTTTTACCATGATAATTTGTAGAGGGAGAGAGAGGGAGTAAACAATTTTTACATTACACCATAAACTGAGATTTCATATTATGTTTTCTTTTCCCACTGGAATGACTAACAGATATAGAAAATGCAAGGGTGAACACTCAGGTAGATTGATGCATGTGAGAGACTTGTGCTCACATCCTTGTATCCAACCCATGGAGTTGTGCAGCTGTGCTGTAGCCCTTGTCCAAAGGATTTCTGTTACTACTATCTTAACCCTGTCCATATTAACTTATTTGCAGAAGATGAACTGTTTTGCATTCTGTAATAGCTTCTGTAGTACAATAGTAGAAGTACGTATATTAGAGTTGAAGACCTTGAACCTAGTCCTGTCATATTCACTATTTTCTCCTTTCTCCTTAACACATCACACTCTTACTTAGCTGAAGATATGTTCTCAGAAAACATCATATTTACCCAAAAAAGACAATTTACCTTAGAAGTTGACTTTGATAATTGATCTTTTCCCTTTTTTCGGATTTTTTAAAATTTGTGTTGCATCTTTTCTTTGTTGCTGTCCATCTTTTTTGGTTTTTTTCCCTGCAATAACTGCCTCTGGATTATTTGCTTTCCTTTCTTCAGACTTAGGAAGTTATAACCCATCTCAAGTAATACCTTCTGATGTACTGGCCAGATTCATGTCTGGATGTCAGTAAATTTATCAAGGTATTCTCTCTTTTAGGTAGCCAATTAAGAGGCAGAATTCTCCTAGTAAAGTATTAATTGTCATTGTTTCCTTACACATACCCCTTCAGTTTTAATCTTAGATTGTAATGTTTCTAACCCTTGAAAATTACATGGCCTTCAAAATGTACGATTATATTATTTCAAATACTGATGCAAGTGTTATAATAAAAGTGGAAGCACTTTCCATAACCATATCCTACCCTCCTGCTTCCACTTTGCAGGATTCATAAAGGAAACAATGTATAAGAAATCAGTGATTCTGCTTTGCTTTATTAATTGTTTTGATCTTCCTTCTTTCAGTGCCTGTGTTTATAAAAATTTTTCTTTTTTTTTAAAATTGCTGTCGTTCACATGTGAACTCTACACTAGTGTCTCTATATGATGCAGTCTGATTTATAAACAAGCAGTTTCAGACTTGATTTTCTGGCCAGAAAGTTTCAAGTTACTTTCAGGTAGTCCTGATTCAACAAGAGAGAGGCATGAAGCTACAGCTCTGGAAAAAAGAGTTTCAAGAATGATTCATAGTCAGAAAAGCTCTAAAGAAAGAAATATTTCAAGTACCAAATAATGCTTTTGTGCATCATAGGTATTTGATTATGACTTTGGACTTCAAGATGACTTCATTGGTTCAGCATTTTTGGATCTCACATCATTGGAATTAAACAGGTATGGCACAAACAAGCCTATGGAATAGTTATATATTTTTATTTGATAATGTCATGTTTGTGAAGTTGTAAGTAAAACATTATGCTAAAAAGTAATTACAGAAACCTACACAACATAAAACTAACTAAAGAAAACCACTTATGTTTAAGTAATTATTGTATTATGAATGTTAATTTATTAGCTGATTATGCAGATTTTCACAGTGTCTGTGGAGAAGTTGGCTTTACAATCATGTTAATCTTGTTTTCTTATTAGCTTCATTTACAGCATTACCCCCTAATGCTTCAAATTTTTTGGTGTTTTTGACCCATTGATGTTACATTTTTTATTTAATTACTTCAGTACATGTAATACAGTACTTAATGCAGAGTAAAAGTATTTAGTCTTTTTTATGAGCGTTCAGCAGAAATACTTTTAAGTAGAAATAGCGCAAATTTGTGCCACTGTTTTCCAAGTAGCTTTGTATTAATTCAGATGCTTTCAATTCTTATGATTGAGAAATTTCGGAGAGTCTGAAATCCAAGTTAATGCATAGGTTTTGTCTCCTAGGCAAACAGATGTTACTTTGAGTCTGAAGGATCCTCATTACCCTGACCATGATCTGGGAAGTATATTCCTGTCAGTCCTGTTGGCTCCAGGAGACCAGCGAGAAGCGGTAATTTTATGTATTTTAATAAATGTCATCACTCCTGTGATTGATCTCTGGTTGGATGACATCAAGCACAAGAGTAAATATCAAATTATGAGATTAATTTGACTTTTCTAATTCTTTAGATAACACTGAGCAATTTTTCTGGTATAGTATAGCATATTTCACCTGAGTTGAATCCTCCCTTATATAGTTAATAAGAAGGGGTTCAGATGGATCAGGTAAAGTCAGTTGTAGGTGAATAATGGTGATTAATATGGAGAAACATCAGTAAACCATTGGTTAAAGAATTTTGGACCTAGTCTGCTATTTCTAGATAAGAGTATTTGAATCATATTTCATGAAAAATAAAGTTGAAAAAGGTAGTGTTTCTGCTTTTTGGCACCTAATGTTAAAGGATTATTTGATGCTTTTCAATTTTTTGAATTTACATTTCAATTATGAAATTGTATAATTTTCTAAGTTCGTTGTAATTCCTTCATCTTACTTTTCTGAGCTGCATAGTTGTAAGTGAAAATAGTTTCCAGGTTTCTAGATACTCGTAATTGTGACAAACTCTATTATAATTGCCTTGTTTTGAAAAGACAGGTGTCTGCTAAGGAAGGCAGGAGTCTCCCTTGAAATGAAAAATGCAAACCCCCTCCTTCTGAATTACTATAATTTTGAAATTATGGGGGCTCTCAGGCAAAGATATGGGAGTAGGAATAACAGTTCTTTATTAGGAAAAAATTTTAAAAATGCAGTAATACAGGACAACACTGACAGAGTCAGAATACAACCTGACACCCTGTGGGTCAGGGTGTTGGTAGCAGTCTGATGCTGGAGTGACAGCTGTGGTTCTGTTGGAGCAGTGATCCTGTAGAAGGGTGTAGTTTTCCTCTGAAGGTCCAGTGGTGGTGTAGATGGGCCTGGTCTTCCTATGGGAGTCCAGTGGAAAAGAAAGCTGCTCCTCTGGGAATCCAGAGGGAAAAGGCTGCCTGTGGTGTTCCAAATCTCAGATTATATCCAGGTACGAATTGGCTCCTCCCTCTGGGCAGAGCATCTCCCAATAGGATGATGTAATTTTATCAGTCATGCAGTGACACTCAATGGCCCATGGACAGAAGGTATCTCCCCTGAGGAGGATGGGTTGTGGAAGAGATAAAGAAAACTGCCCCACCTGGTTTTAACCAGTGGCCCAATTAACAGAAGACAACTGCCCCACCTCTAACACATGGCGATAGAATACACACCCCCAGCCACATCTTGCATTTTCCATCCTAAGACAATAATTTACTAGCATTTATGACTTTTCATGAACAGTAGAATTATGGCAGAAATAGAAGAGATTATTCTTACTATGAGAGGTTGTAAAATAATATGGATTCCTTTGGCCTCAGCTAGGCTGTAGGGAAGCATTTGGACCTTGCAGCTAAATTTTGCTTTAAACATGCTGTTTTCAATTAAAGGAGAAGACTCCACTAAGCAATGGAACCTGTGAAATTGGAGCAGTGTTTTGTTGGATTTTTTATGCCAGTCTCTTTCCCACACCATAAGCCACCGCTGTGCAGCCACAAAACTCAGTTTACTCACAAACTTTGTCCAGGCACTCGAACACAGAGACACATGCACTCAACCCTCTCGTGCACCTGCAGCACAGCCTAATTTTCAGAATCCTTCAGGAGGAAGACTGTTCTTGATGCCCAGAGCTTATGCAGGAGGTATTGCAGCATTTACCAGAAGAGTCAGGGTTATAACGACCTCTGATGGACTGTGCATCACAACCATGGGCCACGATCACCCATGCATCACAGAAGCCACGGGTGGTGGTATCTTTCTTCTATTGTTTATTTTTCTTTCTTTTTCTCTTTTGAATTTTCCACTCTTAAGATGATCATACACTCTAAGACACCTAGAGATGCTTTTCCAGTGTTACACTTCTTTTCCCCCACCAGTTATGGTTTTAAAGCATTTATTCTAATAAATTTTTTTATTACATTTCTTATTTAACATTGTTTTGGTTTATCCACCTCTAAGGATCCGTTAACAATGAACCTGTTTGCCCTGCCTCAGAGAGGGGTTTGCAGCAGAGGCCAAGAAAAAGCGTTACTCTGATGAAAGTGTCCATGGATATGGTCAGCTGCATGGTTTTTGTAAGAACATAGATGTTTCTGTATGCTGCAGTGTGAGGCATACTGTTGCACAGGACTACTGGCAGATTCTGCTAGTGTTCTTTTTACACTTTTCTCTAAGCTAGTATGAACTAGCCTAGTAAGTCAGTTACTGGAGCTAGGTGTCTGGTATGTACTAATGCAAAGATGTAGAATTTTGGAAATTACTTTATCCTCCGTTAATTTTCCTCGTGGAATTCTGTTAGCACTTAATAAAAATAATGAAACATGGTGGTAATGGGCATCTAGCTTATATAAGGAGTGTATTTTCCTTTTTTTGTTAGCAATATGTTTGTCCATCCAGCTCAGAATTCCATCTTGCAAATTTACACCACAAGAGTATTTTTTACTTAAATTAAGAAAATAATTTAATTTTGGACTTTTTTTTTTATTTGGATAAGACCAGTCCAGTTGGAGTCAGGTGGTACTTGCCCTGTTTTTCCAAGTTTCTTTGACACTATCCTGCCATAATCCTCAATCATGCACCACAGAAACACTGTATTTTTATGTTATATTATATGGACAGCACAGGTTTCCTTTCTTCATCATACAGAGAGGGTAGCTACTGGGCTGCCTCCTGTTTTCTGCTAGTTCACCAAGTGTTCCAGGAGTTTAGAGGTGAGAAAGTGAAGTGAAGTCACTACAGTGTAACATGTATTTCATATGGGTGTTCATAAATTAGGAACTGAATGTTGAAAGTATTGGGTGACTGTAGCATTTCTGGTTAGCAAATATTTTGATATCCAACTGACCAGTTATAATAGGATGAAGAATTTGGTTTATATTATTACACATTTCATTATTAGATTTTTTAATTTTACTCAAGTCACCAGATTTTCTTCCCATTTAAACTATTATATAGAACTTCAGTCTTAAAATGCCCAAGATTCCAATTAAGAATCAAATGCCTAATCTGAAGCTTAATATTTATTGGAAACCAGTCTTCCCAAGATATGGATCACAGAACAGTTCTGGTGAAGTTGCAGTAAAATCAGAGAATTTTGTCACAATGCAGGGAAGATGACCTACAAAATTAACATGTAATTGCTGTGTGTTTAATGTGTTAAGGGTTTAATAGTTCAAGACTCAATTAGCTTTTTTCTGTTACTACCTGTGCTTAATTATTTATTAGCTTTTATTTACTGTTGAAGGAACAAGTATATTACAAAATCTATCACTCCAGTTGAACTGTCATCTTTGGCTAGTTTTGCAAAGTTTTGTAATAATGATGGTATTTTTATTGAAATGAAAGAGATGGAGGTCAATATATTTTCAAATGTTATGTTAGAGGATTAAGACTAGTTCTTGTCTACTCTTGAAAATGTCCAACATATAAAGCAGCACTAAAAGCAACTCCCACATTCCCAGTCTGTGTAGCATGCTGCTTGAATGATTGATGTTCCCCTTCTACTTGGATATTTCTATACAGGTAGTAATTTGAGTATCCTTGAAATATATAAACAAAACATGAGCACTTTTAAGTATGCATAAATGACTGATGCATGGAAGACACAGATACACTGTCTCTTCACATCATGTGTAATGTTTTCCTGTCATTGCAAATTTCCTTAAATCCTGTTGGTTTGATATCCCTATATAGCATACATTTCAAATATTAATTTTCTCCTGAATAGGTTTTATTTTGTTCAGGTGATAACTCTTATATTGCTCGCAATTGAGAGTTGCAAGTAATTATGTAATAAGGGTAATACTTTTCCACTTTACGTGACGTGTGTGTTGTCATACATAAATGGTGTGAAATTGTAAAATTGAAGATTACAGAAATTGGCTGGAAGTACTTAAATTGCACTTATTATAATTCCATATGTTTAAAATGAGTGTTTATTAAGACCATGAGGGAAATGCAAAAATAGAACAGCTTTAAAACAAGAAGTGTTATATTTCCCATGCTGCCACAGAAACCACATGGTGATTTGATCCTGTGTTTTGGGCAGGTCTCTAGCCATATTTCAAATTGAGCTCTTTAAAACAAGACTTTGTTTGTGATGTGTTGTTTGGTAACTTTTTGATGTGGATTATACTTTCCAAAGAGATCCTTTCACTGCCTGAACTGCAGCGAGGCTGTTTTGGAGGTCATGCACTGATGTGCAGGTAAAGGAAAAGTCTTCTGAGGATGTGTTGTTGGAGGACAGGTCTCACAAAGCATTTTATTGATGTTTCAAAATAATGTAGCTGTATGTTACAGGAAAATACATCCTCTCACACTGCCTAAGAAATATTGAAGCTTCTGGAGGATAAGATACTCCAAGTGCAAGTTTGAAATTAAATGGGACAAATTCAGGGGCCTAGTTGTATATTGCCACCTGTCTGTGAGAGAGGTTATTATTGCAAGTGATTTTAAAAATACGCAGCCAATTTGACACAGTAATAGATTGTTTTGGATGAAGACTTGAGGCTTGAAAAGAAATCATAGAGATATTTGGTCCACACAGGAGCATTTTTTCCCTTATCTTTCTGGAAAAGATTCTGATGAAATTCAGATTTTATATGTACTGACTGATGAGATGATCTTGGGAGTTACAACTGGAAAGCCCCACTTCCTCAGATAAAAACATTATGTTTAGGGATTCAGATATCAATTAAGAATATTAACTTAAATATACAATCATATAACTGTACATAAAACTATGTTACACGGACTAGGAAAGAGGATTATTTATTTTTGAGTCCTGATGAACTGTGAAAAGCAGTGCTTCAGTAGTTTACAATTGTGTTTTTTAAGTACAAGATAGTGGACATAATTTCAATCATAAAGAGATTCAGTAAACTGGTTTAATAAATAAGGACACATTATTTTATTTTTGTGGTACATTTTATTTGAACAAAATGCAGAAATAACCTGCAGTTATTGAATACTATTGTAAGAGTATAGGTAGATAAATCAAAATTTCTAGAAAATCTTTTCTGTGTCTTTGCCATTTGCTACCTGGTGCTTGTCCGAAAGGCATTAAAATGTGAATATTTAAAGTAATAATCTTGTAATCTCTCTTAAGACTGTGTACATAAATAGAAGGATAGCATATCTAAAGTTATTAGAAGGCCTGTTCTTTTGATTTTTAACATGTAAAGGCAATTGATTTGTTGTGATTTATGAAAAAATCATAAACCATGAATCAAATTAATTAATGAATTATTTCTCTATTACTATAAAAATTAGAAATTTTTTAGTGTTCAAGGGAAGTTTAATCTATTTCCAGCCTAATGCAGTAAAGTTCCAACAATTAATTTGTGTTTGCTTTGTCCTGTTTAGCGTTACTTGTCCTTTACATTAATGCCTCATTTCAGTTTTACTGTTTGGGAGAACAGATAGCTTAGCTAATCAGTGCAAACTAAAAAGACATAAAACAAATAAATATGAGAGAAGTATGTGTATATAAAAATGTTAAAATATGTCAGCTCTAAAGATTTGTTAATTTTAACTCTACTAATAAAAATAATGTGATTATGATGTACTTTCTGTATTTTTCAATAATTTGTCATTTTGATGACCAGTTTAAAAGAAGTCAATAGTAGCAACTGATTTTTTTTCTTAGACCTACTCCAACAAAGCTTGTTTTATTACTTTAATTCTGACAGTGTTTATTATTTCCTTTTGGATACATGTGGTGCTGTGTATGACAGTGTGCTCTTGTGATTTCATGCATGTGTACCGACTTCCTGGACATTCTGTTTGGTGTTGTAGTCATGGGTGCCGCAATGCATGTGAGTTTTTCTGGCTCTTTTTCCATCAGCATTCAGTACACAGATTCCACCGCTGGAAAACCTGCAGTAAGCAAGTTCTGCAGAGCTGCATGTCACCCATTTCTTCACTACCACAGCTGTTCCCTGCCTGGGTCTTAACAGGCAATTTTCAGCTATAGGAAAGGACAAAGTTGGTAGCTTGATAAGAAGCATTGCCTGGGGACCAGCAGTGACTGGGGACAGCCGTTCATCACTGCCAGCAACCTAACAAACAGAGAAAATGGAAAAAAAGGGAACATATGAGTTCTACTTGGATATTATTATTTATTGAGATTAACATTTAAGGCATTGGTTTTTTCCTAAAACAATCTGTCTCAAATGATGCTTAGTTTTTTTTTTTGCTTCATATAAAACTATTAACACTAATGTTCTGTCAGTTTGCTTGCTGTCTTAAATCATATGTTGCATTATTTATTTATTTATTTGTCAGAGGGACATTAGTATAATAGAGAAAAACTCCAGCGATAGACTCAGGGCATGGAATATTTTCAGATTAATAAGTTCCATGTAAATCATCCCTAGGCTATATATTTATTTTATTGGCTTTTGAGGATGGTTATTATGGCTTCAGCTTATCCTGCTTTAGCTGCTAACGATGCCATTTACTCAGTAAGCGTGGCTGTACCTTTCTGAACTCCTCAGAGTTGAAAGAGTTATAGGGTGGTTTGGTTTGGAAGGAACCTTAAAGATCATTTAGTTCCACTCAACCTCTTCCTCTACATCAGGTTGCTCAGGGCCCCATCCAACCTGGCCTGGAACACTTGCAGGAATGGGGCAGCCACAACTTCCTTGGCTGACAAATTCCAGTGCCTCACTACCCTCATAGTGAAGAATTTCTTCCTAGTATCTAATCTAAACCTGTATAGTTAATTAATCTGTCAGGACTTCCTCTGTTCCTTGCTCACAGCCTGGTCTGAAGCTGAGTTTGTGCTCTGACCTATAGCTTTGTAGGATTCAGAAATGACAAGGAAGGGAGGAGCAGTGCTGTGTTGAACAGGACTCAGGAGCTCAGATTTTTTTCAGGGCCTACCATGAGCCTCAAGCTGTCAAATTCTTACATGCCTTTCTAGAAAAATGAGGTAAATGGCATTCTCTAGCTTAATAAAACATTTAGTATATTTTCCAAAGGCACAGTGCGACAATTATTATTAACTTACTGCAGGGCGCTTAGGACTTAACTGTCCATAGCAATTAAAAAAGTTTCCTCAGTGGCTAGTTATTTTTCTTCCCACAAAAATCTATGTCCATTTCAAAAACCTCTGGGTATTTCAGAAATAATATTTTCTTATATTATTCTAATAATATAATATAATATAATATTTTCTAATATTATATTATATTATTTCTAATATTATTAATATTATAATATAATATAATACTTTCTAATATTATAATATAATATTTATTATATTATTATTTCTAATATTCTTAGCAAGGAAAATATTTTAGTTTCAAAATTTATTTCCATTATCTGAAAAAGCAAGTATTTTTAAATACTTAATAAAAAATTGTAATTATGTTTGTTTTCCATGGTGAAGGTTTCAATAGAAATTAATGGCCTTTGATTTATTCTTACTCAGTGTCAGTAAGAGGCTGCTCAACTTTATTAAGTTGTATGAAATAATTTCTTTGCATTTCCACAGAAATGCTTTAAGCAACAGTTGTGTTTACAGATAAACCTTCCACAACCTACTTGACCAGAATGTCTCTTTTATTTAATGATTAGGAATCTGTTGTGTGTATTTTGGCTCCTAGAAGTGCCAAGGTTTTACAGATTGTTTAGATAATAGGAGGAAAACTGAGATTTGGCTTTTTCAAAGAGTGAAGATGTAACTGTTTTTTCTATTCTTATGTATGTTATGATCAAACCAAAGAACTATTTCTACTGCTGTGAAATGAGCAAGCAGTGATAACTTTAAGGATTTTGTAATGGATTTGTGTCATCAAAAGAGCATCATGCAGATTTTCTCTTTTGTGGCTATACCTGTGAGTAGGGTGTGCAGTAGTATTCAAAAAGGTTGGAGTACTTTATTATTATGAAATAATAAATATGTATTCAATTACCAGTCAGAATTGAAATCACTATCTATCATGGCATAATTATTTATTTTCATTTTTTAATCTAGTTCTTTCTAACAAGTTTATGTAATGCATTGTCTCCAGAAATTAGACACCCATACCACCCAGAAAAGTATGCCTGGGTATGCACAGGGCTGCTACTTGTCTGGATTTATTTCAGTCATTTGTGTATCTGTTGCTGGAATGTACATGGTGCTGCTTCAGTTGTAGTGGTGGTTAAATGTGAATTGCCCTGTTTGAGACTGTTGGCCTCCTTTTCTGTATTGCAGAGAAAAGGTAATAAAAATGCTCTATTTTATTTTCAGACAATGCTAATGAGGAAGAGTTGGAAAAGATCAAGTAAGGTAACTTTGTAACTTTTAGCATGTGATCTTCTAGCTGATGGCGTTGGTTTTTTGTTTTGTTTTTTAGAACAACTATGATTTCTTGCGAAGCATGCCATATAGGACTGGAAACTTTTAGCACAGGATTTATTGCCCTTCCAAATGTGTTCTAATGACAGCGTTTTTTGTTTCATTAAATAACATCATGGTATAGTTCATCTTTTAATATAATCATAGAACCTTTCAGCTTTGTCACAGCAGGTTAACCTATCTGGAAGCCATCTAGTAACTTCTTGTAAGCGGCCAACATGTCCTGATTCCTTTTCTAAAACCTTTAATTTCTCAAGTGAAAACAATTTCCTGTATTAATGTGAACAAAGAATTCATGCCAAAGAGTGTCTTTTATTTTCCTGTTATGTACTTCTCTTACTGAGCTGTGTTTTTGAGTGTAAAGTTTTCACAGTGAAGCTCCTTGAAGACACGTTTCCTCTAGCACTGGTTGTGTGCAGGTGGCAGTCATAGCCAGGCCTTTCAAGAGAATAGTGGACTCCACAGAGCTCTTTGGAGCTCTCTAAGCTTTTCCCCTCTTAGGACTTATAGATGTGATAAAACATCTTGTGTTTTCACAAGAGAAAGACTGAGAGTTTGACTGTAGTGGAATGCGACCAATATTTACCTTTTTTCTTCTCTCTGGGTTGTTAAAAAGAGTGTATTTACTGCCTAAAGTGAGTGAATTAAAATTTTTCAGACACTTGAGCTAGTGGAGTCGATAGAATTTACCATGTAAAGATGTTAAAATGAGAAAAAAAACAGCTATGTGGGGTGATTCACTGATTTTGTTAAATTATTTACTCTTCTAGCATATTAACACACAACTATAAATAGGAGATTATTAATAAACAGTGTTGTATATGGTGCTCATTTGACAAATATTTGCACTTTTTAGACATATTTGTATTTTTAACCTTGAAACAAAAAAGAGAACAGTATTCATAATTCTTGGGTTATGGATGGGTTTTTCCCACAGTCTGCTTCTGGGATGCAGGACAATACTCAGTCTGTTTCCTTTATGAAATTTATGTAGATATGTAGATTTTTGATTCTCATGTGGTTCTTGTAACTACAAGAAATATCTAAGATGCTCAAACTGAAGAGATAAGGAGGAGCTGTGAGAATGTTGAGGGGTGGAACTGGTTTGCATCATGTAGGTGATGTGTTAACTCCTGATGTGCTGACTGTTTTGGGTAGCATGTTGTCTGCATTGCAAACTGACAAAACTGTGACCTTCAATAATTCTGAATGAACAGCGCAATGTGAGAGCTCGGAATTCTTTAAAGGTCTTCAAGTGAGTTATTTATCCCTGTTCTGTTTTGTTACATTAGTTGGATAGCATTTCATTCAGTAGCTGGCATTTTTGCAAACTGGCATATAAGAATATTTGGCAAAAAGTGAATGTATGATTTAAAGTTTGCATTTTTTTTCTACGGTTGTCTTAGCTGAATTAATATTTTAACCTAGAAGTGTAATGCATGTACAATATCCTGCATGCATTGCTGTGGTAATGATTTATATATAGAAGTATGTAATTTAAAACACAGGAGATAATTTGCCTTGTGAGTCTATCCAGCATTCCAAATCTTTGGTTTGCTCTCAGAAAAAACAAATTAAAAGATCTTCTGTTTACAAAGAATTCATTCAAAAGACTTGTTCTCTGGGGTGCAGGGTAATCAATATTAAATAGGACTCTTATTTCATTTGCAGATTAAAATAAAAGGTGTCTCAATGTAGGTATATAACCCTGTTAGGTAATAGAGAAAGCATGCTTTTTGAAATTGTTCTTCTTCAGGAAATGTTTCTCTTGTGCTTCTGAGAGCTGAGAAAAAAGCAGATTATTAGAAATTTTTAAAGATACCATTATAAAATTTCCTAAATCTAATTTTGGGTCTGCCTAGACTTTATGAACACCTCTAATAAATTAATATGTTTTTACATGTTATGGCACAGTTCTTTGATTTTAAGGTTTATCCTTGAAGCCTACCTTTTTTTGTAACATAGATGATTTGAAGTTAAGGTGTAGCAATGCAGATCACTATGGTGTTGCTTGTGTTCATGAACTGCATGCGATGTTCTCCTATGTGACTACAACTATTTCAGTGAAGGCAATATCTTTTAGCCAAAGTACATGGACAGAGAGCTCTGTCAGAAACATCTGTTTCACTGAAAATTGCTTTCTTCTGAGTAAGTGTCTACTTCTTCCACTTTCACATCTGTTGAAGAATTGCTATTAAATTGAGTTTGAACATGATCAGACCCCATGTTAAACTTCTTAGATTAATAACTCATTAAGGAAACACCAGGAAAACTTTGTAAATGCTTTAATTTGAGGATAAACTGATTAAACAAGGGGTTTAGCAGTTTTAGCCAACTTATTACGGGAAAAATATAGGTAAGATTTATCTGCTGTGCCTTCTCAAGTAACACCTGGAGGAATGAACATCTCAGTAAAATCTGGAGGAAAAGGTAATATGTCTTCTTCTCTTTTATCCTTTCTTCTGTTTCATATCATCAATGGTAGTTTAGAACTGAGACCACTAGAACGTACTAAAATATAACAATACTCTAATTTATACTATTAATATATTATGAGTTTCTATTAACACTATTAATTAATTTCTATTAATATATTTCTGAGGGACATTGATCAATTAGGACAAAATGTCATTCTTACCAGAAATGAAGATCAATTAGTATGTTTTGCAACATGTATGAACGAAGACAAAAATACATTGTCATCCCAAAGTCATCAAATCACAGTGTGGTTTGGGTTGCAAACCCAAAGACTATCTAGTTCCACCCCCGTGCAGGGACACATCTCATGTGACCAGGTTGCTCAGAGCCCCATCCAGTATGGCCTTGAACACTTCCAGGGATGGGGCATCCACAGCTTTTCTGCACAACCTGTTCCAGTGCCTCACCACCCCCACAGTCAAAAATTTCATCTTAATACTCAGTCTCAAGCTACCTTCTGTCAGTGTGAAGCTATTCCTCCTTGTCCTATCACTCCATCCTCTTGTCTAAAGTGCCTCTTCAGCTCTTTTGTAGCTCCTTTGGTTACTGGAAAGCGCTCTAAGCTCTCTCCAGATGCTTTCCATGATGAGCAGCCTCAACTGTCAGTCTGTCTTCTCCACCCTCTGAGAATCTTTGTGGCCTCCTTTGGACCCAGTCCAGTAGGTCCATGTCCTTATACTGAGAATCTCAGAGGTGGATCCAGTACTTCAGCTGGGGTCACAACAGAGGAGAATAGAGTACAGGATGGGAATCACCTCCTTTGATCTGCTGGCCATACTTCCCTCGATGCAGCCCAGAGAGCCATCTGTGTCCTGGGCTGCAGGAACATATGAGAAGGTCATGTTTAGCTGCTTATCCAGAAAACCCCTCAAGACCTTCCCCTTAGGGCTGCTCTCATTCCATTCTCTGCCAAGCCTGAAATTGTGCTTGCCTTAGCCCTGACCAAGGTGCAGAATGTTGCACTTTGCTTTGTTGAACTCTGTGAGATTTGCATGGGCCTAAGTTACAACTGAGAAGCTACTTCTGATTAGTTGCAACTGGGGATGAAAGAGTCTATTTACTGCCTAAAGCAAGTGAATTAAAGTATTCTTCTTTGCATTTAGATAACTATATTTCCTTAATTTTGCTTTAGGAGCTTTTGCATGTACTTTTAAACTGAAAAATAGAACTTGCGAACACTTTAAACAAGAACGAATTGTTAAATGAGTGGCTTTCAGGTCTGAACTGCTGACTGTTTTAAAAATTTATTTTAGAAACTTTTCCATAAGTATTTGTGTTCCAGTTCCACAAACTAAAGTTCCAAAACCAATGATCTTAAAAACTGATGGTTTTATGCCCAACTCAAAATACTTCGTTTCTGTAGTTCCTGATTTGCATTTTCCTAATATCAAAATAATTTTTTCTATTTTAAAATTGAAAAAAAATGCTTTTCCGCTGGAATGAGATGCCTCTTGAGAAGACAATAAAACTGGAAATAGCAAATCATGGTATAAGTATTGCAAAGACAAACATAAGCATAGAGTTGTATGATATTTCTTAATTGGAGGAATTTACAGTTGGTTCAGTCTTCCAACCAGAATCTCTGAGCCAGAACTACAAGGAATTTCAGAATACATGGTAGAATTACTGCATTTTGAGTTCTTTGAAGAATCTTTCAAGACTGAGAAAAACATTTGTGATTTGTAAGCCATGCGGTTCTAGATATCAGTTTAGCAGCTGTAAATAGTGCTGGAAGGAAAACTTCTAAAAAATGGAAGTAAAAAACAGCCAGAATAGATAGGCCTGTTTGCTGGACATCTAATTATAAAAATTATGCAAATGTTTGCTGAGACTTATATGTGCATTAATCGTGTGTAAGTGATAACAGCTGATTAAGAACAAAAACAGCACAGTAGCATTTTGTCATGGGGGTTTCATTCCTGCATTTCCAAAAGTGTGGGAAGTTTCCATCAAGTTTTGGTTGCCACTCTTTTTGTGTATCAAGTCCATGTCAGCTTTGGGACTGTGGTGATGTTGTCTATCCCAGACAATAACAGGATCATTAGGAGACCTGTTGACTTTCATGTGTTGCAGCCACTATTTCCAAGGGGAATTACAGGGACAGAGAATGGAGGCAGTTAGGATTATGCTCACACAGCCTCTTGGCAAAATTCTTCTGCATACTGTTGTCCTGTATAAATGTTTTCACCCTGTTACAGAAAATCCAAGTCATAGTGGGTGCCACAGCCTGCATCATATTACACCTGAGCTGCATCCGGCAAGTACACTTAAATAGAATGTCAAATTATTCAGTTTAGAAAACCACAAAAATATGTGGAATGCTGCAAAAGTATGAGCTGTTATTACAAATATTGTAGTGTCACAATAGCATTGCTGTACAGAAGCAGTAGCCAGTTATTGGTGCAAATTCCATAAACCAGACTTAACATGGCAGTTAAAACACTCAGGGTGTAGGTTTTCAACTGTAGAAATTTTTATTAGCTGCAACTAGAATTAGAAGAGCCTAAAATCTAAAATTTAGTTGATAAAAAGTTAAGGAAAGCGTTACTTCGTATTGCAATAATTATCAATTGCAGTCCATTAAGAAAACTCTCTTAGTTACAATAAGGAAAAAGTAAGAAGGAATCATCATGATCTCATTGAAGGCATTTCTGTAGCTCAGTGTCTATAATGCTGATGAATTCGAACCATTTTTCCATTTCTGTTTGCCTACAGTAGAAGGAGAATGAGAAATCTCCTTGTAATGCATGGTGTTCTCTCAGAACCTGTAGAGGCCCACTGAGGACACAGGCTGACCCCAGCCTCCTTTCCCCTCGCCAAAAGCTGTTCAGTAAACACACAGCTGGACCTCAAGGTTTAAAAAGGTCTACTTCTTAACATTCTTGACTTGCAGCTATTACATATAATACTAAATGTGTGATTTTATAAGTTTAGAACTCTAGTATAATCAGAAAACCGTATGGGGATATTTAAAAATATTACTTTATGTATTTTGCATTGTGATAATGTAAAAATATTTCAATCCAGTTCAAACTCTGTTCTGACACACAGTGTATAGGAACTACATAGAATAGACCTTTCAGGTTGTACTTTTTGTTGTTCTAATATAGGAAAAGCATTGCAAATGTATGTGACCGTCTCTTGATTTTTTCATTGTTTTGTGCATAGAGCTAGCAGTTGTATCTACTGAAATTCTCAATCTTTATTTTACGTTGTTTATCCAAGCTCTGCAAGCATCCTAGAAACTGGGGGAGAGGAATTCTGTTTACATGAATTTACAGCAGTAATTTGCAACACTGACTTTGATTGACTTTGCTGTATTTCTATATCTGTGCTCTGTTAAGTGGTGGAGAGAAGTATTTTTCTTTTCTATATTTTTCACTAATTTCTTGATTGACATTTTTTTTTTGAGCTTTGAAACCAAAGTTATTTTTTGGATTGAAGTGCCTCTGCAGGTCATATAAGTGCATTATTGATTTGCTTGTTTAAAAAATTAATAAGTTTGTGGTAGACTTTCCTATTTCTGTCTATTCTGTTCCAGGACTCAGAGGAGCAGTGTGTCTTATGGGTGTGTGTAATAAGGAGGAGATTTAATAAAAGCAGAGTCTATTTGCACAAGCACATGACAGGGAGAGAGGTGGTACTTTACAGGGCATGAGGCCTGATCAATGAAGAAATGAGATTGGGCTGGGACAGGACAATCTGTGTGGTTTCTCCTACTTGATATGGACCAAAGTTTCAGAGGACATTTAGTTACTCAAAAATAAACAAAAATACAAGGGGATTTTAAAAAATACCAACAAAGTGCATCTCTTCTTTGGACAAAAGCAATAGCTCATTAACAATGTGGTATTGATTATCCTGGGATCAATGGCCAGATTCTGACTAAGCCTTATTGATTTCCCGTCCTTTAAGGTTACCCAGAAATACCTGAATGCATGCAGAATATTAGGTCATGTTTATTAGATCATCTTTCAGCTCTGGTGTTTGGCTAGTTGTATTAATCACATCTAGCAGAGGGTGCAGTTCTGTCAGAAGATTCTTTTCTCTTGATGCCCCTAGCCCACTCACTACATCACATTTACACAGAATAGGTGGAACACAAATAAAAGCTGTGTTTTTCACATAACAAAAGTGCTGAGTTTGCTTGCTGTTTTTAAGCATTAAAGCAGTGTGTGGATATGAAAATAGGTGGGTTTTTCTTTCACTGGTAGTTTTGAGCATCCTTTGGCGTGAAAGACTCCACCACCCTCTCTCTTTGGGGGTTTTAGGATGTGTCAGGTCACTATGCCTCTATCCGGCACAAAACTGTGAATTATGTAAACAATAGTCTCACATTAATGATGGTTTGGACTGAGATTTTGATCTTGCTTTTTTCCAAATTGTGGCATTTTATATGAAATTTGTAACTTCCCACCTATTTATAGACAAATAAAAAGCTGTGCAGTTTCTTCTTTTTTTTTTTTCTTGTTTGTGGCACAAGAGGAAATCTAGGCTGCAATACTCACTACGTGCTTTCTGAGGGAAACAAGTTGCCTAAGAATAAGTCTTGAGAAAGAGTCCCTCACAGGAGAAATTGAGAAAGACACATGCTCATTTCTTTGTTTTATTCTCACAGTTACCCTTCTGAATTTGTATCTCACTGTGGGCTGAATTTTACAGATTTTTTAGGTATCCAGAAATGTACCTCGAAATGTGCCTATCTCATGCTGTGAAAATAAATTCATAAGGAAAGAACTTTAAAATGTGAAATCAGTCTGTCTTTCCCATTTTCTCAACTTTTTGTGATATTTGATTTGAAATCTGAACATTCTTTTTCTGTTTTTCTTCCCAGAAGAACCATTATATGAAAAGAGAGGTTATGCCAGTAAATTATCTGTAATTTCTGAGAATAAGTGTAGTTTTGACTGGATGAAAAGTGTGTTGGATTCCCTTCAGTCTTGCTTAGAAACAAGAAAAGTGCCAGCTGGAAGTTACTCTTGCTGGAGAAAGCCACGTAGGCTATGCTTTTCATGTCCAGGAAATCTCAATAGCTTTAGCTTTGGTGAGCTATGCTCTGACTCTTTCAGCACCTCTCCCTTTTGCTGTTCTATGTATCTGTATGTTACCAGTAAAGACAGAAACGAGCACTACTGTGGTCCATATTCACTACCTTGAGGAAGAAACAGCCACAACCAATCAATACCTCTTTTTAGCAGATGGCTGCTTTTCTTCCAGCATGGTGAGACATAGTCTCTGGAACTTCACTGTCAGTCAAGATGCCACTAGGGTCTGCATAAAGCTTTGATGTCATTGAGCACAAGATGTGGCTCTGACCTGGGAGGACTTCCTCCTGCATCACATGAACACTTGTTTACCAGCCTCCAGCCTGACTCTTGTAAACTCCTGTCTGTCATTTTACACCCAGCTCTTCTTGGTCATCTAGATCTTACCTTGCTGCCTTGTATGGAAATTACCCCCACTGATGAAACTCTTGACTGGTCAGAAAAAAAAAAAAAACAACCAAACCTTGCTTGATGATGGGGCAGATGCTCTAATGCAGCAAATTATTATAAGAGCTGCTGAAAATACTGAATTTAGATCAAGTACACTCTCTAAATTTTTCACTGTCTCAGTGATAAAGAAGAAGAGAGCTATGCAGTGTGCTTAAGATTTGCTTCAAAAAAGTTGTAAATGCAGGCTCATGATAGACTTCTGGAAATCATCACCCATTCAGCTCTTAAAACACCTCCAAGAACTGTATATTCTTTGCAGAAATCTCAACCACTGGTTATATCCCAGTATTAAATACTTTCCTGAACAGGTCTGGTCTTCTTTCTGTATCTCTCATCAGCTTGTATTCAGGGCAGAGCCAGTTATTTATTATCCAGTCTTTGTTTTGCTCTAAGCCCTCTAAAAAACTGGAGCAGTAAAAAATTTACCACTTCTTCACAAATCAAGTTAATGACAGTGATGACTGTATGCCCTCAATGAGAGATGTATTTCTGCTGAGAAAAATTTTATATAATGCTCCCAAGTGATAAATGAAATCTCTTCTGGCAACTGATTTTCTCAATTCTGCCCTAGTTTTTGTAAAGATCTGCTTTCTTACGTCCCACTGCTGCTTCATGTTGCAGGTTAAGTTCAAGATTATTCCACTCACAGTTCCTTGTTTGCCTTTGTAGAAACAGCAAGTTCATGAGAAGTTTCTCTGCATCAAATCCTTCACTTCAGGAAGAGAAAACTTTAATAAATATAGTGAAATATTTTGGGAATAGCCACACTACTTGAAGGGAAATACCATTAGAAAACACAAATGCATGCCAAAAATACTTGAAATACTGCAAAAAGTATGTTAATCGTATTTGCTCCAAGCCCAGTGGCCACAGTTCTCATGTCTATTCTCTCTGGAGCTTGGGTGAGAGTGATAATAATCCTGTGTAATCTCTATCATTGTCTCTGGGTAGTAGAGTAAAACCCCTGTCCTGGGCACCTGCATGGCTGTAGCCATCCAGCTGAGTTTACCATCTAAAAGACTCAAAATGAAAAAACTGCACTGAAACCCTCTTACAGAGATAGTAGAGGTCTGCAAGGGATGAAGCCAGGCATGCAAGACCTGCATGTGTGCGGGTTGCTGAGCCCACAAATGTTGCTGAGCCCACAAAGCCTTTGTTGCTGAAATTACATTGCATGATGAAGTTATAGTTACAGCAGACTATACATGCAGACTTGCTTTTTTGATTCCTAGAGAAAATAATTTTCAAGTTTAAATATAGTTTAGCTATAGTTCTGATTATAGATAAGGTAGCCTTTAATGAATAAAGTTTCACAATAGAGGGGAGAGCCCTTACCAGCATTGCTTCTTGGAATGCACTCAAGACACGTTTGTCTTCCTTAGGAGTGCAAAGGGGATTCCCCAGTTCTGGTACCTTGTACCCATTGTAGCTCAGAGCAAACTGGAAATCATCTTAAGTTATGCAAGTTTATGTCCTCCTGCTCTCAAACCCCCAGTGGAGTGCATTGATGAAAACTGTAGTTGCCTAGTTTGTGTGTGTGAATCTGATTTTGACCCCCAGAATCAGTGGCTGAGGGTTCACAAGTCCACAAGTCTCTACACAATTCTGAAGAGAGGTTTTGTTCTTTGCAAACTCTTGAGCTTACATGCTGGTAAGCAATTCATGTTTCTGAGAATACCATATCATTTCAGAGGCAGAGATAGAGGAGTTTATTGAATTATTTTTCCTTTATACATAATGGTGGTTTTATATTATGTTATTCTAAGGCAAGATTATATTCTCAATGGGGCTTTATGTTTATAAACATGGAGTTTGTTCAAGTTCATTCAATCATATGCTACTAATAGAAGAGACTTTCTAATATTTATTTTTATTCTATCAACAGAGGAAGAAGTGAAGCAGAAAGAAATCCCTTTCTTAAAAATGAGCATTTCCTTGGGCAGCATTTGTTCTGCTTGTTTCTGCAAAAGCAGCGTATGACATTACCCGCATAATTGTCACCAATTTTATTACTCTCCAAATAATTCTTTGCAATATAGTTTACATATGTACTGTCAAATAGCTTCAAAATTCCTTCAGTGGTTGTTTTAGATTCATAGTTACATGAAATAGAACATTAAAGACAAGGGAAATTTTTGGAATCGTGTTAACTAAATCTATTCTTTTGTTTCCATAAAGTTTCAGACCCAGAGCTTACGTCTCTCAGACCTGCACAGAAAGTCTCAGTTATGGAGAGGGATAGTTAGTGTTACCTTAATAGAAGGCCGTGAACTTAAGGCGATGGATGCTAATGGGCTCAGCGATCCTTACGTCAAGTTTCGTTTGGGGCATCAGAAGTACAAGAGCAAGGTAATTTTAGGTGAAACCAAAATTTTTTTAAAATGCTTTGCTCCTGTTTGGTGTTTTTAGCTTGTATGACTTTTAATGGTGATGAAGATTTATTGTTGTAATAATTACCTGTCAGAGCACCTGGAGCTTTGTTTAAATGTTTCTTTTTGTTTCTTTGTAAACAAAAGTAGTTCTAGATGGGAAAATATGTAGCACTGAGAAATGTGGGTTTGTAGGGGGGCACACCTAATGTTCCATACAGGAGCTGTGTTGGCTTTTATTTACTGTTAGGAGTCATTCATGGCAGAGAGGAGACGCAGAGTGATTCTGACAGGGTCTTCCTGGCTTGCTGCTGGGTGCCTCTTGGACTCTTTGCATTGTTCTAGTCTCAAACCATGTCATGTTCATAAACTCACTTTCCTCTTCATGTCCTTAACAACAAGATTCGTTAAAGTTTTCTTCATGTATGAGCTTCACAGGTAGAGAGGAGGTAATTATTGTGAAGACTTGCTTGGCTTTGTTGCTGCTTTTTTTTTCTCTTGGTCCCTGCCATTTTGAAAATTGCTGTTTAGGGAAGATGCTGTGACTGTTGATGATGCACATGACCTTCCTCTCTGCATAGGCCATGACAATCACTGCCAGATTTAGGGTGAATTGAGGAAGAGGGCAGGAACATTTTCTTGTCATATTTGTAGGCCTCTGGGCCTGCATTAGGGCCTCTAAATCTGAAATTAGAAGAAATAAAATGTCATGCTTTTGTGAATTAAAAAAATTTCATAATCCTTTCTGAATTTTCATTTTTTTCTAGCCAGTAGAACTGGTGGTTGTAGGGAGTGGTGCTTGCTAAATAGGGAAGATATTAGGGGTCTTCTGTTCTTGCTCAGGACAGTGAATGCTGCTTTTGCATTATGGTAGAAAATTCAGAAATTTTGACTGAAATTATTAAGAAAGCTGCTTTTATCAGCGTTTCAAAGGAAAGGAAGTAAAATGCAGTTTTGGAAGTGAACTAATTTTACTCCATAGAAAGTAAGCCATAGTATGGTGTTTCTCCCAATATTATTGCAGCTGGGAAAAAAGGACATGATACAATTGTTTATTTAAGTACTTACAGTCACCATCTATGTGTCATTGCAGGTGCTTAGTTTACCTTTGGGCTCAGAAACATTATAGCTAACTGTCACTTCACAGAGGACATAATTTTTCTACAGAGAAATGGCTCCATTCCCAGGACAAATCCTTTGTTCTGGGGGCTTTTGAAGGTGACAAGCTGCAGGATTTTGGAGGTTGCTGCTGCGTCAGAGAGGCTTGAGAGAACGGGCTAGTAGATTTTCCTAATTACCGTTTTTTAGTTCTCACTACTTGAGATATTGATGCAGATAAAAGAAGCTTCTTGAACAGACTTTAATGATCAAATTTACAATTTAAGAAAGTGTATGCCTATGCAATGTAATACAACTTTCGTTTTATTCTCCTTTTAGATTGTTCCAAAAACTTTGAATCCTCAGTGGAGGGAGCAGTTTGACTTTCATCTCTATGAAGAACGAGGTGGAATTATTGATATTACCGTGTGGGACAAAGATGTTGGCAAAAAGGATGATTTCATTGGCAGGTTTGTGCAATTTTAGCCCTCTTGGTCCATAGGGAGGAGAGAAGTCCATGAGAGAGGATGATTAAAATGAGTCTTGCCATTGAAACTTTTTCTTATGACCATTTGTTCTTGGTTTATTGTTTGGGTTTTTTTTTTAAGTTTGAGGAGGATTTTCTGCAGTGTTACAGTACAATTTGCTGCATTGCTGTAATTCTTTACATTGATGATGTAATATAATTTTTATTGACCAGTAGGTGGCAGCTTTTACCAATTGATAGACTGAGGTTTTCAACTATAAAAATCCCCTGTTTGGAGCAATTACCAAGGTGCAGGAGGTTCCATATAGCGACATCCAGTTTGGAGGACAAATAACTCTTGACTTGATGCATAAGACCAAGTTTATCTACCAATCTTTTTTTGGTAAATGAAAATAGAGTTGAAGGACTACACACATATTTTGAGACAAAGAATCATTCACCTATTTCATATTCAGGAAAAGTGAATCTGTTTGGGAGTTCAAGAAATAGCTTATATTTGTATGGCTATGCTCCATTTTACAGAATGTTAGCTGATAGGGGAAAAAATGTCTTGGGCTTATAGCTACTACAAAGTAGGTGCTGTTTGGAAAGCTCAGATATTTGTTTACTTCATATTTTCCTTGATAGCCACGCAGTCATAATAATAGAGTTAATAATTTATAATTATTAATCCTGTATATTTTCACTGTTTTGATCGGCAGTGGTTTCACTACCACTTTCACTTATTATGGTATGATAACTATCAGTATTTTTCTGAAGTAATGTACTAATTTAGTCCTATGTCAACATGTTATATACCTTGGGAAATTATTCCAGTTTTCTTTTTCATTCTAACATTCTTAGGAAAATCTGGTGAGATTCTAAGTTTTCATGAGTGATTTTTCAGAGCATCATCATCCAAGCACCACTTGCTGAAATCTTGCTGCTCTTGATTTTTTTGACCCCTCTGTCAGTGTACATATAATCCCTCTTCAGTTTGTCCTTGCAGACACTCTCTCAGTTCACCTTCTGTTGGTGAACTACTGTATCTCGGGTAATGTAGCCTGCAAAAAAATTCTTCTCCAAGGAGATTTCCTTGAAAAACTGTCATTTGTCAAGCTCAATCTGAATATGAAAATAGGTCTTAATATTCCCCCTCCCTGATATTCTTTTCCAGTCACTGCAGATAAAAATCACCAACACCTGACAGCTCCACTTAATGCTGACCCCTCTTCCCCAGTTTCTCCTTTCAAGGCTGTCCCTAAAAGCTGGAAATATTTTGGTGCACACACTACAGACTTGCTCTGTGCATGTGTTATGGTAAGTGTGTATTAGTTTTCAAAAGCACAACTGAATCGTGTGCCATGACTAAGGCTCTGTGGCTTTCAAGATACACATAATAAGTTGAATATCCTGATTCACGTTCCAGAAGACATGATAATGAGGCTGTAGGAGGGAAACAAAAGACTTCCTGGTAGCATTCTACTATTGCTCAAGAATGAAGGATAATCCATTTCATCTTGTTGAGATCTTCCTGCTTGCTTGAATAATGTGCAAGCAGCAGCTGTAATATTATATAAGAATATTTATATTAAATGCAAATGAAAACAACTCTTTCTTGTAGATGTCCTGCCTGGACAAAATATGTCTAGGGAGAAGGCACACTAAATTGAAGAACTAACCAAACTGAGAAAAAGTTTCCCAGGTGGAAAGTAGAAGGGAAAAATTCCAGGATCTTCCTGGAAAACAGCACAGAAAACCTCTGTTTTTTTCTGTGCTAAGCTCCATTACATGCAAATTCTATTCCAAACCAGAATGCTGTAAAGTCTCCCAGAATGATACCGTGTCTCAGCTGCACTTTTGTGAAATAAAGGTGGGAAATCAAGAACATAGGCTTCTGTGGCCCTTGTATATTATTGTCCTTGTTAGGCTGCAGTGCAATAAGGGCAGGTGAAAGCTGGGAATCTGACATGGTAGCACTGATGCAAGGAGTTGGGCTTGCAATCCATTTCTGAGGGCAAAAAAATACAGTAAAGACGTCCGAGAAGGTTGAGGATATGGAAGTGAGATTTTGGTTTTGAGGTGGTGAAGATGGAAGTGGAAGGGATGGCTTGTAAGATGTGCCTATGAGAGGGAGGAAGGTGTTAAGAGGGTGAGTGACAGCATGACATCCTAGTTCAGAAAAGTGAAAGGAGACGTCTGTCACAGAAGTAGCATGCAACTCTGTCTTCGTCTTGATGCCCCAGCATGTTCAATATGGCAGTGTCTGAAATGAAATGCTGACTGGTTGATTTCCGTTCTTAACTTGGAGCATTTTGTTTATAAAATACATTTGAATTTCAATTGTGTGCATTCTCCATGAGAGTTTAAAGGTTGTAGCACCTTGTGAACTTCCGTCTCAGAATGTTCTAAAAAGCCCCAAACCTTACAACCAATTCAGTGTTTCTTTCAGTATTTCAGTATTTCAAAAGCCTGGGAAAAGACCTCATGTAGAGCTTTGAGGAAAATATATTTCAAATCATGTGCAGATTCATGTGAGAAAACACTATACTTGACTAGAACTGAGATGCATTTTACAGGAGGTAAATTCTCCCATCCTTCTGAATACAGTTTTTTAAAAAACAATCAACATTCCAGGACCAAAAAATGAGGTCTAGAGTTCTCTTTATGGAAGGCACCAGGAACTAAAGCCACATGGGCCATCCTCTTGCATTTAAAGAAAGGTATAGACTTGCATAAGTGGCATTAGTTATTGCTTCATCTGATAAGTAGAAATATGTATGTGTAAGTATTTTGCAGTGTGAATATATTTAATATTCACGTTTTTGCTATGAGCAAATAATTTATGTACTATGTTGAGTCAGTATGCTCCTGTGATTAAAAACATACTGCACTAAGTTTATGTAGGTAATACTAAGATCAAAATGAAGGTGATTTTAATCATCATGTAATTATTTAGCTTTCTTATCATTTATGTTTTTGAAGGCAATTCTGACTGTCACCTTTACGATAATCAGTTAATAAATCCTCATGACTGTTACACCTTTATGCATAGCACTAATCTGAACAAATGGGCTGCTGACAGGTGCAATAAATTGCCAAGAATGAGTGCTGTCAGAGAACAAGTTGTTTCTGTGAACACAGAGAATAAGTAAATCCCATGTCATGCAATTTTATCCAGCTGAAGTTATTTGCAATCCAGTGCAGCAGGATTTATAGCATTATTAATTGTTAGGAAAAATGCACATTTATCTTTACAATGACATTGACTTTTGCATTTATTTTGTGCCAGGAAATTACTGCTGACTTCATCTATATCTATTTTCATAAGTATTTATAGATGCTATTGTCTTTTTTCCCATTTGATGCAAATTAAGAAGAGAAGACCTTGTATGTAGCAAATTCATTAAGGCTGTGTATTAATTTTATCTATAGGAAAGTGGCATTTCCCATAATCTCACTAAATATTGATGCAAATAGATTGATTTTGTGAGCATTCATGTTATGAAATACAAAAGTTAAAATACTAAAAATTACTTATTTAAGTTTATAATACCTAATCTGCTATGCCTTGTCTGTTTACTGTTTTTTTGTGGTAACACAACCATAGAGTGGTTTTCAGGTGTACATAAATACAAATGATGTGCAGCCATGATTCTCTGATTGGTCTGAAAGCATGGGAATATGATATCGAATTTCTAAATTAAAGTGAGATTTCATTTTAAAAATACAAAATTATAAATTATTTATGGTTTGGGATTTTTCTTCCCTCACTGATGTTTTTGTAATTTTGCTATGGGGGACTGAGCATTATCATAGGGAACTGAATTGTATGTGAATACTCCAACATGCATATAAAGCTGGGTGAAGGACTCTAAATATGCTACTGTGTTTCTTCCCAGATCTTTTTCTAGAGGTGCTGTGGAGGCTGTGATTTATATTGAAATATTGGCAATTTTCTGTTGCCCAGGAAGAAGGTTTTGAATAGTATTTGTGAAGTCCATGTTAATGTTAAAGTTGCAGAGTCTTGACGTTTTCTCAATTTTTCAAAACTCTGTAAACAAGATGGCTTCTTCTGGAAATAGAAATAGTACTTTATTATGCTGGTCTTTCAAAAGTGGTTTTTGTATTGCAGTTTGAAAATTTGTTCATGTGGAACTTTGAATAGATGTATTATATTAAAAATGTAAACCTAATGGTCAATATGCTGTTGTAATTTTGACTTGAACTCTCTGCACATGAGTCACAGCAATTCTGTGCAAACAGCGAAAAGCACACAACCAGTAGTCTGTATGTATAATGGTTTGTTGGTTATACATGACGACTAAAGAAAAATTATTTACAGATGCATTTCTTGATGTAAAATTAAGGTTATGTCTGAAGCATTAAAATCTAAAAATGCTACTGCCAGGTCTGCCTTTGAAAAATCTGTGATGTGCCAAGCTATCTCCATTTCTGATTGTTGTCAAAAGGAGACAGATGTAATACTGTGTCTCAAAATTTTGCCTTTAGGTATTCCATAGCTTATTTATTCCTATCTCAGCACTTCTCAGTGCTTATTTATTCCTTCTCAGCACTAGTAGTCTTCACTCTACTAATGCGGAGTTAGTAGTGTTCTCTCTGTTCTGCTAGAAAGCCAAAAGAGTTTCAGTTTTTGCACACAAATCTTCAGTAACTTTCTCTTACCAGATACTTTATTATTTACAACTCTTACTGACAGTTGTTATTGTCATGTTCTGACACAAAATTGATAGCATTCTCCAACGTATGCTGAGATACAGAATGCTCCATGCAATCTGGGCTGTTTATGAATCCTTCTTCTGACCCTCTGTCTTCTCACATATGGAAGTCTACTTCTTGAAGAGTGGCAAAATAAGAGGAAGGGAGAAGGAAATATGGAATGGCCAGTTTAGACATGAGGAGCATGACAGTGTGTAGAAAACAGTGAAGAGTGCAAATAGGGTTTTGTGACGATATATGAAAGGCACAGATTGCAGTTGTGTGAAAACTCTTGCAAAATTTCTTGGGCCGACTAGTGAGGAAAGAACTATGTAGGGAGACATAATATTTATCAAAGCAATAGACTGATTTAGCAGATGAAAGTGTTAATTTTGCTGCAGAGAATTTGCACCAGTAACAGAACTAACAGTCTGTAGTATGTGGTTGTGCCATGGGGACAATCTAGGAAATATCACATCAGAAACCAATTGTAAGTAATTTCTGCCTGTGCAATATCAAAAGTAAATCTGTAATTTTATAGTGAAGAACTATGCTTAGGAAAAAATTAATCTGTCATTTCAAAATCCATCAGCAGGTTATTGTAGCATGGACTGTATTTCTTTCAGCAAGCAATAAACAGTAATTCTGTATTCAGGCATTGCTTGGTGACTGGTAAAATAGTATTTCATAGAGCTCTCATATTTCTGTTACCATGACTGACTTAACCCAAACTGCAGGGCTTTTTCCTGCCTTCCATGTGTTGCTACATGGCAACTGACAGCACTGTTCTTCAAGTCCTGCTGAGGTCTCCTCTCCCAGCTGCCCAGGGATCGTCTCCAGCTTCCCCAGCTAAGCACTACTCTCATCCTTAGTCAATGTCCTACTTAGCTGAAATACTGTCTCCTACCCTTTTGGGAACTTCCCTGATTTTCAATCTAACACCTCTATCAACCACTTACCATAAGCATCATGTGCAGTCCATAATTTAATTTCTTTCTCATTATCTTTACAGTTAAAAATGTCACGCTCCGATTCCTCTAAGAAATTCACATTACTGCAGTCAACACTCAGTGTTTCTGAGATGTGTCATTTTCTGCTAGTGCTTTGCAAAATTTCCCCTCTCCTTTTGTTTCTTGGTTTTACTGGAACATTTTAATCTGCTCATAAAGGGTATGGAGTCTCACAAATTGTAGCAGTTCATGCCTTGCTGCTTCTGATGTGTGTCCAGCTCAGTTCTAATTGTGGAATCACACAGTTTCCTCTCCTTGGCATCCTTTGGAGCAGCATAGACCTGGATCACAGTGGAGTTAAAAATCTGTGTTCCTGAACAAGTCATGATGGTAATTAAGTTGCCTGGTTTGTAGCCAAGTGGTGCTTTTCTGTCCCTATCACTTAGGATTGTGCCAGTTCCTCTTTTATGCTTTATTTTGTCATGTGAGAAAACGATTCCACTATCTGCTGTCTCTCACTTGCCTGGCCACCTGGCTTTTAAGAGGCCTTCTATGTCATGTCGCTACCTTTGTAATTCATTCATTAGCAAGAATATTTCACCAGGGTGCCAACACAGTCTTACATTCCAGGTTCTGTTAGAACTAAAGAGGGGAGGTGATTTTTACCTGTTAGACATGCTGATAATAAAATACTACATATAGTTCTGCCTTCCACACTTTAAAAAGGATGCAGGAGAATTTCACTGGATCAGAAAAGTTACAAAAAAGTCATTTGAGGGCTGTAGGAGATATGTTCCTAGGAAATGTATAGGGAGCTGAAGGTGCTTAGCATATCAAAAGGAAGATCAAGAAGAGATATGATTATAGTGTATGAGTTCCTTCACTAGAAGAAAACATGAAACACTAAAGGGTTTTTCAACTGGTACGGAAAGGCATAAAAAGAACCAAAGGCCAGATATATTCAAATTAAAAATAAATCTGAAATATATTTCTAAAATTTTGTGTGATTAACACATTGAACACAGTTTCAGACAAGTGGTAGATTCCCCTTGAACCTTCAAATCTTCCTCCATGGGAGCTGTACCCTGTTTTTGAGCAATTAATCTGTGATAACTTTGGCACATGAGCTTGTTGCACTTTGTGGTTTTTCTCTCTTCTGATCTCTCAAGTCCTGAAAATCCAGCTACACATGGTGCCTGGTAGTGTTCACATGCAGAACTGATAGGTGGGATTTGTGCCCCTACGCCACTTTCCAAAAGGCGAGCCAGCCAGAGAAATTGTTCCAATGCTCCTGCTCACCCCTTGAAGTGCTGAAACCCATGTGCACTGAAGGGGCCATACAGCATGGAAGATACAAAAGAACTCAAACTGCACTAAAAACTGCAGATACCTGCAATGTGATTCATAGTCATGCTTGGAAATGTGTCTTTGGAGTTAACAGCAGATTTTTTTTCAATAATTCTTTAGGCTGATCTTATTACAGGTGGAAAAAGTCTTTGCCCTTACCAGCACCATGTAAATAATAATTCCTTAAGAAACAGGATTATACAAAGTTAATAATTTCTCATGTTTCCACTGTGACAGCCGCAGGTCATATGCAGCTTATGGCCTTCTCAAAATGGCTGTAATTTTTCATGATCCTCAATATGAAAATACAGGACACAATTTCTCATTCATTCTGCACCACTTTCTGGTAACGTACAATTTCACCTTCATCTTCAAAGCATCTTTGTTCTCCCTGGAGACACAGTTGTAGGAAACAAATGTCTTTTTAGAGAACATCTGAACTGATGCAAAAGTCAGCATTGCTAAAGCTTTAAAGCTTGGAATACTTGAATATAATTTCAGTAAAATGTAAAAGGACATTGTCAGATTGAGCTTTCCAAAGATATTTACATTTGGAAAACATACTTTCCAAACAGATGCTTATTTTTGGAAATATTTTGTTAGCTTCAGTCTTTCTAAACAAATGTAGTACAAAAAGGAGTTTTGTGGTTGTCCAGTTAGAGTCTGTCAAGATTATTCTGGATAGGGTTAGTGTTTAGGTAATACCTTAAAAAAATAGACTTCCTTCACTTTTTTTGGTCCCATACAAAGATCTGATGAGGACAGAGAAGAATGAACAAAAAATTATTCAATTTTTTTTCTTTTTTTAGGATAATTTGGCACAAGATCAAACAAAATTGATTTTTTATCATTACAAAAAAAATCAGCTATCAATGGGAAAAAATTGCAATTTTTCTTACTGTGTCTGTAGATTGGAAACTCTTCCCATTTTACTGAAGTGCATATGTTGTAAATAGGCTCCCCTTGTGCTGGGTGCTCCTTGAGCCTAGGCAGTTTCAAGTTAGGCCCATGGAAGCTGCATCTCCTTGAAGGCCAGGACAGAGCACCTGGCATATGGTGAGAAATCTGCTTTCACCTGACCATGTGTGCATAAAGATGCTTTTAACCTGGACTTCTCTAAGGTGCAAAGATGACAGTCCTTAATGGAATAACCCTACAGTTTTATCAAATTTTCTGAGGGTACCTGAGAGAATAATTTTCCTTTAAAATAGTTAAGGTTTTTTACTGGAAAAAATTTTCCACATCACTTCCTATCTTTGTATGATTTTAGGAAATAATAAGCTGGTAGTGGCCTGTTCATGAAGATTTATCAAGCAAGTGATAGATATATATTTCTCAGGTAATCTGTTCTAGATGTGATAGTATTAGAAATATTTCATTTCTTTAGGAAAGGTGCAAAGTAAAAGCAAATTGCCAGTCGCTTCTTTCAGCCTAAATAAAAAAATGGGACTACTCATATTGTTAAAGTGTTGTAGCTTCAAGAATTGAGAAATTAGATCTAGTAGCCCTGATGTAGACCTTGTAATTTTACTCTCTTTTTTTATTGATGGATATATATGGGTATATATAGGTTTTGTTGCCTATTTTGTCTTTTGTTGCCTATTTTTGAGTGAGGGGTGGATTATTTCTCCATTAGTGTCGTAGTTACTTTCTGAGTCTTTTACTGATTTTAAGGGAGTTTAGACTGGTTCTTTAAATGTTTGTTGGTTGAAAACTCAATATTGTTGCTGAATCCTATTTTTGAGGGGTATCTCTTTTGAAATAAATTATTGAAGAGTATTTAATACTGAGGGTATTTTAACCTGCTACAGCTTTGAATGTTTAATTACAATATTTGTTGTCTTAAGGAGGGCTTTAAATTCCCCACTGCATCCTAAATAAGAATTTGACTGTTTATGTACATGTATGAAGCTTGTTTTGCCTATCAGCCTGCACTGATAGCAACAGCTTTATTTTTCCTTACTATTGCTAATTTAATTTCTCACTCCCTAATATCCAAAGAGTTCAAAGGAGAAGAAAACCATTAAGCTCAGAATGCTACATGAGTTACAATTTTTTTTTATTGTAAGATAATTGAACTTTGTTACTGTATGAGCTTTGCAGTAGTTAACATGAGCTGTACTGCGGGTAGTAAATGTCTCTGAAAAAACAAAAGACAGTTTTCCTGTAGTAAATCTGATCTGCCTGTGAGAGCACAATACTCATTTTATGAAGCAGCTTTTATTCTCATAGTTGGCTATTTCCTATCCTTAAATGGCCATATTTTCATGTCTGCCACCTTTTTCTTAGTTTATTGGCCCTGCAGTGACGATATTGTCTCTGTCTTCAAAATCGCTTGACATCTTATGAAAAGAGTTTGCTTGATGTTTAGTTTAATGAATTAGTGGCATATAGTACATATGCTTGTCACAGTAAATAATCGCTGTTGAAAGTAGAGTGTAGAGTGGCTAACCTACACATAGGATATATACATTTGTTTTATTTCAGTATTATTGGTAGTTTTATTTAGAGCAAATGTTGGCAAAACTCATTTTGGGATGCTATATGGATTCTGAATAGTGCTTTTTCACAGAAGTTCCTGTCCAATGCAAACTGGCTTTACACTTGACACAGACAATGAATTTCAATACATGCTC
Source organism: Zonotrichia leucophrys gambelii (assembly GCF_028769735.1). Classification (NCBI taxonomy): domain Eukaryota; kingdom Metazoa; phylum Chordata; class Aves; order Passeriformes; family Passerellidae; genus Zonotrichia; species Zonotrichia leucophrys. The sequence continues at coordinate 21,746,515 of NC_088200.1, read as the reverse complement.
AGAGTTGCAATCTAGGAAAGTTGAAACTTGTGCATTGTACAAATTAAAGTATTACAACATTTAAGCTATGCACAGACTAATTGATGCAAAGATATTATTGGGTTGCAGAGATACTTTTACTCAGCTCTTGGGTAGCAGAGATACTTTTTTCCTTCCTGTACCTTAAATTTCTAAAGCTGTTGCAAAGCTGTTTCTTCTGTCTGGCATGCATGGAATCGTTCTTCATTAGTTCAGTGTATGGTACAGCCAGAGTTACTCAGAAGGGGATCAAGCAGGGCAGATTGGATTCAGCCACTCTGCACACACTCTGCACAGTTATATGCAGTCCCTGCTCATTACAGCCAGAGAGGTTTTATTATATAGGGGGTTGTGGCATCAGATGTTACCATGGGTGCCAGCATGAGGATTTGACCCACACACAGCTTACTGCATGAGAGCTGAGCCTTTCAGGAATTGCAGAGGTTGAGTTTTTCTATGCTCAGTCGTCTTTATGCCTTATTGCTATCACAATTAAATCCATGTAGAATTCTAGTTTTTAGAAATGGATTTTTACTATTGTTAGGTGAAAACTCTTTTACTATTGTTAGGTGAAAACTTACATTTTCCATGTATATGAGGTGTAATTAAAAGTAAAAGTTGCATCTGAGCTGGATTTTTAAAAATTTCCTTTAACTGCATTTGAGTAAGGCATATTAGTTAAACCTTGTCTCTAATGTCTTTACATTCTTATTAATACTGATTTTTCATTTCAAAACTGTTTGTGTAGCTCTAAAAAAAAAAAAAGACAATCCAAAGGGCATGGGTTAAAGCTAAAGAGAAATTAACAATTTTTTTCAGAAGCTGGGCAGGAGTTTCTGCTTACTTGCATTTTTTGTCCATTTGAATACAAGGGAGCCAATGTGCTCTTGTTTGGTGTGAGAAAACCCACATGCTGATGGAGAATGTATGTTTCTAGGTGCCAGATTGACCTGTCCACCCTGAGTAAAGAACAAACCCACAAGCTGGAGATGCCGCTAGAGGAGGGAGAGGGATACCTGGTGTTGCTGGTCACTCTCACAGCCTCAGCTGCAGTCACTATCTCTGACCTCTCCATCAACTCCCTGGAGGACCAGAAGGAGCGAGAGGAGATTCTGAAGAGATATGTATGAAGTTTTCTTTCATCCTTTGTTAGCAAAATATTGGCTTGTATAAAAAATAACTATAGTAAGGGGAAAAAATCTAAATATATCTCTTCTATTCTAATCACATCTAGCCAATAACAATCATTTAAACTAGTTATTAATATACAAATAGTAACAGGCGGAACAGGTAACATCAAGAAGGTTACAAATGCTCTTCATACAATAATGCTATTTTTTACGTGGTAGTTGAACCGTTTGATAAGGTGTCACATAATGAAAGTAATTTTACAGCCTTGCAGATGATTTTTACCAAGTACAAAGTGGCTAAGGGATCATTCAGCAACTCAGCAGTTTCTACTGATTGTTCATGCCAAATAATTTGATGTGCTAATGGTTTTCAGGTTTTTTTGGGATCATCTGTTAAAGGGCAAGAAAACTTATTTTTTGTCTTAATATTAGAGATTGAAGCACATAAAAATAATAATTTCAAACAATGTTTCCATTTTAAAATATTCTGAAGGAGATTATTTTAATTTCCCAGCATCCTTACATTACACAGAATCTTTGTAATTTTATCAAAGCAACAGAGAGGGGAGCTCTTACTCCAGCATTTGCTAATACCTAAATCACTAAAAGTAACTGTCTCACTGCACATAAAGAAAGAAAGAAAAAAAATGCTATTTCCACTTGCAATTACAAAGCTTTTATTGTACAATGCTGCCAGGTGTTTAGAAGGGCTTCTCTAGACACTCAGCCATTAAACCAACCTCTGACTATCAAAGAGGCTGCTTAATTTATTTTTGAGATTTTAAAATATTCCTATTCCATGACGGACATCCTTTCAATAACTGAATTTAATAAAGATGTACCTTATCAGGCTGTGCAGATAACATGAAGTCCTAGTACTAATGCTGTACAATATTCTTCAAACAGATTAGCAGGATGTGTGCTTCAGCAAATTTATTCTGTCTATCTCCACTGAATCAGCTGTCTGCTAATGCTTGTACAACTCATACACCAATAGTGTTATTATCATAAACACAATTTAATAGAGGTGACTTAGTGAGGCTAAATATAATATTCCAAAATGAATTGAAGGCTAAGGTATTGTCCGCCATCTGTGAAAAATAATTACAATTAAGAGAGTTAATGTACATTTTGGAATCCACCAAGACAGTCTGTGGTTGTCAAAATAGATGTCTATAAGTAGAATAATTTTTTGATGGATATGTTTTTGAGGTGCCATAGTTCCTGCTACCAACAGCAACAGTAACATATTTCTGTGGCTTATTCTATGTGATGATATGGCAGACAAGTGATACTGATGGTTTTGATTATTTCAGTAGCAGTATAGAAATATACTGCTATAATAGAAATGTTTTGCAACTGTACTGTTAATAATTTTTCCTAAATCCTCAATTTTTTTGTCCCCAGTGTAAAGCATAATTATGTGGCATAAGATTGATCTGGTTTATTCCTGTTTCCTGTAAATACAAGGATATGTTTCCTTGTAAATACAAGGATACGTTTACAGTGGTGTATGCATTTGAAAACATTTAAATTTTAGAAAGATGTTCATATTGCAGAGGTATGAGTTTCTCATTATGTGTTTCTGAAAATTGTGGCATTCACATACTTTTTTGATAAATTCTACTGTTTTTATTAAAAATACTAGCAGAAGACAGAAATTACCAGGATTAACTTAATTCCAGTAGTTTATTTTCACTGATGTTAAATTTTACTTCGGTGTTCATTCCTGCACTTCAGAACTAATACTAAGACAACATGTGTAATTAGCAAGATGTAGAGTTCCCTATTGAGTGGGTGTTTTTTTGGATTTATTTCCTCTTTAAAAAATCTAGCTTCTATTTGAGAAATATATTTTGCACCCTTTCTACAGCCAAAAACAGTTAATGAGCTGACCTTGCCATCAGATCAAATAGCCTTAGAAAATGACTCTATTACTGTCACTTAACCATTTGTAGCTGAACATCAGAGCCTTACAAATTAAATAGGCATTACTGTTTGAACCATTATTTTACCACAATTGTCTGAAAAGATTAATTCCTTTTGGGGTGAGGAGGGGGGCACATTAATGGGTACAGACCAAGAGAGATTGTATGACCTTTTCAGAACTGGTGTGCTGAACTCATGGTCCCCCTTGTCACAGTTTAAAAACCAGAGGAGCTAGTTTAGAGAAGTTGTTAGCATTCCATTTTTATTATGACATTTCACAGTCATCCGATTTAATGTCCCTTGACCAGATTGTCCACTGTGAGACGATGGGCTTGAAATGTTATTTAGAGCATTGATAAAAGGTGAGCAGTTCTAAGATGACAGCGAGTCATGAGGCTGGTGGTGTGACATTAATTTTCTCCATAACAGAGATGGAATAAGACGTCATGGTGACAAGCTGTCAATCAGTACTAGCCCCTCAGTGTATCTCAATGCCATGGGATGGGGTATTGCTTCTCCCATAATAGAGCTGAACTGAGATGCTCTTCCTGACAGCTGCTGCAGCCATACAGAAAATATATTATACAGCCTTTCATTAAAAAAATAAAGAAGACTCATCTCCAGAGCATTTCAATCTTCTCCCATCTATTGAGGGCTGAAAAGATTCCCAGCAAATCATAGATTCCTTTGCTATGAAAATTCTAGGCTTCAGAAACTATGTGGATTTTTGATACCTTCAACAATAGTCACAAATAAGAAGACAGAATATGGTCTGCTAAATCATTACTTAAAGTTATGTATTTAAAGTAATGTGTTAAAGTAATTTGCTTCTCCAAGAGCCTCTGTCGTGGCACTGTATTCATTTTCATCAGTCTCCCCAGTCATTATGTGCAGTAAATGAATCTAAGCCAGCTACTTTCTGGAAATAAAAGTTCAAAAATTCTGTGGGATTCTAACAAAGGTGGCAAAGCAAAATACAGCACTGGCACCCTTAAGAGTGAGCTAACCAGGATGAAATTTGGGAAAAGGGGATTGTGTGGCATCATAGGAAGTGGGTGCTGTTGCTTGTCTTGCTTTGTATTCGGTTTTTGCTTGGTTGTATTTCTACATCTTGGTGTTTGTTTTGGTTGTTGGGAAACTTGGGTAGAATGTAGAAACATTTCTGTAAGTCCTGTAATTTTCATCATGCATATTACAGCAGAATTATCTCTGTTCTGGGACTAGTTGTGATAAGAAGCTTCCAAACCCTGATCATCATTATAATAAATGAGGGATGCAAAGATGCTTTTGAATTACACCAGTGCTATCTGTAATACCATCTCTGCTACCCTCAGCTTGTAAGCACATAAGCAAAGGATTGAGCATGTGCTGATTGAAGTTGACCACCAGCATTTTGAAGTAATATTTATGATGATTATCTTATTAAAATTGGTAGAAATTTATTCACTGTTACCCTGTTATAACACAATGCATGTATGTAACATATGAGCTACTACACTGAATTGGATTTTTAAGTTCAATGTTGCAAGGTCAAATCTTCACTGTAAACAGTAAATGGTCAGCTGGGGTTTGTGAAATTAGTATCAGTGTGATGTAACTGTTAGAATTGTCTTATTAATTAGAAAGACAGGGATGCATATTGTATGTCTAACATCTTAATGGGTAGATTTTCTGTGCAAAAGCATAACTAGTTTTGCAAGCTGACATTTAGTATTTCATTTAAGCAGCATCTGTGGGTTTTTCAGTGATTAAATTTATTCTTGTTTCCCATAACAGTAAATTTTGCTTCTGTAATAAATTAAGGAATTGTTGATTTGATGTTTTCCCTGATGCTTACTTTTTTTAGAAATCTGGACATTTTCATAGGTGGTGGAAAAAGTTTCACCACATTACAATTTTAGGGAGGACCATAGGCACTAAATTCATTAGTCCGGATTTTAAAATATTTCAAAATAAAGGTATGGGCTAGTATTTATGAACAAAATTTGCATTCAATGTTTTTTCATTTAAAACTCTGCGAATTTTAAATAATACCAAAAGTTAGAGTTTGAGAATCATGGCGTGTCACGCCTAATTAGTGCAATACTCCCAGTTTGTTAGTTTTAGTTACTTGAAAAAAGAGCAGCAGTGGTACATGGTTTTTGATAAGTTTTCTAAATCTGTGTTGGATGAATAAATGCAAGTGTCAGTGTAGTGAACTCTTTTTTCTTCCTCTTAATACATGTAGATATTGAACAAATTTATGCAAAAAAATATAATTATTTCTGTTAAGAGCTTTCTGCCGTGGAATTGAAACATATTTTAATTATTTTTTTACCTTTTCTGCATGTGATTATTATGACAGTTATTAAGTAGTTGTTATTCTCTTTTGATTGCTTTTGCTGATGTTATTCACCAGCTTATTATATGTGTATATGCAAGCTTGTATATTGGTATATGCAAGCTTGCATGTAATAGTCAACTACAAAAATCTGTATCGTCCCTAGGTCACTGCTCAAGATAATATTGGAGCCATCAGAGGGAAAATGTGAACATAGTTCTTGCAAAATAATTCAGGGAGAGGCATTGTTTCTTTTTTTGTTTTAATTTCTTAATATACTGCAATAATTTCAAATTTTGAAGTACAGTTATTTCCATAGTATTAGGGGATTAATTCACTAGAATTTGTATTACATTTAATCAATCGTATTCTAACTCTTCCTTTGTAATTTTCATTGATAAGTTAAAGTTGCAAAATATAGGAAGAAATGCAAACAACTGCACATTCTTCAGCAAATAATATTTAAAAGTCTGAGTATGTAGGTAGAATTACAGTAACTTACATCTGGGCGAGGGAGGAGAGTATTAATATTGCTTTTGGTTTGTCTCTTTTGCAATACAGAATTATTTTTCTTTTTATTAATTTTTAGAGTCCAATGATGATGTTCCATAACATCAGCGATGTGGGATTTCTTCAGGTGAAGGTCATCAGGGCAGAAGCATTGATGGCAGCTGATGTCACAGGCAAGGATTCATTTAATTTCTGTGACACTGAATACCGTAGTAATATTTGGTGATTTTAGAACTGGGAAAAAAAATGCTAAAAACAAAAGTTCATCTACAGGTTATGTTCTGTTTGTGCACTTCCACCTTCTGCTCATTAACAAAAAAATCTAAACACAAACAAAACTTTCGTAAGTAAGGCAGCAAGTCATTCTAATGCTAGCAGAGCCCTAAGTAGATTATTTCTGATAAAGGTGAAATATAAATTTTTCTCCATCAGACATCCTATAAATATTACATAGAAGAAACTGCTTTTATTTTAGTGGATTACACCATACAAAATTATCAACATTAAATTCCAAGGTACAAGGCAAATAAAAGGTTCCAGACTTAGATACTACTTTAAAATTGTTGCCAAAAGAACCACTTGGTATGTGTCAGATATTTAGCAAAGCTGCTGTCGGTTTCAGGCATTTCAGCTGAATGCAACTTGCTGTAGCTACTGCTTATCTTTATAAGATAAGGGAAATACGATGATTTTTTTCACATTTTCTATTTTATGTTATAAGTTGAATAATTAATTTGACACATTGCTTTGCAAAATAAAGAAAAAGTATTTCAGCCATACTGACCATATTTCTTCAGAAATGTCCATCTCCTCTAGGCAATTACCTTCCTACTGCCTGAGCTGAATGGAGCAAAATGAGCTACATCTGTGTCAGAAAATAGCCATCTCTGATTTAAAATAATAATGAAAATTTTAAAAATTGGGAAGAAAGTAAAAGGAAACTAGAAAAAATGTTCTGTTAAAGGAGCAGATATAGAGCAACCTACTCAATTTTTAGTAGTTTTGTGATAATTAACATGACTAGCAGTATTTCAGACATGGTATTAGTGCAAGCATTTTATCAGTGCAAACATTTGATCATCCAGTTTGTGACACACAAAATAACAGATTCTATTTTTGGTGAGGTTGTAGAAATGCTTCTAAAGTCTGGTTTGACCTTATAATCCAATGTTTTCTGAACAGAGAGAGATTAAGTTACTCGGAGCAAACGGTATAATTTAGTCCCTGACCTGATTCAATCTTCAGCTTTTCCAAAACAGCATGTTATTTGTGCTCGTTGAACATTCTTTTTGGATATATATTTGATTCAATTAAAGATATATAGAGCTAGCAAAAATTTTCAGACATTGTATTTAGGATGGCAGGCAGGAAGATGGGGAAGGACACTCACTATCTTCCCTTGTTAGTAAGAAAAAGCATTGATACACCAGATGTGTTTTGTAAGATGGCTGCACATTCCAGATGTGGCAGAAATCTTGTATATTCTGGACAAAAGTACTCTGGGAGTTTTGAAAAGAGGATGAAGTGGTTTTATTATCTGCTAATGTAGTTTATAGCTATTTTTAGTAACTTGTAGTTATGTACAGGTCATTCATTTAAAATTAAACTTCAAATTGTAATAGTGAGAAATAAAGTAGGTGTTTGGTGATTGTCAATAAATCATGTTTGCAAAAATTGTGTAAAAACTTGACCCACCTTTATTCAACTAAGTGATTAGTGTGCTGTCATCGGTGGTGTTACTTGCACTACTAAGGATTGCTTCTATGAGTAAAAGCTAAGGACTAGTTTGCACATCTTTCTGTAATGAGTTTTCAGAATCTTTTGCCCCTGAGTCTGAAAAGCAGCTGGAACAACTGTGTAGTACCTGTTTTTGCTCTTGTTTCCTTCCTGCTAAACATACCCCATTTCACTTCCAGGAATCTTTTCATGTGAGATAGTAAATCAAAATTTATTAATTTGAGCTGAGTAGATTTTTAAAATCCTTAATATTCCATTCTTAAACATAAGCACAGAGGGAAAAAGATTTCTGTAATCTTTTAAGTAGCCATCAATCCTGCTACGATTGCAAGGATTTTTTTCCCCTTTTCAAAATGTGAAATTTTTCCTTTGTCCCATGCATTGAGCAGCATTGTAATACTGTACTTAACTCTGTGTGAATAAAAAGCAGTTTAGACTCATGTTGAATGAAGGAGTAAAAAGCACAAATTACTTTTTAATGAAACCTCCAATTCTACTCCTTTCCTCAGAAAGCTCATAGCCTCCCTCAGTGGAATGCTAGTGGGTCACTTTAGCTAAGCCCTTAATAAACTGTTGATAGCCAAGGGCAGTTTTTTTCCTTCACATTCAATAGCCTAATGTTGGACAGTGTGCTTCAAATCCTTAAGGTTAGTACAGATTTTTTTTAAAAAAGAGAGTGATTAAGGGTGATGGTTCAGGTCTTAGCTTTACAGCCCTCCTCACATGTACATGCAAAGAATAATGTGCCGGGATGAGCTGAAATTTCAGTTAAGTTGTAGGCAGGGGAGCAAGTAGACCTTACCAATTTTGAAATGCTGTGCTGCTGGAGCATCCCATAAGTGGATATTAAAAATACCCCAGAAAAGTACAGTCAGAGTTCTCACTCAACCCACTTGCCAGGAGATCTATGAGAGGAAGAACCACTGAGGGGTTGAGAGACTCCCCACTGGTGCTTGAAAGCTTAACTTGGTTTTCACAAGAGCTGAAAAACTGGGTATCTTTCAGGACCAGGGCCTTTGGGAAAATGATTTGGTCTGTGAGGCTGTTTCCCGCAGAAAAATTGTGTAGTTCCATGATAAATACACAGTTCTAGGGATTCCACCAATGCAAATTTATATTCTATTGGAAATTGTGGTCACAGCAAATACACCTTTCTGGAAACGATGTATTATTTAGTATAAATTCTTTGAAAGTGTAATCTAATGAATGGGAAGATACAGAGAATGAAGTTTAATTTTTCCTTCTCTGTCTGAGAAGAACCTTCCAATTGAGTTTTCCATTGTGTTTTAGCTATTCAGTGCATGACTTTTTTTCTCCCTAAATCCTGAGTTAGAAAGAAGTATATTCCTGTTTCCCTAAGTCTTTGCTTGCTCATGAAATCTCTGGCAGACTTTCTCAAGGATTTGGCTGCTTATAGAGTCCTGGAAGGATAGGTGCTATGCCTACAGTGACATCCTTTGATATGAGGAGATTTTCTGGTGGTTCAGTAAAACCTAAAGTATAATGGACTCATCATGACAGTTGGCTTCTGACATTCTATACATGGGTTTCACCTAACCCATGTAAATTGCAGGCAGTAAAACAATAAGCCCTTCACTGTGACATTGTTTAGGTTTAGGCAATAGTCAGATATATCTAATCCTTGTGCAGCGTAGTCAGGTATAGATGGTGGGTGGTTGTGGAAGGCTGCTGGCTTTGCAAGGCAGTGTCTGCGTCTCTTTTACTGAGGCAGATACATTGCTCCTTGTGTCATGAAATAAAATTCAAAATCTCTGCCTCATCATTCATGAAAAGTAAGCAGATTGGAAAAGGTGTGCCACAGATTTGATGGATTTCAGCAAACGTGCTGTGCTTTTAAGGAGTAATATTTAGGAACTCAGATTCATTAGCAAGAGCAAAATTCAAGCTCCATAAGATGGCCTGACTAGAAAATAGCTTGTTTTGTAGTATTTGGGCTTTAATTAAGATGTGTTCAATTCTAGCCCCCTGGCTCTTTCTCCCCCTGCCCCCACCCTTCTTGCTGTGTCACAGACCAGCGATCAGACGCTTTCAGATGGTCCAGCCCATGACTTTGACCTTCTGCGAGGTCTTGTGTTCCCTGGGGAACCGTTCAGCTCATGAGGTCTGATTTCACACTTCCAGGATGCCTTGGCTCTCATAACAATGACAGGGAGACAAAGCCCTTTAGAGTGGGCCGCATGGGGACTTGTTTAAATTGGAAACTAGAGAGGAGTCAAGGAACAAGGTTACAGGCTACAGAATAGTGCTTTTAATAAAGAGCTCACAGCTCTGGTTCAGCTCAAAGAGGGCTACCTCTGTACAATTAATTGAGACATTTATCTGGAGCATCTTAGGCCTCCACTTTCTCACAGAATTACGTGATAAATATCAGCTGAGAGGCAAATGAAATGTGCATGAAATGAATTTTTAACACTTTGATTACTGTGTCTTCAGTCTTCATTAGAAGTAAATTTATTTATATTTCTGTCCTCGTTATCAATCAATTGTGTTTTTTCCGAGTACTGTGATTTCATAACCTTATATGTCTGAGAGATTTTACTAAAGAGCTCAGTGTTATTTAGGTTTGTTTTCAAAAGCTTTTCAGGCTTTTCCTCCACTAAAGAAGAGAAACTAAGCATAGAAAATTAGTCAGATTTTTGTTTTCTTCCTTTTTTTTTTCAGTTTTATGTCTGCATTCAGCCTCTCTTCTAAGAAAAGTCTATGTTAAAATTTTGCTAAGTGTAAATGTCTTTTCTAAAATCTGTCTTGCTAAACTGTTCTAACATCACTTGTGCAAAAATGGTCTTTGAAATGGTTCTTCAAATGTTAGGAAATGTCAGAGTGATGAACACAAACATTAAATTCACAAAGGTATGGAAGTCCATGCGTGTAAAATTGAAGGAATAAATTCAGAAGCCCTTTGGAAATACGGTTCCAAAAGTAATTTGCTCTGTCAATTAGTGCAAACAGATTTCAATATACACTTGAGCTATCTCCACAAAGTACAAAAATCTAGTAGGTGGGCAGAATTCTGTGGTAGATAAAACATTTCATCAAGTTCTGTCATATAGGTCACCTGAAGCCTTTGGTCCAATATCATGTACAGGAAAGGTACTGGCTTTTAAGTACCTGTTCTAGCTAGTAATAGAAAAAACAGGATTTAAAAATATATTTTTGAAAGATATTTTATTAAAATACATTTTTTTGTTAACCGTAACATTTATAATTATACATACAATGAAACGATGGCTTGTGATTTTTTTTTTCTAAAGTAGTCTGTGGAGATGAGTTTAACTTGATTATGGCATTACACTGAGTTGCCTTGTAAGATACCTCAAGCATTCATGGTATCAGTGTGTTGCAACATGTTTGCATCATCACAGATAGAGTAGAATTATAACTCCGATTTTAAAGATGGAAAACTAAGAAAGGTTAACTGACTCAGCTAAGGCCAACAGAGCAAGTCCTTGTCAAAGGTGGCATTTCACTTGGGTTCTGTACTTAATCCATTAGATAAGGCAGCTTCTCATGCTATTGAGCCATTCCTCCTCCTGGCCAAAGGTCAGACTGACTGTTCTGCTGCAAGCAGCTGGCTGGCAGGGAGCTTGGAACAACATTAGTGACATTAGTGTCTGCATGAGTGGCACTGCCCCCCAGAGTCATGAACTGGCTGTCTTGTCTTCTGAAAAAATAAAGGCCTTTTTTGCTGTGGGGACTTAGATCCGTAATGGATAGGCATGGCCAGAGATAGGAGAGAATCATAATAGCCTATGTAATATTTAAAAAATATTTTGCCTTTTATAGCCATGTTAAAGTTGGTTGAACTTCATGAAGTTATGTTTTGAGAACTTTACTTTTGAATGTAGAAAATGCAGTTGAAATTCCTTATTATGTTTTTAAACTGTCCAAAGCATTTTTAGTTCAGTTTTGTAATGTAATGTCAATATAATATTTAGTTTAGAATAAGGCTAGTGATTTGATGAAAATGGGTTCATGGGCTAGCTAATGCTGAAATTGACTTTTTATCAGTTTTTGTAACTCAATGGACTGTGAAATGGTAAAATTATGAAATTATTTGTTTCCCTGGAGTTATACTGAGGCAAGGTATGTTTTCCATAGCAATGGCAGAAGTATCTCTGAAGGCCTAATGGGTATCTAACCCAAAGCTATCTGCTGGCCCTTGTGAGTTAATATTTCAGAAATGCAATAAGTTTTTCAGAGGACAGCTAGATCTGCCATGTGTTCTCTTGCTGGCATATACTCTGAAGAGCAGTTATATCAATGGTGATTCCTAGGAAAGGCCCATGGCAGTCTTAATTAAGAGAGTAAGAACCTTTCTATAGTGGCTGTCCTTTATGATTTTTCATTTTCATTCCTACAGGCTGGAATTTCAGTGTTTGATGATAGAGAAGCATTTTTATTGTTGTACGCAAGTGTTTTCTAAACTAGAGGATCATCCTATTGTATAAAATATAGATGTTTCCATATTTCTCTTTACTAAAGTCTCCTATTTTACAATATTAAGTGGATAATGAGCAGATGATATGCAATTTTCTGGAGACAAATGCATGCATTTAATAGAGTTTTAAAATTTAAAAAATGATTCTTGAACTTGTACAAAATATGGCAATCAAGTTGTTCAAATTTAAGATTTGACAGCTTTTTATCAAAGTCAGCTTTGTATACAAGTGGAGCTAGGAAATGAGTGTGAAAGTGCAGTTACATCCAATTGAAGTTTCTGCTTGAAAGAAATACTATGTTCCAAAAATAATTTTTGCTTGAAAACAATTTGCCAAGAATCAAAATTTTATGTTGGATCATTTTCACCTTGGAGACTGTTGAAGGAAGGCCTATATAAACTGCCCAGAAATATGAGTTACATCATATTGCAGTTTGACAGTTTTAACACTCAGGTAAAGTTCATAACTAGACAAATAAAAGATCCTTGCATCTGAATTGGTCACATGTCTTTGCCATCTCTTGTGAATTTGAGATGACACCCAATGGTTTGTTGTTCTAGCTGCCCCCTAGATTGGACAGTCCAGCTCGCCTCCAGCCTGGAAGATGGGCTGCAGTGGTGTGTGTGGGACTGTCAGGATGCAAGGGTTCACTAATACGTTTGTGCTTGCTTGTGAGTACCAGAACATAGAGCCAGATGAAAGTCCTGTGGTGTTTTAACTGATGGAATGGGCCTTTCTCAAACTTTTCCACTAGAAAAAACACAGGCTGTGTGGTGCTATGGCTACTTGAGAAGAAAATCCAGGAAGCTGAAATTGTGTGGAGACTGAGGCTTTGTTGTTTTGATTTTCTAAATATTTTGAGAAGCATAATTTTGAAATATTTTAAGATTGCTTCTATCAATCACTATTTTGGCCTCTTTTCCATCATGAACAAGTGCATTTTATATTTTGTTGTTGGAGAAAAAATGTCTATGTGACCAGTCAAAACAGATAATGAATCTGAGCTGCCAACTGACTTTTTTTGTGAAGGACTTCCTGGGCTTTGGGGGACTTTGAGTTTTGACAACAACAGCAAGCAACACATCTCTAGGTCCTCATTGCTGCCCCTTTTGGAGAGCTGATTTCAGGTTATGGTGTACAGTTCATCCGGGGACACATGGAAGTTCTGAGAAATAAGGTGACAAGCAAAAGACTAATTTAAATTATTGTGTGCATCATATGCAATGTGAGGGACAGAGTGCTGACTGAAGTAAAATCCTCTTCTTAGCTCTAAGTAAGGTAATCTGAGTTTGTGCTCTGGTCTTGCACTGTCTAAAGACGTAGCATAGCACAAACAAGGATATCTGTCGAACTAGATGCAACACGTGTCCTAAAATTCAGAAGCTTCAAAGATAAAAATAAAGATAGAATTCAAAGCTTCAAAAGATAGGTAGCTCTTTAGGGTTTTTTGTACTGGTGGCATACATTACAAAATAGAGCTCCAAGAGTTCATTCTCAGATAGTCAACTTCTGTACTGGGTGAGGGAGATCTGTCAAAAAGAAGTTGCTTTTCCTTCCAATTATGAATATTATGTAAATTAGCAGTTTATTTCTAAAATTTCAGGAGCCCTTCAGACTGTACAAGTAGAGACCAAAAAGCATGAGCTGTTACAGCAAAAGAATGGATAAATTATATCTGTTTAACTTTGTATTGAGGTTTTCTGCAGATTTCATTTCAGTAAGTTGGAAGGTGTACTTTGTTTTTTCACTACCTACTTCTACTGTGAACTCCTGCAATCAGTGGTAAGGCATGATAACAGTTAGCCCCACTGTGGTCATGGGATACTCAAGATTTTCAGTGTTGATGTTGGTGCTGCTGGGAGCATACTTTTAATGTGTGCCTTAGGCAGGTGGTGGCCGTGTTAGTCTTGTACAGTGCTGACCACACGCTTAGGATTGTATTGAGAAGTTTGCTGGGGATGTCTGTCTGATCAATAGCTAAATGTCTCTAAAATCACTGGACTAGTAGCTGGAGGCCTACAAAGAGCACAGAGCAGCGATTGCTAGTTGGAAGATCCTCAGTAGATACAGAGGGTTTAGTAGAATTTCTTGATGCATGACAGGTTACATACAGTTGTATACAACAGTTGTGGTTTAGTTTGTAGTGGAAGGAGTTATGTTCATGATAATGTAATATGGAATGCCTGAGCATAGGCAGCACAAGATTTATCAGAGTTTTTTATGTGTACTTTTAGAAGGGCTAGAGGGAGAGCACACTCTTCAGACACTCTTCTGAATATGCGTGACTCTTTTCTAAAAAATAAGGAAAACCATTTCTGTATCTCATATTTGAAATAGCTAATTACATTAACTGACAGAAATTATCTGAGGCTGCCTTTGTTCGAGTGTGTTGTGCTCAAGGTACTGGTTTTGAATATAGTGTTGTTGAATCTTCTGGGTCCTCCTAGAGACCAAGGAGACCTAAGTACATTTTTTACTATTTTAGTGCTCTCTTAAGGCTTTCATTGGGAATGATCTCATTACTTTGAACACTCTTGAAATGCAGCAGGTTGCCCAGGTTGTCAGTGAGAATTAAGATTGCAGTTACTCTTTCTAATAATGAAAACTTGAAAGATGACGGATAGATACCGAGTTTCACCAAGTCTTCATGCATTGTTCTTTCTGTCTTTCTGGATCACATTCACTACTTTGGGTTAGTATCTTAACAATGTTTGCACATATCGTATGTTGAGCATGTTAGCAATGAGTGGTGCCTTTCAGAGGCCCAGCTTGGCTATGAGTGTTTCAGCATATGTAAGAAATAGGCAATGGTGAAGGTGCATGGGGAAACTTTGTAACCAAGTAATCATGATAAAACCAACATTCCTTAGCAGAGATGTTCAAAGCTGGGAAACTTCTCTTTGTCAGCCATGGTATTTGAGCCTACCCTTGAACCATGATATTGCCTCTATTCAGATGATAGGAGAAACGAGGTGTGAAATGTTGACTTTAAATGTGGGATTTTTTTCATTTCTGAAAACTGGTTGTCTTTGGTTTGACTGAGGAGCTCTACAATTAATGCTACATATTATTGATTGACATCCATGTAAATCTGTAAGAAGAGTCTTTGAAAAAGTGCATGCCAAGAGGCACAGAAGAGAATTAAATGTAGTAAACACACTCTCTTTGTTAATAGAAAATGGCATGTATATGCTTCAATGTAATTTACTGTGTCTGTATATGTTTAATATGTTCAACTCACATTGTACCACCATATGCAAATATGATTGATAATGCCTTAAAAAATGAGATACAGTAGTCCACCTGCTGTGCCAGTGCTGCCTTGTTATTTTAACTGTCTTCTGTGTGTTTCTTTTTCAAATACTGAAAGCTAAAGAACTCGAATAATATAAATGGTTTAGATTTCCTATCACCTTCTAGATTGTGAAATAAAAGAACCTTTAGATGTGTGGTACATCCATTTCTGCTGACTAATGAATTGTATCATTTTTCAAGATAATGGGAAATATTCAGCAGTATATGATTTTCTAGAGCAGGTAAACATCAATTAACTATAATTCACAATGTGTTTAAAACAATTATTCTTTATCATTAATGTTAATAATATGCACATAATATGCATATTAACCCTTGGTGTAGTCAAAATCAATACTGCAGTTTGGGAGTTGTGGTCCCTGGATAGCTTTGTCTAAGTATTGATTTTATTGTCATTTGTATAAGGTATGAAACAAATTATGTGCCTTCCCTAATATCATTGCTGTAGCCCCACTAATGTAGCTACTGTAGCTACTCAGTTCATGGTTTCTAATAATGCATGAAAAAATAATACAGAATTAATTAAGTCATTGAGAAACACAATTGCCTAGTATGGTAGATTTAATTATGGAGGGCCAATGCCAATATTCAATATATTTTGAACAGTCTACTGCCCAAAGAAAGTCTGAAGAGAAGAGCAAGTCATGCAGTACTATGCAACTCAAGTGTTCCTTTACATTAGACAAAGTTCCCCTGGGTCCAGGGAGCAGCAATTTGTTGTTCAGATTTCTATTTACATGAAAATAATGTGTACTCTTGTACTGTGCCAAAGGCAAAGATCACTCCTTCCAGTTATTAGAGAAAATAAAAATATAAAAGCAGGATAGCATGTCTCTTTTTCGACAAATTTATAGCAGTTATCATTACTGACATAATTTGAAATACAAGTTAAATAATTTAGCCCAAAATGTGATTTCTTCTCTTTATTGCCTCTTTATTGAAAGAGGTCTTCCCACCATGCCCCTCATGTTTTCATTAGTGTTCTTCCCATCATAGCTGTTCCTTAGGTCTACCTCTCCACCCCTCCTTAACTTTCTATGTAATTTCAGGAATGCTGAAGATACTAAACCCACCTTTTGCTTTCTCCCATCCCACTTTGGAGTACTCCTTTTTCAGATAGCCAAAGCTGTTCTTAAGTATCAGATTCAGGTTTTTCTTCTTGTCCTGTTGTCCTAGTTTAGGCCAAGGATGTGTGAGGGTAGAGCCTGGAGTCGTGTGGGCTTGTCTAGGCTGTTACTCTATGTAGTCAAATTATTGCTGGTAGGAGTCAGGGAGTCTCTCTTCCAAGATGAAGAGGTCATGGCTTCTGGTGGAGGAAAATGGGCAGTGCAGAGGTGCAGCAGCCATTTTCTCCCTTTCTGGGAGAGTGTGCAGCGAATGGAGTGGTGGGTTGGTGCTGATTCCAGCTGGAGGATTTGTCCAACATTGTGGGTTCTTTTGTTTTCTTGGTCTTGGGGACAAAAAGTACAGGTGTGGAAAGCTGGAGTGCCATTATCTTTCATTGTCTTAGGCTTGTGGGAAAAAACATGGTGTAGGGAATGATGGGGTGGCACACCATGTGTGGAGACCGTGTGTCAGACTCCAGGAGCATTTTGCATATAATCACCCTCTCTTATGCACTGTTACTGTTTGCTTTCTTATCTCATTGCCATTTCCAGTTAGTTGTTACCTCAACCCATAATTTCTGCTTTTAGTTTCTCTCACATGCAAGAGGGGCTGGGGAAAAGGGGAGCAGCTTAACTTCTTGGTGAGCTTAAAATAAACCACAACGTCTTTCCAAAATAAAACATAGAAAGGGTTAGTGTCAGTTTCATGTTCTACCCCTAAACTTGCAGTTCTGATCATTTTTCTTGCGCTTTCCTTAGTATCTAAGCACTGCTTGCCTGCAGTGTTTTCCTGTGAGCTGCCTGTTTAATATTTAAGGACACACAGATACACACACACACACACACACACACATGTGCACACACTTGCTTTGCGCATTGCTTTTCTTTAAAGGAAAAAATATACCTTCATATCCATTTCCATTATCATGCTTCAATTATCAACATAATACATTTTCCAAGCAGCAACTTCATACTTTCTGTTTTGGTGCTGTACTCAGTACTTTCATGCTGAGGGATCTCTTTTTAAGTATATCCAAAACTACTTTTTTGTGCTTTAATGTATAATGAAATATCAACCATGTTTGCATTTCTGCTGTGCTGAGACTACAGCCCATCATTCCAGCCCATACCATCTCATTCTTTAATTGTACTTGCCCACTTTGTCTTGTGTTAGGTTTTTATATGAGGCTGCCATCAAGATTCTTTGATTTTGGGGAGAGGGGAGAGGATTTGTACAGTATGAAACATAATACAGCATAATGGTCTTTGTTTAATTTTCATAGGTGCTGTGTTGTTACAAATAATACAGAATAACACATTTCCTTCATATCAAAATACTTTCATTATGTTATCTTTAACGTGAATGGGTGATTGGTACCATTGAAGTGAAGTTCTCTTAACTGTCTCACAAGGGTGCTTGGCAACTTCTAGGAACATGCTGTGTTTCATCAGAAGAGTCTGTATGGTGATTTTGTTGTCTCCTCCCCCCTCCCCCCCTTTTTTTAAAGCAAAAGAATTGTTCTTTTAGCAAAGAATGTTAATAGATTTTGGAGATGAGTAGTGTGTTATGAATATCCTGAATATAGTGGAGACCATCACAGTGAAGTTCAGAAAGTAAGAAACAACTCCCTAAACTTGTTTTATTTTAAGCTTGCTCATCATGTGTTTTCTTAGTTCATAAAATTAGTTCTAAATTTTCTCTTACAGGTAAAAGTGATCCATTTTGTGTAGTTGAATTGAACAATGACAGACTGCTGACACATACTGTCTACAGGAACCTCAATCCAGAATGGAACAAAATCTTCACATTGTAGGTGTTTGGATTTAGGTGGGGGGAGCGGATGGACAGTGGGTTTTGGGTAGTTTTTTGGGATGAGGGTGTTGGAGAGGGAAAGAACAAAAATACTTACTGGTAGCTCTAAAGGAGAATAGTGATGACATACTGATATTTCTTAACTAAACATTCAAATACGTTTTGAGGATTGAAAACATGAAAACAAATACAGAAGTGGTATAATTTTAAACATAAAAAAGTCAGGACTGTTTCTTGGAAGGCATTTATGAGTAATGGTATGCACACCAGACTCCTGTTAGGTTCAGCAAGAGTTTCAAGGGTCAAATCCAGTGTGATGGATTTGCCCCTGAAGTTTTGAGTGGGGAAAAAAAAGATCCTGTGAATATGACCTTTATTAAAATATGGTTGTTAACTGTAAAAAACATTAGGTAGGTACATACAGTTAGAAATTCCTCATGCATTTATATTTCTCTGAATTATGATTAAATAATTTCTTCTTGTCTCCATTTACTAACTGCCCTTCTCACAATACCATCTAGTATCATACTAGTACAAGACAGCTGTTGTGAAAAATGCAGTCTAAAACAATTGATTGAGGAGTGATGTGATTGGTTCCTCTATCCTTTTGTTATTTTGAAGACAGTTAAAGGCTTTGACAAAATAGAAAAAAGGTCTTCCACAGACAAAATCCGTGTTGTTTGCCTTGCTCAATTGCCTTTTTTTTCTCCCTTCTGTCTATCTGACTGTAATGTGACACCAGTGAGTAGAAAAAACTGATCACTGCTGCTGAAATCAGTAACAATCCTCTGCAAAAGCAGTAGAAGATTTAGTTTAATGTACACTTACTTCACTTTGTCCTACATTAAAATGCTATATTTTGCCCTTAAGGTCAAAACTCAGTCTGATTTTAATTTTTGTTTTCCCCTCTAGATTTATCATTTACGTATTTAGTATCGGTTTTGTGACCTGCAGTGAGGTCTCAGACATTAACTCAGAGCAAAAGAAACAAGTCTCACAATAGTTGTACTTTTCATCAGCTTATTATAGTAGTTCGCATTTCTGTATCTGCAAAACCATGCTAAAATTCATTTTTATATTTCTAGTTATTTACCAATAGAGCCAATAACTAATCATCGTCTGCTTCTTGACAATGTTCTGTGCACAAGGAATTGCCTAGATTTGTAGAGGACAAAAGACTAATCAGAAATCGAATAGAAAACCTCTAAAGGCTTTCAGTGCCTTTCTTCTATGTACATTTGCATTTATATTCAGATTTCTTAATTAATTTTGGGCTAGCAATCCCTCATCTGGAGGAGTATATTTTACTGAAGTTGAACTGCTTTGCTTGAATTTGTATTTCCTGGATCTGCCATTCAATCAAATATGAGTTCTCTCAAGTAATTTTTTTATTCAAATAAGGAATATGAATTTTTCACCCAAAAGTTTACATGTAGAGTGACATATCCTGTGCATGGCAGTGGAGTGTTTTATAGCTTGCAGTCTTTTTTCCTCAGTTGTACCTGAGAGATGCATCGTTCCATATTATTTGTTCTTTATTTGCTGTAATTTGTTGTATATTTGTAATTAAATGAGAAATTCAGAAACAAAGAATCTGTTCTTATTGCAAGGATAAGCTCTTGTAGATTGTAATTATTTCCATTTACAAACCTACAGGTTTCATTGCATTTGCAGTGAGAACTGCCACGAGGGTAGCGGTGTTTTAGAGTAGCTTTTAAAAGCTCTCTGTCCTTCTGCTGGTGGCTGTAAATCCCCTAGTGCTGCTTCTTGCAGGTCATGCAGTGCAAACCCCAGGCAGGAGATTTAAAGCAACATCCTTCAGAAAACTTGTGCTGGAAAAGCCTTTTGGAGAGAAAGAGTGATTAGAAAGCATTTTGGTCCCTAGAAAGAATTTTGGTCATAAAAAGCCTTGCGGAGAGAGAGAGAGAGAGAGTAGTCATTGCAGCCCTTAGAAATCATTTTGGTTATATGCAAAGATGTCTCATTCACTTAATCTCAGTTCTCCTCCATGGCTTGGAAAAATAGATGGGTATCTGTGTTAACCTTTTACAGTTTTGTCCTTGGTACTCACTTGGTGTAAGTGACTTCTTTCTTCTGTGTGTACTTCTCTCTTTGTAGCAATATAAAGGACATCCACTCAGTGCTTGAAGTGACAGTTTACGACGAAGACCGCGATCGAAGCGCTGACTTTCTAGGCAAAGTTGCTATACCATTGCTGTCTGTAAGCTTCATTCACCTGACATACTGCTCTGAATTTTTCCTGCTGAAGGAGGGAAAGAGAAAAAAAAAATAAAAATTTGCAGCTCTGAGTCTGTCATTTCTCAACCAAGGTCTGTAATAAGAACACTAAAATTTTAACATACTCTATTCACGGCCATGTTGAATCCCATGATAGTTAATTTTTCCTGACAGACTCGGTCCTGGTAATGAACAGGTACTTGTCAGACTTGCCACAGTTGTTTTGGGTTCTCTGTCAGTTTCAGCAGCTGGGGGTCAGGGGTCACCGGGGGGGTGTATTCAGCGGAGACCGCAAGACAGACGGCTGTCATGTCCTTTTCCTGCAGATTCAAAATGGTGAACAGAAAGCCTACGTCTTGAAAAACAAGCAGCTGACAGGGCCAACAAAGGGGGTCATCTATCTTGAAATAGATGTGATTTTTAATGCTGTAAGTCTTAACTTTGGGTTTTTTTGTACTGCTAAAGAGTTCAGTTTCATGAAAGCTTTTGTTCCTGATTTGTAGAGAATTTCTGTCATTCCTCATTTTCTCTAAGCCTTGATGTATACTACAGAATACTCTTCTGCCACTGCTTGGCACACCCACTCTTTTTGTTGCTGCTGCTGCTGGTATTGCTGCTAATGTACAGAGCAGCAACTCTTGTCTCTGTGTATGCTTCTGTGTCCCGAGCTTGGCAGCCATGACTTTGAAACTTGGTAAATTTTGTGAATTGAAGCTTGTGTAACTAGTGAGGAGCAAGTAAACTTGAAATACTGACATGCATTTTAATGCATAGGTGAAAGCCAGCATACGAACCTTAATGCCCAAAGAACAGAAGTACATTGAAGAGGAAGACAGACTGTCTAAACAGGTAAAGAGTAAGGAAACACTAATCCCTTCTAAAATCCTTAATATCAAGTGTGAGCATTCAAATATCTGGTATCCTACTGCTGAGAGTAAAGAATAACATTTTCATTACCTGTTTACAAAAGAATATGATAGGTTGAGAAGTCAGAAATGGAATACACGGGTTTAATGTGTCTCCTCTATAAATTGCTGCCTAATTTCCATGAAATACATGAATAAGAACACAGTTGAAACCATCAGGTTTCACACATATCAGATTATTGCACAGGTGCATGTAAAATAAGTCTTGCATAAATTTTTGCTGTTAACTTTGACCTGAAAGTTCTCCATTTGTTGCAAGGTAAAGAGTCATCATTCTTTTAGCCAAATTTCAAGGAAGTTACTTGACTAAGGTTTGAATCAAAGGTGATAACAGACTGAAATTCTTTAGAATCCCAGGAATAGGAAATGTCTTGACTCTTTTTTCCTCTGAATATATTTGCTACACACAGTTTTAATGCTTCGGTAAAAAATTATTTAAATACGCATATTCTTCTGCACTCAAACTACTTTGGCCTCATTTTTTCTTATTCCACAAATGTTGTATCTTAAATTGAGAGAATTTGTTGGACTATGGGAACAAGATTTTTGTTGTTTTCAGTGAAAAGTCAAAGGTCTCAGAACTGCTTTCTTTGTTTCTGAAAGCCTGCATTCTTAAGCATGGTTTAGATTATCTGCCGGATGAATTTTATATCAGTTTATGATGTAGTTCATAAAACAAAACATTTCAAGAGGCAGAATATTTCTTTATTAGCAATTTTGAGTAATGCAGTTACTAAAGCTGAATTTTGCACTACTATTCCATCAAAAAAGCAACAAAGCCTTTTACTCAAGATTCATTCTTCTTCCTATTTTCATGAATGAAAATGGCATTGTGACTTTTGCAGATGGCAGGAGTGACCATTTTCTATGTGTCTCAGTACACATATCATTCACTGGTTTGTCCACTTTTTGTTGTGAGGTATGTTTCCATTTTAGAGGATTTAAGTACATTTTCTAGAATCAAAACCTAGAGTTCTTATGTCTTACATATATGTAACTTGAAAGTATGTAGATTACTTTGGTAAATACTTAAAACAATGCTTTCAAAATAAATCAGAGAGACAAATTTGTTAAAGTTGTTAAATGGTGCAGATATCTTAATTAAGTTAGAGCAGTAGTGTTGCATGGTTTCAGGTTAGTGTCCTGCAGCATCTTTTTAATAAAAATGGCCAACATTTGTTAAAGGCTTAATGAAACTGAAATCTAATTAATAAAATAATATGTGAAATTGTGCAAGTGGTGTTTGAATGCTGAACAGTTTTTGTACCATCTAGAATTAAATTCAACAAATACCAATTGATACAATTAGCAAATTCTCTTTCTTCCAAGTCTCAGATTTTACATTAACTTGCTCAATTTATGAGGTAGAGAGCGTAATATTTTCTCAGCCTTTCACCCAAATTAAGAATGACAGTATTGTTAGCGTGAGCCTCTCCTGAAACTTTTTGGGGTTTTGAAATATTTTCAATCTTTCATCTTTTTAACAGCTGCTGTTAAGGAACTTCATCCGGATGAAGCATTGTATCATGGCGCTCGTTACTGCTGTCTGCTATATTAGCAGTTGTTTTGACTGGGATTCTCCTCCAAGAAGTCTAGCTGCTTTTTTGGTATGATCTTCTTTATACTATTTTTAATCATCCCAGTGTGTTTGTGCTCTAGACTGAGAGACAATACTGTGTAGATTGGTGGTTTCTTTTTAATTTATTTAGAAGTTTGCATTATGCTAATATCATCAGTCACATTTATTCAGTTTTTAAAAAAAGTAATTAAGTTTAAAATGTCATGCAAACAAGATAGACTGATTTTTAAAATTTATAATTGTATATTTATAGTAAAAAAGTAATTGATTTTATAAGTTGCAAGCAGGTGATGCAAATCAAAACAGAGTCAGTGAACTATGGATAATATATTTTAAGCTTCTCACAAATGATGTTCATTAAAATTTGTTAGATCCCCCTGGATATTGAATAATGACTCTCAAAGTATTTTGATTACTAATTATTCAAAGGTGGTGTTCCTAGAAAAAAAATCCACCAAAATAAAACCAACCCAACTTTAAAAACATAAATGCAAACAAATTTGTACCTTTTAGGCAGCAAGCTCTGGTCATAGTTTTTAGTGAATGGTTTTAAGTGAGTTTGTTTTTAGCAATTTAAACAAAATTGCTGTTTCTTCAGGAATATTATCTTCATTATTATTAACCTTATTTTTCTATTAAATTTTAAGAATTCCAAGCACAATTGTAGATTGCATTGTGTTACCCAGATAAATACCTCTTTATTTTTAAAATCATAAGAGCTACAAACAAAACCATTATTTTTTCATTACAGAATAGAAATGTATGCATGGACATACGTTCTGGAATTTCAAAGTTTTTTTAATTAGCTGAGAGATACTGAGATTAGTAGCCGCTCCACTATGATTATGAACAGGGAAGGGTTTCAGTATAACTTCGAATAATTATAGACATCGTCTAGTGACAGTACTTTTTACTTGGGTGCCTGAAGGTCAGGTGCCTCAAATTTGAAGAAATCAAACCAGGCTTTGGTAGCTGGCTGTGCAATAAAATGGGGTGGTTGGGTCTGTCACTAAATTATGCTGTTTTGCAGAAAGTTTCTCCTAGCAGGGCTCTGTTTTTACTGTGTTGCTTGTCAAACCCTTGGTTGCCATGTTCATTGGGAGTACAGGAGATACAAGTGCTATTCAAAGAGCCGGGGGTTGTACTTTTGCCAGTGTCTGTAGTAATGGCACTGCGTGGAAAGACAAAATATGCTTGCTGCTGTTTGCTATAGAGACATGATCTATTATTTCAGTTAACAGTTATCAACCCTTCACAGGAAAATGCAGGTTTCAACATAAAACTCAAATGTTTCATGTTGCTATTACTGCTTCAGTTAGTAAGTATTCATCACTCTAAGTCAGATTTTAATATGGGTATGGAACACTGTTGCCAGTGGAAGAAAGGAAAATGGAAAGACATCCTGTTCTTTGGCAAATTAATTTTTTTCTGCTGGCATACTTCTGTGGCTGTGGAAGTAGTGGTGTTGCTGTTAAAATGTAATTGTTTCTGGTCATAGAAAAAAAATCAGTGTCATAATAATAATAAGTAGAAGTAATAGTATGTAAAACAGAATTTAAGTAGGGAGGCCAATAATCAGTGTATGTTACTATTATAGTTACAGCGTATTGCAGTAGAAACATTTTCCTGGTTATATTTTTATAGATATGTTCATATTTTTCATACCTATTTATATAGGGAGACATATATTTTAAAAAATCTGATTTTTTTGGTTTTCTTGGAGTATTTTTTTTGCTTATGTAGGTGTTGCAGTAAATTTTTATGATTATATCAGTGCTGTGATTGTACAGATGTATTCCACTTTTGCATCCAAAATGCATCCTTGTGCTTTTTGACCTGATATTATCCTCTCCAAGGATCAAATCATTCCTCTGTCAGGCAAAAGAAGTCTTTGCTGGCCAAGTCAAATATATGTGAATTTTTATCATGATTATAAGCTTTGGGTTTAGATGGTTTCTAGACTTTCATAGGCTGTTGAAATCTCGAGAGTGATCCACTTGCTTGTGTTATGATGAATTATACTTGCACTAGGGTTACATTTGCATTTAATAGAGTGTATAAAATTAATGTATGTATATGTTTCATTTTCTCTTCACTATTATACAAATTATATCTCCTTGTGAAATTGTCTTCTAGAGGCTAGAAAATCTCACATTGAAATGACAATTCCAGAAAGGACATGAGAAACAGGCTGTTCTGGGAGTATTCAGCTCTTTAGCCAGAAAAAGAAACAACATATGAGAAGTAAAGCTTTAAACTAACCACTTCTTCTATCCTATTGGATTTGAAAATATACTGTGATGGGTGCATCCTGATACAGAGTTACAGTTAGAGTTAGATACAGTTAGTTAGAGTTGCACCTAGGAGTATCTCCCAGTGCCCCATGTTCTTGGCATTACAGTCATGGATACTTTTTTACCGTGTGACTTTTCTTTCTAATGGGATATGGGGGACCATAGGTGAAGAAATTCTGGCAGAATAGCTCAGTTTCCAAAAATGTAACTTCTAAGATTGGTTAGGAAAGGAGAACTTCTCTTGGAAACCTACAGAAAACTTTGATTAATATGTTAACTCTAATAAGTTACATCATATGCCTTGTGCACTCTTCACTGCAGTTCTTTTTAAAGTCATTCTCCTTGGAAAGTCACACTGTTAGTCACCAAGGCTTGAAAGGGCTTGCTGATTATTTACATTCCTGAGCTTATCTGTCTCAAACTTTTACATTATTTGGGACATTTTAGGTACAGAAATGTTGTACTGAAGATTTAGGATGATTCTTTCCAAAATCTGTTCAAAGGCATCAGGTCAATGATGCAGAAACTCCAAGTTACATTTTCAGTGTTCTAGATTATGCATTTCCTCAATTAAACATTATTTTACCTGTTTCTGATAAACTTCATAAACTCATCACATTCACTGGGGATTTTTTCTGAATAGCTGAGAATTTTCACTCTATTTCTTATTCTTATGCTTTGGTAATTTGCAGCAGAAGAAAAATTTTATATATATGTGTGTGTATTTGTATATATATATATACATATATATAACTGTGATGTATTAATAGCTGTTATTTTTCAGATACTTAAAGATACTAATAAATAGCTCATGAACGATAGGTTGATTTTGCTAGCATATGACTTTATCTTAGAGCAACTAGAAAATTCTATATTCCCTCCTGATTTTTTGTATTTATTTCCTGTTAAATAAAGGAAGTGCATAGAAACACCATTAAGTTAATATTTGAGTTCCAGAACAGCTTTATTATGTCCCATGTCTGTGCTGATAAAGAATGTGTTATGTACTTATATTTATGCTTCTTAAGACCTAAATACAGTGGGGGAAAACAGAATATGTAGAGAGCATTTGCTATAAAATCACATCTTTTTCTCTGTTTAAAACAGACCTTTGCAGTCTTTAGCAGTTAAATTTTTTTATTACTATTTGGTAATTAATATGGTACGTTTCAGGAGGAAGAACTTTAGTAAAGTATACAAAAGTGGATGTTTTTTCTTCAGATTAATCCGCTGCGGGCACTGAAATGTCTGCTAAGTTTGGCCTAATTTCCATCAGCTTCTTAACCAGACATTTCTGTTCTTATAGATGTCAGTGGGTGCAACATGGGGGGAAAAAGGTGTGTATTCTTTTTTTCCAAACCAGAAATTCTCTAATGATACTAGCAATTAGAGAATTGCAATACTATAATGAGCAGAAAAATAATTGGACAATGGGGCTATCAGTAAAAGGACACACTTCAATGTGAGTCAGTGAATTATTCTATGGGACAAACTTTAATCTTGACATGGGATTGTAAATAATTTGTGCTACCATCTGTCCATTTGAAATTCCTTTAACCATTTCAGTCATTGTACAGTAAGGACTGCTGTGTTTAACATTAACATTTGATACACATTTAATTTCTGTAGTGCTCCGTGGTCCTCAGGGAGCTTTGCTCTAGTGCTACAGGAGAGAGACAAAGTATTGATCAGTTAACATTTCAGCTATGTATGTTGCAAAATTAATGAAAATGCCAGACAAAAATGTCAGAGTGCACAAAAAGTTAAAATTTAAATTTGGTAGTTTAATGAAAAGTTTAAGATGCGCATTATCAAAAATATCCCCTTGCCTTTAAAGTATTTTTTGTAACTAAGTAATTAAAGAGAACCATTCTTTACAAAGACGTACACTCACTGTGGACCATGAGGGAATATATAATCTTCAAAGTGTTTGGTATCCCAAAATGGCTTCAGTAAGGTACTTAATTGCCTACTTGAGCAATGAGCTCATTATTTTAAATAAACTTATTTTGTTTCTCACTTGGAAGCAGAGTGCCCTCATGTGATGAACATAAATGTTAGCCTCAAATTAAAGCTTCTTACAAGCACATTCTCCTATTCCTTTTCTTATTCCTTTTATTTGTTCTATATGTGTACATGCACACACAGAGAAGATACTTTTCTTTCTTTTTCAGCCTCTCAAATATTGATAAAATGACTCTCCCTGTATCCAAGTCATTTGTCAGGTCTAACTCACCTTCACTTTGTTTTCTAACATTACAGAATTCATGTGTGAAAATGACATAATAGCATCCCTGGCTTTTGATTAAGTGTTAGTTCTCTTGCACATATGCTTTTTAGTTCTCGTGGCGTCACATTAATTAATTGAAAAGGAAACAGGATTTAAAAGAACTGGTTCCTAGAAGGATATGAGACAGAAAGAAATTTTATCAATTTACTGAGCTTTTCCTCAGTAAAAAGGGAAACAATCACTAGTGTGTATTTGGAAGCAATGTCACTCAAAGAAGAAAGACAAAGGTTATGTTTCCAGAGAGATTTAGTATGATACCATCAAGGGTTGGAATGCATTTGTCATAATTATTACATATTTTCCTTATTTTTTGACACTGTAATTGTAAGAGAATGAGAATTTCACACATATTAAAAAACTTGTAGATGTTCCCATCGTGGATACTATTACTGAAGATACAACCTTCAAATAGGATTTTTTTGCTAAACCTGGGTGAAATGTATCGTCATATTTTCCTTGCCATCTCTTGTCTAGAATTTGAAATTTGAATAAGTGCTGGTTAAATAATTGGAAAAGCTTTTCTTATCTCCCCAAAAAAGCCTTTCCAAAAATTGTTGTTGCTGTCAAAACTGCCTGTTCTCAAAAGATTTGCAGAGGTAAAGTGTCATGGTAATGGCAAGGCCCGGAACAAGATTAATTTCTGATGCATGTTGCACACGTGTGTATGAGTCTTTCAGCTTTTTGTCATCTGTATCCACACCAACAGCTTAGAAAAATAGGTGGACCAGACTGCTTTGGGGTTTGGTGGGGTTTTTTTCCAAAGTAAAGGAGAGAAAAAGAAAAGTGGTTTAAGTTCTGTTTTCCCTCCTCCTAATTTTCGATATATCAGCAGAACTAATGTTGGACCTCTTCAAAATTACAATGGAATTTAAGCTTTTTACAACACTTAGCTATACTTTGTGCCAAGCTTTAGAAGGTGGAATAGGAAAGAAAAAAATAGCGGAAAAAACTGGTATATAGGACCAAAGAGATCCATTAGCTATTAATATTGAAAGAACATACCAGCACCAGCTATGATTAAAAATACAGCTCTTAACTATAACAAATGAGTAATGATACTGGTGTGGAAAACCTGCTGTCATCAGTCCACATCTTTTGTTTTGCAAATTGTGTGTTTGCAAATCTGATACAAAGAAAGATTCAGGAATATTTGTGTATGTAAAGCCTCTTTAAGTACTTTATTTTGTGTATAAAAAGTCTCTTTCATTTTACTTTCTTCACAGAGTGACTGCATACTTGCTAAACCAGTTTAGCAGTGAGATTTATTGCCCAAGCACAGACCTGTGCCATTTTCAGTAATGTAGAGCATCCTGTGTGCTGTCCAGCTACTGTCCCAGAAGAGTATGTGTCTGTCTTAGGTTCTCTGTCATTTCTGCCATCACCATCCAGGTGACTGGGGTGCCCACCCAAGGGTGTCGAAAATGTCACTAGCTCTACCTTTAAGCACTTTAATTGCTCCCATAGCTGTTTATTTTACCTGCATATATATTTTAGTACCTAACTGGATGCTGTTCTGAGTTTCTTCATAATCTTAAGGCATTAAATCTTGAAAACACCTATGCTGTATGGGGAATTACTTTCCTTATTTTGTGTTTTATCGAACAGGAATACACAGCGGCATAAAGCATTGGTATCCCATGTCTTAGACTTTTCCTTCAATATTGCACCATTTTTCCCATGTATTCTCCTTTGAAAGCTGACAGTATTCTGAAAATATTTAACTACCAAACCTTTTTGAATGCTATTGTAACTTGATACATCAAAAAGTCTGATTGGATGAAAATGTGGTTGATGAAAAATTGTGGAAGTTGGCAAAAACTATTATTCATTCTCCTGTTTTTAGCATTACCTAGAAAGTTCTAAAAGCAAGCTTAGATTTCCTGTTAGGACTGTGATGTGACTAGAGATCTGGGCAGCCAATTAGTGTGAGTTGCAGTCTTACTCTGCAGAATGTTTCTGATCCCCCACTGCCTGGTGTAACTGGCAGAGTTGCAGAGTGGACCATTGGGCCCCCAGGAATGACTTACATCGCATCACTAATTCTTACTTGTACTCTCTTCTGCAGTGCAAAACACAGTACTGAATGAAAAAATTAGCACTTGAAAGAATTCAGACATCATTGATGCTGAATTTGGATAATTAATGAGTAGCTTGGGTGTTCTAAGGTAGTTGTGTACCCTATCATCCTCAGGTTCCCTGAGGTGCTATTTTACAGTTATCTCAGAAGATCTTGGCCATTTAAACTTCCATGACTTAGATACTGCACATGATTGAGTTATAAGATATCTTTTACATCATCTTTTACTGATAAGTATTATGAGAACCAACACATTATAAAGCCGCATTACCGAGTGTTTTACTTCCTTTTTATTTTAGAAGCAAAGGTTTGTTTTGAAGTGAGAGAACTGTAGAATGCACTGATTTCTCTGGGCCATTCAGTAGTTAAAATAATGTAATGTCATGGTTTTGCCAAAAGTTGCAATGTAGTAACAAAAGAAGCAGATATGTTGTGTTTTGGTAAGAAAAGCTCAAGTAAGGTAAATCAGACAGAGAAGCAAATTTTTTTCAAAGCTTTTGAAAATACAGTGTGCAAAAGATTTAGAAAGGACAGAAATTAAATTCAGAAATTAAACTACCAGTTTCTTCCTATTGCTACTTAAAGAATCTTCAGTGTACTTATCCCTGTAGAGTTGTTAATTTAGTAGGTATGTAGCTGCTAGGTGATGACATAAGTGTCTCAGTGGAAGAATTAAGGAAAAAAACCAGTTCTTTTCAATGTGCCAGATTTTACTGAAGTGAAAACATTTTAGACCATTTTGTAACATTTCAGATATGCATTTCTATTGCCTATATTGTTTAACTCACAATTTTATAATTTCAGTTTTGGTAGCTGAATGAGAAATCCAGGCTGTTAACATTAAAAAAAAGCCTTAGAGCATATGTTGTGTCTACTAGTGACACATAATGCTATATGACTAACAGTAATTGCTTTTATTGATGATGTAAGTAAAGCCTTTAAAAAAAATCACCCTAAGTAACCATTGCAAAACTTACATGTGAAATTTTTCTTTTCCTAAAGAGGGAGCGTCTGCCACACCTAGCTTTATCCTATGTTTTTAGCAAAAGAGAGCTGCTGCAGGCTTACCATTCTATTAATGTATGGTTTGGATCTGGAAAGTGTTTGAAAGTGTTTGTTTCATTCTTGTAAATCCCTGGTGGGTCGTGATGCTGTCTGTGGTGATGATGATACCCCACATGGAGGGGGACTTGCGATGCAAGAAGCTTTGTTTCCAGTGGAACTCCACTGAGATATGTACGGAAGTCATGGCAAAGCAGTGGTCTTTTACAATTGTTTTTTGTCAGAGATAGGGAAATTTCCTTGCGACAGAGTGTGAAAAAGCTGTAGCGCTAGAAGTTGTTCCTTACTTGGGATAACCAGTCTGTGCACTGAGCAGACAGTTTCAATGTCAAGGGGACAAATCTCTGAAGGGCACTGTTGCAGAAAAACACTTATGAAGTTTACAAAGCATGGATATTTTTACTTCTCTTCTAAATTATGTATGAGTTATACAGAAGTTTATTAGCATAATTTTTATTTTATAGTTTCAGTCAAGGTTAATGAAGTTGCCACTCAGGTTGTTTTCCATCCCTGAAAAATTAAGAAAACATTTTCCAAAATATAGTGCTTTCCTGAATTACTTTTTTATATGCTTTTCTCCTATCCCTCCCAAGGCAGCACCTAAAGATCTTGGTGTCAAGAGTGAATCATGCAGATTACTGTCCAGACAGAATGTTTTCTTAAATTTCTCAGGCCAAATTTGTGGTTGCAGTTTTATGAAGAAAATACTCTTGTAGCTTTAGCCACATCACTGGTAAAGCCTGCATGTTTGCAATGGCCTATCTTGCACAGTAACTTCTTGTACTGGTCACAGCAATATAAAGAGGAGCAAAAACTGCCTTAAAGATCATTTTAGGTAAGCGCCAATGCAAGAAACAGTGTTATCTAGATAATTTCTAAATATGTGGAACATTTAACTGTGTGGACAGAATGTTAAATTTTTACCAAGTATCATGCTGAGGTGATTTAACCTTGAAGTAAAAAGCGTGTAAATGTCATAACCATTTGTTTGATGAAAGCAGGTTTTTTTGTTGTTTTTTTTTTTTTTTTGTTCACCTTATTTGCTCTTAGAAAGAAAAAAAAATGTTTATACATGCAATCTGTTTAATACTTTGCAATAAACAAGATGACATAATTTAAAAGGTATTATTTATTTTGGATTCAGTGGCAGACTGTATTTATTCCAGGGTAAGTATTAACACTTACTAGTAGAAATAACTAATGTTGTGACTCCAATTGTTACTGAAAAGAAAAAAAAATTAATAGCTGTAAGCCAAATGGCTGCTGGTGATATTGAATAGACTTACAACTGTATGGCAGATCTGTGAGTACATTTTCATTATTAACATCTACGCTATTACTGTTGCTCTGAAGTTACAAGAAACCAACTGCTTTCCAGGTGTACAAATACTCTATGGGGAACATAGATTCTCAAAAATAAAAAAAAAATTACGTAATTTAGTCTTATTTATTTGGGATTGACCACTACTCTCACAGCTGTTATTAGCACTGCAGAGTTATCTGTTAAAAATTATATTATGTAATTGGAACTTCTGGTATTTCCTTACATTTCTCCTCAGTTCTTACGTGCTTGTGTCTGTTAGGCTTTTCTTGCTCTGCTTCTTCCTGGTGCTCATTTACAAGGCAGAGACAAAAAAATCTCTTCCTTATCTCAGACCAGAAGGCACAGATGCATGCGTTTGAATCTATTTTCCAATGACAAATCCTTCATTTTCCAGGAAAAGTGTGTTTTTTAAAGTTAAAACTAACTAGTTCCTTTGAAAATGGGTAATCAATACTGTAAGGGATACCAATAGTGTTTATTAAAGCATGTTTTCCTTTAAAAAGAAGGACTGAGTAATTTTTGATTCATACATAATATTCTTGTTGCACTTTTGTCTTGAAGAAGAAATAATACCCACAGATAATGTATTCCTTTAACATGAGTTAATAAATTTAAAATTAGGTTTTTTAATATTTGCTACCTTATTATTACTTGCTTAAAGCACTGTTAGCAGAAGGATTCTGAGTTAATAAACACGTCATAGCATTAGTGTGTAAAACACAATATACTTTTCCCAAGACAATGATTACCAGCATAAGACCACATTAACAGCACTTAATGCTTGTTCCTTAAATGTGCTTGATTTTCATCTCTTGGAAATAGTATCATAATATTGCAGCAAGTAAACATGGAAATGTGTGGGGGTGATTTATTTTACAGTAGAGGTAACTAACGCCTTGTTTGAGCTTTGTTTCTGTATTGTATCACTGTTTTCATAGCACTGCAGCTTCACTTCAGCCAGAATAGGGATTTTAATCCTGAATATTAAGCTTCTTTAATACAACTCCAGTGAAACACATTAAAAAGAAGTTATTTCTTCATCACAGTCTATTAGCTGGAACATTTG
This sequence comes from Zonotrichia leucophrys gambelii, assembly GCF_028769735.1. Taxonomy (NCBI): domain Eukaryota; kingdom Metazoa; phylum Chordata; class Aves; order Passeriformes; family Passerellidae; genus Zonotrichia; species Zonotrichia leucophrys. The sequence continues at coordinate 21,713,321 of NC_088200.1, read as the reverse complement.
GAAAATAACTGCAGTGTGTTGGTAGGTCTTTATAATGTAGTATTTTCACGTTCAAGAATCGCTTTGTCTGTGTTTTATGGAGTTTTAACATTTCTACTTTGCTTCAGGAGTGCTTCAGATTTTTACTAGCTACTTTGATTTCATCAGTATGAACAAGATACATCTCTATAAATTACTGATTCACTGGAGCATATTTCTTTGCTTCAGAGTCGAGAGCTCTGTCAGCCCCATCCAATAGATGGTGTTCCAGTCTGGAGTTACCTGCCGGAGCCTGGGCTGCCCACCCAGGTCAGGCACTCTCTGCCTCTTCCCTGCAGCACCTGCACACCTGCAAACTGAGACATGCCCCATTCAGCCCTGCAAGAACAGCTCTATTGTTGCCTTTTCTGAGGGAAAATTATTCCAGCTCTACTTCTGAATTAAAAGCAAGGCTGTTATTACTCAGGGGATGTTAGGCCTCACTGCTTTTTTGAGAAAACAAATTTGCTGTAACTTTATCTGTAATTTAGTAGCACTTGGGTGCAAATAGAGGCTACATTGTATAGAATGAGAGGCAGAAAGTAAGGGTTTGTTAAAGCCATAAAATGGTTGGGTAACCATTGTATATCCAAGAGCGGCTGCATCAAAGCCATAGGTTAAGTAAAAAAAAAGAAAGGGAGAAAAAAGAAACCAAACCACACACAATAAACAACAACCAAAAAACCAAACCAAATGAAAACAAAAAAAACAAACAACAGAACCCCAAACCCCACAAAACACAAAAAACCCTAACAAAAAAATCCCAACAACAACAAAAACCAACCAACAAAAAAACTCCAAAAAACCACAAAACAAAAAAACCCCAACCAAACTTCAAGAAAATACATTCATTACAGCTTTACCATTAACCATCTATTTTGAACCCGCTTCAAACATAGTGTTAAAGAAGTAAGATTTCTGGCTATATGGACAACATAGTAAAATTGCACATTTCCCAGAAGTTAATGTACATTTGCCTTGATCAACAGCCTACTCAGAGAATAGTCATTGTAAAGGCTATTCAGCTCTTTTTCTGCAAGTTTTGGTTTAGTTTTGCTTTCTTACAGTAAATGTAGCAGAGCTGTGCTGTTCTCCAGTGCCACCTTCTTGAAAAATATAATTTCAAAATGCTTGAATGCAGTTTTCTTTTTGTTGATTAATTCTTGAATGTCAGAATTTCATAGGAAGAAATAATTCTGTTTAAAACCTTAGTCCTGTATGCATAGCCATTGCAAATGATGCTGTTGAGGCCAATCTAAATCAGTCAAGTATTTTATTCCATCAAAGTTGATTTTTACAACTGCATGCTTGCTCACTACCTTACATCCAGATTAGGCAGCAAATGTGCTCTCTCTTTTCCTCTTTTTTTTTAAATATGAAAAAAACCCAATTTGGTGTTAGAAGTTTGATCTTGCTGATTAGCAAAGTTAAAGTTAAGAACCTAATGTGCTTTCTAATCATCTGGCAGCTGTCATTAGTGAGTGACAATGCAACTAATCCCCCCTTCCTCCCCACCCTGACACACAAGCCTACTCCATTCTCCCCAAAGCAGCGGCAGCCACCTCCGGGCACACTCTCGGCTGAAGCTGGGAGCAGGGAGTATGTATCTGACCTGGGATCTGAACCTGGGAAATTCTGGTTAGTATGCTTCATTGTCTCCGGATCACTGCGCTCACCCTTCTGCTCCTTTACTTACAATGTCTAATATGTCTGATTTGAATTAAATTATTTTAATTAAATCATTCCACTGTTTCTCACAGTGCAAGACACTTAAGAGCTCTAACTGGTGGTGTTATGAATCAGGTGTCCCCTCTTGATTTGGCCAAAGTTAGTAAGCCAAAGATTAGTGTGGATTCTGGCATAGGCAGAGCAAAAGTTGTATGTGAAAAAAGAGTCAGCGCTTGAACTGGAGCTGAGAGATACAGCACTTACTTGCATAAGCACCAGAAGCATTCCTGCTGGTATTTTTCTCTCAGCATTGTGCCACAAGCAATGGGTTCACTGTTTGCAGGAAGGCAAAAGGCTGACAAGGGGGGTTTTGGTTTCTGGATGAAAAAAAGTTCATCTTGGTTTATCTCTGATTTGAGCAGTCCTGTCATTTACCAGTCAGAGGGTGTAATGAATGCTCGGCTGCATCACCAGACAGAGTTTTTCGTAGATAACTCCTCAACACTGATGGCACTGCACTGTGGTACTCTGAAGCTTGTATTTATTTTATTTTCTGCAGACATTAATTCTTTCTCACATTGTTTCTATTAAAAATTGAAAAGTCTGTCTCCCTCAAGATGCAGAGAAGAAAGTAAATCCAAAACTCTGAAGAATTTCTAATGCAGGAGGGGTGTTTTGAAATAGGGGATGCCTGTGCTCTAAAATTAAATTAATTAAATTCTGTTGCCTACCTGACAATGACAAATCCACCACTTCTCTGAGAACACTTTAAGATGTGGCTGGTAGAACCAGCAAACCCAATACCTCTGAAGTACAGGACTATCTGCTTGCTCTATGATGTATCTTATTTCTGCTGAATGTTGATTTTTAGAACTGATAGTAAAATATAAAATATATATTGGTTAAAAATAACAGATTCTTTCTGGGCCAGTGTTGACTTGTATGATGGGCTGCATTTTTTTTATAATTAATGCAGTTTAAAAATAATTTTAAGTTTCCCAACATGAAAGAAAGAAGTGAGATACTGGATTTGCAAACAAAAGTTTTGTTGGTTTATGACAAGTAATCCATCTTTTTGCATTACTGTAGCATTCTACCCCAGATAATTTTTCATAATTGTTAATTTGTGAGTCATATATGTTATCTGCTATTTTATGGGCCTCTAAATAGTGAATGGTGTCAAAGGTCATCAAGCATTCATAAAGAACATTATTTTATTTTACTTTTTCAGTTTTGATCGATTTTCTGAAGAACTCTGTGAACATTTCAGGGAAAAGTTCCAAAGAAAAAAATATTAGCCTTTTTCCTGGAAGGAACTTCATGTAAATTCTGTTACAGTATTCAAAGAAAAAACTACAGCAGGGTATAAATGTTTAGTTAAGTCAGCTATGATTTATCTAATCATGGTAGGATTTTAAAAGTTGGAAATGTTTGTATTGCATATACATGCAGCAAAATTAAGAATATTTGCATGTAACTGAATAATTTTGAATTTTCCCCTATCAAAAATATTTTTGCAGTAATCCACAAGCCATTGTTTTCCTTTTGTCATGAAACTAGGAATGTTTATAGACATCTGCTATCCCCGCTCTTTGGCAGAATTTAATAGTGGCTACGGGTTAAGAAATCTAACAAGGCAGAAAAAATATCTTTGCATTTAAAATAATAGACAGCACCAAAATGGCATTACATTTTGATGCATTAGTTTGTCACAGAAAAGTTATTAATAGAAGGATATGGGCGTGTCATTGAAAATTTAGTTGCCATAATGAGAAATCTAGTAGGAACTTTTCTCTTTACTGCTATTTCTCCAGCTACCCATGAGCATTACAACTAACTGCTCACAGACCTTCTGATTGAAAATTGGGAGAATACAATAATATATTAATAAATTCAACCTGCAGCAAAGGCAACCTGAACTAATTTACAGACAACTTGATTTTAAAATGAGTTAAATTTTAATTTCACAATAAAGTTGTTATGAACATGCTGCCACTTATGCGGTTCTCTCTTCATCAGCCACTTAAATGTACTCTGAAGAGTTTAATTATAATGATATTTCTATTAAAATTATTCAGTATTATTTTCAAAAATAAAATAGTATTGAACTTATTTAATTGTGATGTAATTATATTGTATGTAGAATAATGTATATGTGGAGTTACAGCTATGTAAACATTTTTTTAGTCAATTTCTAAAAATCTGTATAGGAATAGCTGATGAGTTTAGATCACACCATTCTTGAGATTTCATCTGAAAATCATGAATAATTGGATATTTTGCATAATAATTTGAATCTAAAATCAGTAACAGTATGAATAGGATCTTGTTCTTAAGAGAGATTTAGTAGTTTAAGAATAAAGCAAAATATATGTATTGTTGCTGAACACTCTTTTTGTCATTCTATAGCATACATCTGTACCATTGGTTCTTTTTGAGGTTATTTTTTATATATTTTTAAGTTTATGTTGTGGTCAATTTCTTTGGAATAGGGTATTTAGACAAGCTGGAATTCGCTACTAATGTATCCCAATTATTTCAGAAAAGTGCTTTAATCTAGATTATGTGTTCATCTGAGACAGTAAACTAAGGCACTTTACCAGCTCATCAGATAATTGACTCTGAATGTCACAATTATTTGATACAAATTAAAAAATTATGTGGACATTTTCTCCCTAAAACAAATTCAGAATTGGACAAATGGACAGAGAAGAAAATCTCATTTTAAAATTCATGCTTTCATAGCACAGTAGGGATTCTAAAATTTATGTAATTGTGCTTGTGAACGGGTGCTGTCTTTTTGTAGCTATAGATTTGAAAAATACAGCCTTTAAATACAGAACTGCTGAATTATACATTTGAAAGGAAAAAAATTCTCTATTATTACTCAATTATATAATACAAAGTGCATTTAATAATATTTATCTTTTTATTTTCTATTTTCGTACTACTTTTGAAACTGTTCCCCCCTCAAAAGTGGAAAAGGAAAAAGGATACCAGAATTTTTTTGAAAGGCAGAATATTTTAGTTTTCAATTGCATTGCTTGGCTTAGTCTTAGCTGAAGGTAAATGCAAGAGAACACTGCTGCTACTGCTGTTACCATTACACGTCGGATGTATAGTGCAGTGGCATGTATAGGGTGGTGGAGATACCTTTGTTCCTAAAAGTTAACAGAGCCTGTACTTTTACATTCATATTGAGTTCAGTCAAATCAGTAGGAATATCCCCAACCAGTAAATCTCCATATATTTATAAATATCTGCCGTATCTGATCTGGTGGGGTACAAATGTGTAAAAGATGCAGAGGAAGAGAAAGCATGCTCTTAAATTAAAGCACTTTCCCAAGCATTTTTTCATGATCTCAAAAATACTGGACATGCTGCTGTTTTTAGGCAAGTGATTCTCAGTACAGTTGCGCTGTATTGAATGAAATATTGTTTACACAAGAGGTATAGGATAGATGAACATTTAATAGGATACAAATACTTCCTGCCTGGCACTTAACTGTATTTGTTAAGACCAAACATTAATTTTGATCTTCAGATGTGATCTTTTGATAGTTGTGGCCAAGTTTATTTGTCAATAAAAATATGCCTGAAATAAGTGTATCAGAAGAGCATACAGCTTATTTAATGTTTGTTGATTAAAAAAGAAGGCATCTCTTTTTTTGTGGTACAGTAACTGATTTAAATAAAGAAACCCAGGAAAATACAGACACCATTTTAATATTTAGAATTAAATTGGGTTAACTGAAAATCTTTGATATTATGAATTTTTAAAACTTTGGTAAAATGTATTCTTTAGTCTGAAATTAAAAGGTATTTAGTTTAGTGGTAATGCTAATTCTCTTCTATTTATTCATATAATAGGATCCTTTTTCCTGAGCTTCCCTGCATGTCATTCTCTGCTCAAGCCTGTAGGTAGCACCTTTGCATCACACAAAAATCATTGCCTTTCCTGAGAGACAATTACTATTTAGGTGGGAAAGTCTTTACTTGTGCAGACCTCTAAATGTAGCTAGTACTATTTGCATAATTTCCAGACTTTGATGACAATATGTGATCTTAATACAGCAGATCACTCTGATGAGGTACCTCAGAGGTACAATGTTCTCTCATAATTATTTGTTTTAATGTACTGTCCATCAGGTATTAATAAATGAGCATAATTCTGCATTTTTTTTTTTTGTTCTGTAAATTACATGACACTAGTGGTCTCTTTTATCTGCTGAGTAAGGTAAACTCTGTGAATTTAACCAAACTCAGTTCATCCTTTGGGCTTGATCCATGACGTATAACAGTCAGCAGCTAACCTTAGAGGTGCTGCCTTGATGGTCAGGGAGTTTCACCAAAACTACTGCAATGCAGGATCAGGCTACCCCACAAGAACACCAACTTTGTTGTCGGTGCTGGGGGGTTGACTCATTACCAATGCTTCTATTACTTGCTTCTTCAACTTCAATATGCAATATCAAAAAAATTTAATGAAGGCCTTATTTTTAAATCTGAAGCTGTTGTGCAAAAAAATCTTTGGAGTTTAACATTTCTTTTTTCCCCCCTCAAGTATATGTTTCAATATCACTGCTTCCATTTCTAGAACCCACTGGTAGCGTAGCATCTCTTAAAATGACAGTTTGTTTTCCTTTGGAGCTACTCTTAGGTCACATAATGCAGAATGTCACTAAGTTTATTATTTTTCTCCTAAGAGGTCATAACAAAGAATGTCTTGTTATCTATCACCCTTACCCATGATCACAAGTGTGCTGAATAAAACTGCTGACATTTATTTGATTCTACTATGATTGTGCCTAATTTTAGTGAGAGTCAGTAAATAGGGTTTAAAAAGAAAAAATCATACAAAGCTCTTATTAAGTACAAGTTAATGATTTTATCTGTGTGCTGGACTGAGATATTTGAGAAGGGAACACAGAATGTCTGAGAGAGATTCCCATGAGCAAGATGATTTTTAATCGTATTGTCTGAATGCTTGGTTGTGTATTAGAAGAAGCAAAGTGTGATGCAGGTGGGAGGGAACTAACCTTTGACACACTGTAGCAGCAGAAAAACATCAGGACTATCAGCATGGGAGTTTCCAGCCTTTCCCTTTCTCACTAGAATAGAAGGCATTTTTGTTGTGGATGAGAGAAGCACGGATTGAATTCCCACATGCACTGAGCCACTCTTTGTCTGGGTTGGGTTTTTGTTTTGTTTTGTAAAATGCAAACCTTTTCATCTTTCAAATTGCTACAGGAATCCAAGCATGCATTAAAAAAAAAAAATAAAAACAGAGAGGAAAGTATATTTTATCAGTTATTTTGCCTGAGCAAATGCTGCATGGTTAACAAGGAAAGCTGACTAGTTTCTGAAGGCCCTGCTTCAATTTGTCATGTCAGTGTCCAAGTTAGAAAGGCACTTGCTGTCCATAGCAAATGCTCTTATTGTAACTCATAAGGCAAGGGAGTCATTTCCCAGCTTGGGGCACCCAAGGAAAGCAGGACCACATCATACTGCCTACTGTCAAAACAGAGCATATACTGCATAGACATGAGAAGGAGAAACATTAACCCAAGGAAAGGAGGCAACTCCATCTAATACAAATTTGAAAAAATCTTGGTTTAGTAATAGTTTATTTTTTTACTTTGCTATTGCATCCTCACAACTCTACGTATTTCTACATCAGGTATTTTACGTGCAGATTGTATGCAGCTAGATATTTGTGTAGCAAGGAAAAATTACAGGTGTACACAGGCATGGCTGGTAGGTTTGGGTTTTTTTCGTTTTTATTACTTTCTCTTTTTCAGTTCTCACCATGTGGAAGAACAAGGCTACATTTATTTCCTACCTAAGCATGATAGAAACTGTTCAGCTGTTTGTCTGGAGGATGAGCTGCAAGTTTTATTTTTTAGCTTTTTCATAGTTAGATAACAATAGATAGAAATCTGTTGCGTTCTGTGATGGAAAGATTACAGAGAAATATATATATATATATATTCCTCTACAACAGATGCCCCTAAACTTTGAAAATCTCAAGGGTATAAACAATTACCTTATGATAAACTTACACTAAAATGGCAATAGATCAATTTTGCTCTTTTCTATTCTGTCTTCCTGCTTTTTTTAGGTGAACTGATTGGTCTTTAAGAATTATTCAGAAGATAAATTTTATGTAGCATGTGGTATGACAGTGCAAAACTCAGTACATGTGAATGTGTTTACCTGAAATATACCTTCTTCTGGGGAATAATATCATCTATTATCAGGAAAGTCCACTGAGCAAATAGCATGCAATTTGTCACTGTCAAGACATAACATCAAATTTTTGAAGGAAAAAATGGGAATGCAATCATGAGCTTTCATGAGGTATTGTAGTCCTTCTTTTAATGTATTTTTCTTTTTGAGTTCTAAAATGGATAAACATTATTGACATAGTGTTTTAGAGGATTACTGGTACTTTTTTCTCCTATGTGAAAAACCCACAGCTGAATGATGTTCTCATAAGGCTATTTTTACCTCAGGATTGGCCTGTGTTTGATTCTCAACTTGCTTACACCCTTTTAAATCAAAGTTTAGGTATTTTGTTGCTGGGGCTAGTTTGCTGGGGCAGATTGACGGTTGGGGAGAAAGAATTACATGTTTTCAGCAATGAGGCTTTCATTCATTTAGGTGGGTTCTGACAGAGTATTGAAGTCACTGCTTTCTGGATTCCTGTCATTGGAAAGGTGTGGCTGGGTTTCCACCACCACATGCCTTTCTGTCATTTATGTTTATTGTCCCCACTAAGAAAGGGGTTTCCATTTCCTGCAGTTGGGGTGCTGTTGCCTAGAGTTGTGAGTTAAAGATTCAAGAGAAGAGAACTGAAGAGGCCTACAGCCAGTTCTTTGTCACCTGAAATAGTTAATTTTGGTATGGTGGTTTTAGAGTGGGATGTAAACACTGCTCTGGTTTTTGCTTTCTGTTGTGTGTGTATATATATGTGTGTGTATATATATATACATATATATGTATATATGTATATGTATATATATATATATATATACACACACAGAGAGGGAGAGAGAGAGAGAGAGAAATAGCTATTAATGTATAGATATAAATAGCTGGATCCTATCCAATTAATTTTGCGTTCATAAACAAAAGGTTTCTTTAACCCATCTCTATTGAGAACGCTATTAACCAAGAGCCCCTACTGTAAAATATTCACCTATTTGAAAAACAGCACACAGGTGGGCTTGGAAACATCACAGATCTTACAGGTTACTACAAGTTCTTATGTGAAAGGCTTTTCTTATACCACTTTGTCTTGGTTTAAAAGACAAATGTCTCCCAAGGAAGGCAGGAACCTTCCTGGAATGAAGACCCCTCCTCCCAAATTACTATAACTTTGAAAATCGCGGGGCTTCTAGGCAAAAATATAAGAAAATAAATAACAGCTCTTATTAGGAAAAAAAAAAAAGAAAAAAAGAACAGAACAAACAAGAGTACAGTAACAGAGGCCTCCCACGTGTTGAGCGCTCTTTGGTTGTGACCATGGCTGGCAGGCCGTGTTGGGGGCTCAGGCGAGGCAGAGATGCTGCAGAGATGCTGCAGTGACTCACTCCTGCCCGGCACGGGCACCCCGGGGTGAGCATGGAACCTCCTCTGGGGCGATGGCAGCCTCTGACAAGAGGGAGCAGAGGAGTGATTCCCCTGAAACTCACACAGGCAGCAACTGGTTTTGGCACGACCAGGCAGCAGCAGGGAGAAGCAGGGAAAGCAGGCAAATTCTATTGGAGTGCTGAATTGCAGTGTAGCAAGGTCATGGAGCTGCATACACAAAACTCCTGTGGTGACCACTCTGCTTGATGCCCAAATGGCAGGAAAAAAGGGAGACCTAACCCCCAGCCAAGTCTTGGGTCAGCCCCAACAACTCTCGTGGCAGTGTGACATAAGCAACCTGCCTGACCTCCATACCTACACTTATTCCACCGCTCTCCTTGCCCCAGAGGCTTCGCCCTCTTGGCCTGCTCAATGGGGTGACGGCTCCTGGCTGTGGCTGCCCTTCTGGTTTGTGTGGAGCCAGAATGGCCGTGACGTCTGTCAGTTGCACTGCTGTGTTACTCACCTTTCCCTCTGACTGCGGGTGGTGCTCTTGGGGACTGTCCCTTGCCTCTGCCACAGGTATCTGGGCAGCATCCCTTCCCTCTGGGGCACATTTTGGGGTAACTACCCAAGGCAACTAAATGGACTGTGTTGAATAAACTTAGCAAAAACATCATCAAGAATACGGTATCTTTAGCATCTGTGGGGAATTTAAACCCTTCAAAAGTTCTTGTGGTTGGCCTGAAAAGGTGGATGAAAGACTGGGAGACCCTGCGTTCCTCCGCCACAACAAGTACCACGAACCCCCAGTGCCAGCATCTTAGGCTGTGGTAGTTAGATAGCCACATACACACAGTCCAAAAGAGGTTTACAAGCCCTGAATTACTCACCAAACTGACCCATTGTACAAACTTGTTGACAGTCACAATGGCATTAGTTTTGGGTCCCATCTGCAAACGGATCTGCAAATGGAAAAAACATGAACATGATCAATTGCCAACTGAACTGTGGTAAGGGGGACCATGGTGATTCCTAATGAGGTTGCTGTAACAAGTACACAAATGGGTTACGCAAGAACTGTTATCCTCTTTTCATCCTTTTCTCTTGAACCACACATTAGGTGCCAATTAATTTCTTGGTTTAAAAGACAAATGTCTCCCAAGGAACCTTCCTGGAATGGAAAGAAGACCCTTCCTTCTGATTTATTCAGAAATTATGGAAGTTTCCAGCAAAAACATAGAAAACAATAGTGACAGTTCTTTACTAGACTATATATGTATGTAACAGAGCAGAATGAGCAGCAAAACAGAGCCAGGAGTTTCCAGTTAATGCAGATTTCCCTGTGGCACGTGGTGTATCCCAGGGCGATGGTGCCTTGGCCCAGTGCAGGGGAAGGAAGGAAAATGGCATCTTGCACCTTTTGCTCACTCACAGGCAGCATTTGACCTCAGCCCCACTGCCAGCAGCAGCAGCTGGGGAAGGCAGGCAGATGCGATTGTAGCGCTGAGCTGCAGCACTGCAATAGCCCTGGCCAAGCACACAGCCTCTGCAGCACACCCCAGTCCCCCAGGGAAGGGAGCAAGGCAGGACGGAAGGACAGACCCACACCCGGGGAAGTCTCGGGCAGAGCAGGTAACTTTTCAGGTGGTGTGCTCATCCTCCTGAACTGTGGGGGGAAGAGGGATGCCCACTTCCCCCACTGCCTCCACACACAAGGTCGCTCCTTGTGAGTCCTAAACATTCAGTAACAATCTTGGGGCCTGGGGGGTCTGGGATACCTTATGAGATGTCCCCAGGACACATATATGTTGAAGGATGCACTTTTTATTTCAGGAGTGTTGGCAGTAATGAGATTTTTCTTTTCAGTAGATTTAAATTTTTTTTAGATTCTTACTTAGTAAGCAGTCTTGTTCTCCTTGCTCCCCCCCAAAAATGAACAGGATACATTCACATTTGCTGGGGTCTCAAGCCTGAAGTGAGTGCCAGGCACCTTGACTATTGTTGGCAAGACAGCAGGCTCAGGCTGAGTGCAGTGCTGCTGAACATTGAAAGAGAGGTGCCTACAGACTGGCTCAAGCTGGCTCAAACTGTGGCCACACTTCTGTAGCTATTATTTTTTGAAGGTGCAGAGGCCAACACCAGCTGAGCACATTCCAAAAGTGCCACAGATACTACCTTGGTTTTCTTTGGATGAGTTCGGTGAACCCTTCTCAATATTCTTGGTTTGCAGTCAGGCTAAAACCTTTAGTGGGTGTGTGAGCAATCTTCAGCTGCTTTTTTTTCCAATCATATCGATTTTATTACACTTCAGTAGTATCTGTGAACTGTCAATGAAATAACTAAACTCATGTTAGCAGGCCAGAAATGTGTGAGATCTCTGGAGCAATTTCGATTACTATTTAAAAGTAGTACAGACTCATAAGACATGTAGCTGTGAACATTTGGAGATATGCTTCCTTGTCCTACTTTTGATATGATGAGTTATTTTCCTTGTGTTTGAATGTCTGTGTGTGTTAAGAAAGAATAAATTATGAAATGGCATCATGCTTTCTCTTATAACAAAAAAGATAGAAAAAGAGGATTAATTTTGGGGAAAAGAGAAGAAGAGGAAAGGAAAGACGTGCTAGATGGTTTCAGATCAAGTTGTTTTCACACGTAGATTATATAATTTTTTTAAAAATACGAAACACATGCAGTAATGCCAGTCTGCTTCCTACCAGAATTTTAAATCACAATAACTTATACCTCAGCAGCCAGCTTTGTTGGTAAAGGAACCACTCTATTTACACAAGTTAACCTATTAGGCAAAAAAAAATCTTGATTGTAACTTGAAGCAGAGTCTATTAGTATAGACTTTGTCAAAAGCAGCTTCAAAATCAAGAAAGGAACTGTACCTTTTGATTATTTTTCATAAAGAAGCATTCACTTCTTTATGCTGCCTTGTTATTCACTAAGCCATCAAGTGAATCTGGGCCTGTTTATATCACAACTACTTTAATTTCATATATTTTTTTTCTTTCTTCTCAGTCTGAGCATTTAGAAAGCCCTTTCTTTTCCAAATCTAAGCAATGCAAGACCTAAATCAATCCTAAGTGGCTACCATTTTTCACAGTGTGATGTATGGCTGTGTGTTAATTAGATTATTCCCTGATGTGTGGCATATTGTTTGTGGTAACTTTCAGTATGCATAGCTGTGTTTATTTTCACATACTGAGGCAAATTCTCAGTATGTCTTCAAATTAGCTCCTTGCAGGTGTTTTTCCTGAGCTAATCTTGACAGACTCTCCTTGCCAGATATGCCCATCTTCAAGAGCAGGAGAGCACTACACATGCAGGAACCTCTGTGCTTGGGACTGTATGCAAATTTAATGCCCAGCTCATGTTTGTTTCTCTTACATGGATGACAGATATTTTAACAATAACTTTTGCATTTCCCCATGGAAATCCCCTTGTTTTACTGTATATGTGTGAGCACATGTGCTCATTTACTCTCTATGTGTTTGAATATGATACTGCAACCTATACTTATAAATAAATACGTATAAGCCCTTTCTGTATATTAGTATATAGTTAAAATGAGTGAGAAATCTTGTATCAAGAATGAGTTGTCAAACAGCTCTTCATCAGACATGTAGCTAGATCCCAGAGAGACTTACCAGATACTAAAAACATAGAGGGTGGAAAATGTGATAAACAAGAAATTGACACTGAAAGTAATTCTACAGCACTTGGGGTTTCATGCAAAAAGCAAGTGCATAGGAAATAAGCTTTTGGTTTCTGATGTTCGAAGCAAATACAGTCAGAGTGAATGATATTCCAGCAATTGCATATAGAACTTTCTCCAGATATGTCACAGTTTTTGTGACTTACATGAATTCTCTCTGCTGCTACAAATTTTGAAAGAACTGGGAGTAGCTGAAGAGCTGTTAGCTGTTTTCTGCTTTTTAAGGGCAGTAATCACAGTGTGGGTACTTAGACACCAACATCTGTAAGTAAGCATTGAAATAAAAATGGTCTTGACTGGCAAGGGCACAGCAGAGCACAACAGCACTCCCTCCTTCTTAGTCTTTGTGTGCAGACATGTCTCTTTCTGAAAGGAATTACCCAAGGAGGAGATTGCATCGTTGTCCCAAATGGGACATGGGAGATGTTCCTTTTTCCCAGTCTGCAAAACTAGCTTTCAGTTATGCTAGTTTATATATTTAAAGTCAGGTTGTACAAAAGTCACTCTTCATAAGAAATTTGAAACATAAATTCCAGACATATGAATAGAGGTATTAAAGATATTTTAATACAGGGAATTCATATAGACAGTAAATACTATTTTACTGATTTTTTTACAATAATTGTTTTTCTTTAGATATCATGATCTATCAGTAGGCTAAAGTTGTGTTTCAATAAATCTTTTCTTCTCTACTGGTGATCATTCACAATGCATTTGGGGGGCTTAAAAAGGCATCCTTATAAACAAACTATTTTTTACTTTAATGTACTACTAGAAAACTCATTCTGCTCCTTTTTTCTGCTTGAGATGGGAATAACAATTTCATGTTAGTGGTGTGTAGAAGAAAAACAACAGAAAACACCTGCCTACTTAAGTATTCAAAGACTGACATCACAGTTCAGTAATTCAAACAATTGTCTTTTTATTCTTAAAACCAAAATTGCTATTTGTATGGAGAAATATAACTAAACCTATGTGTAGATGCTATATATATATGTGTGTGTGTGTGAATCTGTAGTTGGTATATATACGTATATGTAAAATATTTTTTTTTCTTTACCTTCTGACACTACCTGCTCTGGAATTTTATTAAAGATAATTAAAGAGAGTATCCCATAATGGAGGTATATTAAATATAAGATGTTATACCTCAGTAAGTTTAATGTTGTTTCACAAATAATGAATAATATGTAATAATATTGAGCATTATGTGATAAAATGACAGAAATGGAAGAAGTTATATAATTATCTGGTGAGGTTTGGACACTCCTATTATTTTTTAACTTCATGCGTTAATCAGTTTTAGAACATAAGGAATAGACACAGCTTTCCAAAACAACTGTTGCTTCCGCATATTTTTATATTTACTGGTGCTACTTCTCTTTTTTGTTTCATGAGATGCCTTCCTTTGTTTCAGATTGTATTTCTTCTCTTTCTTACTTGCAAGGGACTCATTAATGTTAGAGTGAAAATGTCTCAACATTGGATTTTATTCCGAACTGTTGTTCAAAAATCTGTTGTTTAAATGGAAAAGTACTAGAAAATGTGCACATGCCTTGGCAGCGACAGCACATGCCCACGTGCACAGCAAGCACCCGTGGCTGGTGCAGCAGGAGGAGGGCGAGCAGGGGCTCTGTCTCTCGGCAGGCTACCACACCGAGGGGTGGAGAGGAGTTCTGTCTCTAGGAGCGCTTCCCCAGGGAGCCTCCTGGACTGGAGAGAGCCTTTAAAACCTTTGTCACTGGCAGGACTCGTCCAGGCCACTCTCCCTGAGGGTGGAGAGAACTTCTTCCTGCTGTTAGGGGAGCTTCTCCAGACGACCCAAGGATTTCCTTGGACAGCTGGACTGTGGGAGGGGCTGTGCAGTAAATAAGAAATCATGGAGAGCATCACCCCAGCCCCGGGCCTTGCCCTTTTTGCCCAGCCTTTGCTCTCACAACCCTGCCCTTGCCCTTGGCCCTTGCCTCTTGCCCGTGCTCATCCACCTGTAGCCCATGTAATCATCCCTGCCCACTGCCCTGCTGCCCCCCTGTTTGGTGCCTCGGCACACCGTGCTGCCCATGGCTGCCCTGCTGCCCTTCCTGCCTCTGTCCTGCCCAAACAGCGCGTCACCCACTGAGCATCTTGCCACTCATGGAGTTGGTCCCTTCATTTGCTTCTGCCTCTGCTGTCTCCACTAATGAGGCCAATTTCTTTCTCCAGATCAATACACTTTTCACAGGTGTGATATCGACCTTGCTTATGTCTAATTTCACCCTAGAAATCTTAGGAATCCCCCTCCATCCTTACTTTGGGATGGGACATTGTCTTTTATTGTGCTCTGTGATATCTTGCTCGTCTTCATACTGTAAATTGTTACCTTCCATAGTCAGGGTTTCCCACATATAGATCTCCAGTAGACTGTACGTTAGCATGTATTTAGAGGTTTGATGATAAAGATGTGTGGTAATGTGGAAGAAAACACAATCAGACGCACTGAGGTGTAGCCATGTCTTGTGTGATTTGATGGTGAGGGGAGGCTCATGACATGCTGTCTCATGAAGTTTTCATACAAGTTTCCAAATTTAACCACCAGTTAGTTAACCATAGATGCAGGATGAAAACAAAACTGCCATGACTTCTTAATGTGATTTTATGCATTCCAAAATTATGTAGGAAAAAAAAGGATACCCTAAAAAAGCAAAAGGAGCCCTGTCTGTAAAATGGAGAGTTGTTTTACTGTCAATGAGTAAATGTTATATATTATTTTTACCTAGGCAAAAAAATGCAAAGTAGTAGATAGATTTGATAATTTGTCTCATTTCTATGAAAAGATGTAAATAATCAGTTGGAAGAACTGATGAATGAAACCTCATCCAATTGCTGAATATATGTGGCCCAAAGGACCTATGTAAAGGTGTATAAATGGAATTAAAAAACATGCGTAGCAGAGATTGCTGTGCTATGTTATCAAAGAGTTGTACCTGAATGTGTATATAAACTGTGCACATAATGTATATTTCTCTTTTTATCTGGAGCTCTTTCATTTGTCTTTCAGATTGGTATGCATTCCTCTTGGTGCTATTATGTGTTTATTTCAGTTATGGTGATTTCCACATCACCGGTATTTAGAAAAAAAGGAATTGTCGACTAAGACACCAATATGTCTTTACTGGTAAAATTTCCCTAAATGTTTTCAAAGATCCAAGAAGTTTCATTCTTTTAGGATGTGAAGAGAGACAAGAGAATTCTGATAGTTTTTTGCTTTTGGTTGAACCATACAGCCCTTTAATGAGAACAACAGCTTTTGTGATTATCTCAAATCTCTATAGAGACTTTTTCCAGTAACTAAATTCCTGTTCTGGTTATATACCCAAATTCCTTTTTTCTGCCTGATATTTATCATTGATTATTTCAGAAGTGCTGTCTGCAGTTAAGATTTGTCTATAATTTTTGTCAATTGCTTATGTCTTCTGTGAGTCATAGAATTCTGAGGTTGAAACTTCATTGAGTTGCATTCAGTGTAGTCATGTGGTTAATTTGTTTCTAACATACAAACATAAAATTACGTCCTTATCCTAAAATATTTGCAACACTGTATTCCTGTATGTTTAAATTTATTAGGACTTCCAAAAATGGTCAATCAAATGCTGGTGTTTTGCCTGTCGTTTTCTGCTTGTGCACATATGGAAATATCTCTAGCCTGCACCAAAAGAGATTTACATTGTGTATTAGAAAAATCTCTTAAAAAAAAGGGCTCTCAAACACTTTAACAGGTTGCCCAGGACACTGATGAAAGTATTTAAAGGACATGTAGATATGGCACCTCTCTAACTATGGTACATGGTTTAGTGGTGGACTTGGCTGTGCTGGGTTAAGAGTTGGACGTGATGATCTTAAAGATGACCTAAATGGTTCAGAGATTTTACATTGGCCCAAGACGCCCACCACAGCCTCTCCATCACTGCCCACCACAGTTGGGCATGGAAGAGGAAATATAACAAAAGGCTCAAGGGTCAGCATCATTAAGCAATTATTGTCACAGGCAAAAGAGATTCAACTAGGGTCTAAAATTAGTTTTTATTAGAATTTATTGACAATTAAATTAGAGTAGGTAAATGAGAAGTAAAAGCATATCTTAAAACACCTTCCCTTTCCCTTCTCCATGGGCTCAACTCCACTCCCAGATTGCTCCTCCAATGCTTCACTGGGATGGGAATAGGGACTGCAGTAATTTCATAATACGTGATTTTTGCCACTCCTTCCTCCTTAGGCAGAAGATTCCTCACACTCTTTTTAATTCCTCACACTTCTACAGCAGACAGTCCTCCACAAATTTCTCCAATGTGAATCTACTGGATATGATCAGATTTTCTTAGTGGGCAGGCTACAGAGGTGGCTTCTGTGATTAGCTGCTGGAAGTTACAGACCCATGGAGAGAGGAACTCTTGCTTGAGCTGGTTTCCTGGTAGGACTTCTGACCCTGTGGAGGACCCATGTTGGAGCAGGCTGTGCCTGAAGGATTGCACCCTGTGGAAGAGTCACCCACATTGCAGCAGTTTGTGAAGGTGCCTGTGGGAAGGCATTGGAGGAGTATGTGGAGAACTGTCTCCTGTGGGACAGACCCCATGCTGGAGCAGGTGAAAGACTCTTCTCCTGGAGCAGTGACAGAACCTGTGATGAACTGGCTGCAATCTCCATTCCTCATCTTCCTGCACTGCTGAAGGGGAGGAGGTGGAGCTTGGGAAGGAGGGAGGGGTGGGGAAAAGTGTGCTTAAGATTTAGTCTACTTCTCATTATCCTGCTCTGATTTTGTTAGTAATAAATTATATTGATATCCCCATGCTGAGTCTGTTTTGCCTGTGATGATGTTTGGTGAGTAATCTCTCCCAGACCTTGTTTCTACCCACAAACTCTTTTGTTATATTTTCTCTCCCCTGTCCAGTTGCAGAGGGAGTGATTGAGCAGCTTCACTGGGTGCCCGGCATCCAGCCACAGTCAACCCACTACAGGGTGTTGGACTGCAGTTCTTTACAAGCTGCTCCAGTGTGGCTCTCTTCCAGGAGGTACAGCCCTCCAAGGCACAGACTTGCTCCAGCATGGGTCCCTTCCCTGGGTATTGAAGTGCTCTGCTGTAGGGTCCTCCATGGTGGATATTTGCTCCACTGTGGACTTCCACGGACTTCAAAGACAGCCTGCCTCACAGCTGGCTGCAGGGGAAGTTTTGCTCATGCAAACATACATATATAACTAGAGTACCTGTTCCTCATGCCTTTTCATGTACGTGGGTGTTTGCAGAGTATATTTACATATACTTGCACATATAAATATTCTCACTCTTCTCTCTGACTGTAGTTGTACAGTTTTCTTCTTCACATTCTTAAGTACATTATCCCAGAGATGCTGCCACCAGCACTGATGGGCTCAGCCTTGGCCAGCGGTGAGTCCTTCCTGGAGCCAGGTAGCATTGACTCAGTTAGACAAAAGGGGAACTTCTGGCAGCATCTCACAGAAGCCACACCTGCAGTCCCCCACTACCAAAATCTCATCCCACAAAAGTGTACAATGTATCTATCTGGCTGCCATCTTCTGTAGATTTTTTTTTTCCCCCAGCAGCCTTGATGCTCTGTCCTGAAGCATCAAGAACTGCAAATGGTCCCAGGTGGAGGAGATCCCTACACAGGAGCTGCTAACTAGAAAATCCCGTTTGCCTCTCCAGGCAAAGAAAAGTAATAAGGGTCCTGATTTGAAGGTAGAACCTGTTTGGTAAGGAAGGATAGTGTTGTTAAGTTTGAGCGAGAATTAGTGAGAAGGTTAACAATGCAGATATCCTTGTTGGAGTCTTACAGACCAGCCACCCAGGATGAAGAGGCAGGTGAACTATTCACTAAGCAGCTGACTGGTAATTCACAATTGCCAGCCCTTTGCTTGTGGAAGACTTTAGCTTGCCAGATATTTGTTGGAAACTCAACACAGCAGAAAGAAGGCAGTCTGGGAGATTCCTGGATTATGTGGAAGAGAACTTCCTGTCACAGCTGGTAAGGAAACCTACCAGGTGTGGTCCCTGCTTGACCTGCTGTTTATGAACTGAAAGTGGTGGGAGAATGCCCATCCTGAGCACAGCAACCATAAAATTATAGAGTTTTTGATTCTTCATGAAGTAAGGAGTGGGGTTAGCCCAGCCCCTACCTGTTCAGGACACAGAGCGTCCCATAGGAAAGTCCCTGATGGTAAAGGGATCAGGAAGGGCGGAATCTTAAAAGCACAGGAGCATGCTCTATTGTTGAAAGGCCATCAGGGAAGAAGACTGGTCTGACTTTTGCTGGAACATGGGATAAAAGAGAGAAGGGGCAGGAAACCCAGGAAAAGTACATGGGTATAGTTAGGATGTGTAGAGAGAAAATCGGAGGCAAAAGCTCAGCTAGAAATCAACTTGGCCACTGCTGTGAAAAATAATAAAAGTAGTTTTATAATAAATTAACAACAAAGGGAGGTCCAAAGAAAATCTTCATCCTCTATTGAACATAGAGGGGTATTTTGTCACCAGGGGTGATGGAAAGACTGAGGTACTTGATGCGTTCTTTGCATCACTGTTTAACATAAAGACCTGTTATCCTCAGGACAACCAGTCCCCTGCACTGATATACAGAGACAGGGAGCAGAACAGACCCCCTGCAGTGCAGGAGGAAGTAGTGACCTGCTGTGGTACTGGGACATTCACAAGTCTGTAGGGATGGATGGGATTCACCAAAGGGTACTGAGAGATCTGCCAGGAGAGCTTGCCAAGCCACTCTTCATCATTTATCATGAGTTCTGGTTAACCAGGGAGGTCCCAGACAACTGGAGGTTGGCCAGTGTAGTGCCCACCTACAAGAAGGATTCAGGGAACTAGAGGGCTGTCAAACTGACCTTGGTGTTTGGGAGGGTTATGGAACAGATATCTTGAGTGCCTTCATGCACCACAAATAGGACAACCAGGGGATCAGGCCTGGCCAGCATGGGTTTAGGAAGGGCAGATCGGGCTTGATCAGCTGATTTCCTTTTATGCTGAGGTTACCAACCTAGTGGATGATGAAAAACTGTGGATGTTGTCTACCTTGGACTTCAGTCACCCCCAGCATTCTGCTGAGAAAGCTGTGTCCTGAGTGACCAAAAAAAGTGTGCATTCCGTATTTCCTCTATGTTAATCCACGTAGTCTGTTTTAACTGTCACTTTAAGATGCAGCAACCCAGGAAACTGAACTTGTGTGTTTTACACTGGGTTCCCAGAAGGGGGATCCCTTTAGAAACCAGAAACAAATGTGTGTGGAGCACTTCTTCTGTTGTCTTCTGGTTATCTAGGGGTTGGCATGGGGCAGATCTCTGAGTTGACCCCAAGAAGCTGCATTTTGCAATGCAAAACTTCTCCACAGTGAACTTTGCAACAGCTTTTTGCTGCTGCTGCTTTGTGCTGTGCTGTTTGGCAAGGTAGTTTTCTTTTGTTCTCCTGAGGCTTTGGAATCTGACAATACTGTTCTCTCCAGTTGCTGCACCAGGCCAGGGGAGATCAAACCCACTGCATGAGTTCCAGCCGCTGCCCGCAGCTGCTGTGCTGTGCTGGGAAGCTTGACCATCTATCTCTCCATGAGTTCCAGCCCCTGAGGGTGGTCAGCATTGCAGCAGCTGGGAAGTTTCTTCCAGCATCCCAGCAGTGTTGATTTGTTTTGGACCAAAAATAGTATTTTGGTTGTTGCTGTTTTTCTTTTTAGTAAGCTTTTATTTTTTCACTTAGACCTTCCTACATTCATTTTTCCTTATTGATGAAAGAGGAGTGGTTAAAACTAAAGGGGAAATAAGAGTGACTAAAGGGGAATAAGAGTGACTCACTTTTGAGTCACTTTTTTGTATAACTGTATTAAACTAAGGCAAGCTGGCAGCATGTGGCTTGGGCAAGTGCCCTGGGTGAAGAACTGGCTGGAAGGCTGGGCCCAGAGCATGAGGGTGAATGGTGCTGCAGTTGGTGGTCAGTCACTCCTGGGAGTCCCCAAGGCTCAGTATGGGTTCCGGCCCTGCTTAATGTCTTTATTGCTGGCGTGGATGGGGGGATTGAGTGCACCCTCAGTAAGCTGCAGACAGCACTCAGCTGGGCAGGAGTGTTGATCTGCTGGAGCATGAGCAGCCTCTGCAGAGCGATCCGGACAGGCCGGGCCGAGGGGCCCAGGCCGGCACTGTGAGGTTCAACAAGGCCAGGGCTGGTTCCTGCACTTGGATCACATCAACCCCATGCAGTGCTACAGGCTGGGGACAGAGTGGCTGCAGAGTGGCCCAGGAGGAAAGGACCTGGGGATGCTGACTGACTGTGCCCAGGTGGCCAAGAAGGCCAATGGCATCCTGGTCTTTATCAGAAATGGTGTGGCCAGCGGGACCAGGGCGCTGATTGTCCCCCTGTGCAGTGGTGATTCCCCAACTCACGTCCTGTGTTCAGTTCTGGGCCCTCCACTTCAAGAAGGACATGGAGGTGTGGGAATGTGTGTCCAAGAAGGGCAACAGAGCTGGTGAAGGGTGTAGAGAGCAGGGCCATATGAGGGGCAGCTGAGGGAGCTGGGGTTGTTTAGCCTGGAGAAAAGGAGGCTCAGGGAGACCTTGTCACTCTCTAAACTGCCTGAAAGGAGGCTGTAGTGATATGGGGTTGGTCTCTTCTTGCAATCACTTAGTGACAGGATGAGAACAAAGGGCCTCAAGCTGTGTCAGGGAAGGTTAATTTTGGACATCAGAAAGGATTTCTTTATTAAAAGTGTTGTTAAATACTGGAATGAGAGCAAATAGTCTCAAGCTGTGCCAGGGGAGGTTCAGTTGGACATTAGGAAGAATTTCTTTACTGAAAGGATGGTCAGGCACTGGAACAGGCTGCCTAGTGAAGGGATAGAGTCACTGTCCCTGGATGTATTCAAAGTGCTATGGTTTAGCTGACACAGTGGCTTTGGTCGAAGGTTAGACTCTGTCATCTTTGAGGGAGCAAGGAAAGGACATCCATCAGAGCTAATCAGAGGTCTGGTGAGAGTGAGCAGAGGGGTAGAGGAGTCTATACCTTCTGGAATGTATACTTGCCTGGAGAACAGGTAGTTGAATTCCTGAGTCTTGCAAAAAGCTTTCTTGAGCATCAGCAAAACATTTATCCCCCTCTCCAGATGCTGTTGTGAAGACATTGGCAAAGCAGTGCCATTTTGAGAGTTACCTCGAATGGTAGACATGAGCTGCAGCTCTGAAGAGTCCAGGTCTGCTCACAAATCATCAATCTGCTTCAGTGTGACAGGTCAGTTCCACAGGACTTTATAGATTTATTAAAAACCCAGGTGAAGTTACTCCTGCCTTCCTCTCCTTGGTGTCACCCAAAGCTCAGGTGGAAGGGAGGTACTGGGGAGTTGGGGAAGAAGTGACATTGAAAAGACAGTCTGCTAATACCCCAAGTCTGCTCTATTTTTAATAAAAAATACATGGTTAGTAATTATGCTGTACATAACTCATCCACTGTGACTATGAGAATCATAAGATCAAGCCTCCATCTTGAATTTTAAACGTCATTTTTATTTGGACTTGCTAGAAACACAACTGTGAGTAGAGAAGTTTTTCACATGTGCATAAATCTGTGTTAGTGATTCAGGGTTTGAGCAAGAAACTGTACTCCTTTGCCCTAAGGACAGTTTCTTGTTGCATTTCAAAGACTTTTTGTGATTAATGAATGCGTTCAATCTTGTATAAAATTGAAAAAAATCTCTTTTAAATTGTAGACAACTTAATAATGAGACTTCTCTAATAGAACAGACTAGTCTCTAATAGAATATTTGTCTGTTTTGGTTTGGTTGAAAGATATTGAGATTTGAACAGAGTGTTAAAGTACAGAAGCCATATGGATATAATTCCAAGTCTTGGGCCCTGCTCATTTAAATTTATGAAATACCTGTTTTCAGAGTTTGGTCCTTTAAAGGAGAACTCTCTGCTTCCTACCATATGTAGCAAGTTTAAACAACACATACAAAATCTGTATGTGTGTTTAAACTTGCTTTTTTTTAAACACGCTAATTGTGATCTCATTGCTATATTATTTTATATTACCCCCCCCAAAAAAAAACAAACAAAAACCCAAAAACCAAAAAAGCCCACCAAACAAAACCCAAACAAACAAAGTAAAATACTCTGCATTTCCCTATTCACATTTTAAGGATGTGCATTGAAGTAAGCATCTATAAAATGTACTGCTCTTCTTCCGTGGTTGGTAAATGTTATTGATGATGGTCCTGGCTCAAAAAATGCTTTTTAGAGCTGTGAAACTTATCTACATTCAAGTATGGCTAAACGTGTTGGAGTGGCAATCATCTAAATAAAAGAAATTTAATTCTGCTAAAACAAAAAACTGCTGATGTAGATTCTATGAAACATCATATATTTGGAGTCTACAACACTGCTTCCTGCAAATGTGGAGAGAGGAATACAGCTTGGGTTCTAGCATTTACTGACTGGAAAGATAAACTATAAAAACAATATGGTAGTTGTCAGGACACAGATCTCTGTGCTAAATATGATTAATGTAGTTTGTAAAAATATGGATATAATTAAATTTATTACAGAAAAACAATTGGTGTTTTCAATAACATGAAAATATACTTCTCCCACAGAAACATCACTCAATGAAAGCAGCAGAAGACAGTTTCTAGGATCATAAGAAAGAAAATTTTTTTTCGTTGTTGAATTTATTTGTTCTGAAAAATTACATTGCATGTTACAGATTAAAAATCTTATTTCTCAATATATCTTGCAAGAGTGAACCTTAAAATCAGATTTAAAAATCCAAAAAACTGTATTGCAGGCTGTTCAATTACAGGGTATGTCTTTCGGTGTTTTGGATAGGTGATGCCCTATCCAACTTACTGCTGCCCACAGAACTTGCTGTTGCTTAAAAGTATGTGATTCAAAAATGTGAACTTCTGAATACTGTTCACCTTCACCCTTCTCTTTCAGCCTTCACCTCTCTTGTCTCTTTCCAGCACCTTATATGAATGGTTACTTAACTTTAACCAAAATGTAAGGCAGCTTTCTGTAGTTTTTAACATAATAATTCAGTTCTGTTTGGTAAGTCTATATTTTATCAGTCTTTCTGATATTCCCTTTTTTTCTTTTCCCATGAAGCACCTCTGTTTTTTTCCAAGATGTCAGTTTTGTGCTTGCCCTCGTTAAACAGGTAACTTATGTACACATTGAGAGAAATCTTTTAGGTGACTGAAAGTGCATCAGGTATGTAAGGTATGAAAAGTGTATTTGTTAACCAGATATTTGACTCCATTTCTTGTACAACTCCCAGCAGATCAGGAGTTGTTCTTCCACAAAAGGCTGTAGTAGTCTGATGTGATTTCTCAAATGCACCTGAGTGGAGCTTTGCAGAACAGAGAAGTTTAACAAGGGCATGAAGAAGTAAACTCAACCAAAGAAGACTGAGTGATGATACACTAGTAAATATGCTACTTATGTTATAAATTACACTTGTTTAATAATTCCTAACTGATTCTACCACATTGTGAAGTGACTGTTAGTAGATGTCCTCCCACTCCTTTGTGCTGTGTTTTACAATAAAAAGAGACAAAAATGTACAGGATGTACATATTCATGAACTGCATTCTAACTTCTACCTTCTCTTTATCTCACTGAAATATTTGTAGTTTGCACTGTTTGTACTGATAGCAAAAGTCATTGTGTTCTCTGTAGTGCAATTTGTTAACTTTTACACAAAAGTATGTGAATATACTTTAGCTTTCTTGGGACCTGCTCTAGTCTACTGTAAGAAATTGTCAGCTAAAAATGACCTTGGAGAGTTTTGTTTTGCATTTTGTTTAAAGAAAGCATTGCAGAATATAATTGCACCTATCGTACTAGAGAACAAAAAATACTTGCTTGTCTCAGTGACTTCAGCCTGGGGAGAGACTTACAAGTAGAGGATTTGGGTTGTTCAGATACCTGGAGCTGCTTCACTCTGTGATCTAAACTGTTATTTGCTGCTAAGTTCTCATTTCTGCAACGTACAATTGTACTCTGCACAGAAAAATTAAAAGACTTGGTAAATACTGAAGAAAAACACATAGCCTACATGCTAACATGTAGACATCTCTGGCATCAAAGTTATTTCAAACAAATCATTTAGGGTCATCAAAGCTACAGGATGTTCATAGGGAAAAAAACTGTAAATAGACTAGAAGGAGTTGGTAACCTCAGCGCTAGATTAACATTAGAGCTGAATAGGAACAGGCACGCATAGCTGTATATGACAGAGCAGACACATATATCTGCAAACACTGAGAAATGAGGTTTTGGAGGCAAAGTCTTGAGATCAATGAAGGAGCATTTTTTTTAAAGTATGATATAGACTGGGAGATCAAGTTACAATGAATGGCAAGCTAGCTGAAATTAATTACTGAAATGAATTTATTAAAATTTATTTACAAATAAGTACATTAAAAGGTAGAAAAACATTTTCCTACATTGTGTGAACAAATTGCAGGTTATGTATTTTAAAGCTGGTCAGAAATAGTGGAACAAATCCTAGGCTTTTTATTTATTTGTTTTTATACAGTTATACTCAACCAATACTCCAGACATCACAAAAGAACATGATGAAGCAGGTCATAAATCATGAGTATGAAAATCAGCCTGAAGAACTCATTGAGGTTGACTGATGGTCTTGAAAAGTTGAAATAATTTAATAATTAGACCTAATTGGACAGAATTTCTTCAATATAACAAGGACATTACTGTTCCAGTCTGTGAAATGAGACTTCAGCTTATGGAAGTGTCTCTCCATAGGGAAGCCAGGCATACTGGTAGTTACCAAACCAAAACACAGTATTTTTGCATTTTATCGCTGGAAATCACAGTCTAGTTTAACACCTTCAGCCACAAGGTTTTAGTCTTCATTCATACGGTTTAAATTTTATTGCTGTTGCTTTCATTCTGACAGTTGGTAAAGTGTCAGTTTTCCTACAACCAAAGGACTTAACTTTATCAAAGGTTGTGCTTCCTAAAATCCTTTGATACTAATGGTCCTTTTATTTTTGTGGTGGTTATTTATGAATGAATAGTGAGGAGGGCTTATTTAGGTTTTCTGACATACCAATTAATAAGGGCACAATTAAGGCATTTGTGAAGTTTATGTCGTTCATGTTCACAATTTTTAAAGTAAATTACTTACTTTTCATTAAAAACTATTTCTAACAACTTCTATACAGGTGTTTTGGGAGTATGTATGTTGTCTGAACTCTGGTAGATGTACAGTGAAGTGTAATTAAGCTGAAGAAGGTCCTAAATATTTTTTCTCTATACACAGTTTGATAACTTTTGATGGACAATTTAATTTTAAAATCTTCAGCCTTTTGGGAGAGCAGGAGGCCGGTTCAAAGAACATCAGCTTCTCATAAGGCAGTAAGAAAGGAAGAGGGCAGTGATAACATTTTGTTCCTGGATTGTCTGAAGAAATTACATTTTTCAAATTGAATTGCAAGACGTAGATGACAGAAAATTGATGCCCGGGTGAAGTGATAAAATGCCTACATAATGAAGGAATTTAGATGTGAATATGTAGATCCCTGCTTGCATGTGATCCTTTTCAGCACAACAAAATTTAAAACTGTACAGAGCTCTTAAGATCATCAGTCTATTGTGCATAAATATCTGTAGTTATCTAGCATGATCCATGTTGTGATTTTACGCTTCTCACAAAGTCAGCACCTTAGATTTTTCTTCTGAAGTGATTCTCTCTCTCACTGAAGATACTCAGGATCTGTTTGGACACAGTTTTGTGCCACATGCTCTGGGATGACCCTACATGAATAGGGAGGTGGGACCAGATGACCCACTGTCGTCACTTCCAGGCTTAACCATTCTGTGATTCTGTGAAAATCAATCTGGGAACATCAAAAGCAGTTTTTTACTTGGAAAATAATATGTAGAGCAGTTTTTAGGTAATGTCACTTAGACAAAATGTGGGCCGTTCAGTGAACAGTTGGGTATTGTTCAGAAAATGTGGTATTAAGATGGGATGGAGGTTCAGTGACCCTAATAGCCCCATTCTTAGATGTGCTTTTGATCTTATGTACCCTAGTTGGTCATTAATGCCAGGTGTCAGTGCTCATAGAAATTTCTCATAGTTTGTCAGCATTTTTACAGTCTGACAGAAAAAATCCATCTTGAAACGGCCTGTGAATGGCAGGAGGCTGTTTGTATGGGAATTCCCTTAGTGAACTATATCTTGCCCTTTAATTTTATCCTGGATACTAACTACCCAGATGTAATAATGCAGCTCAGAAACTCTTAAATGAAGGGGGGGGAAAATGACACAAGAGATTCCACATTTTAAAAATATTTTTGAGTAGTATAATTTTTATTTCCACCTAACTTTTGTTAGTAGATAGACTAGCAACTCGTTACCGCAGTACAAATTTTATGTCTGTAATCCATGTGCTGTTTAAAGTGGCACTTCATTCGTGGCTCTGAGTTTTGCATTCTTGAAGTTGTTGATATTCTCAAAGTAAAGATTGTGGTACTTCTGGAAAATTATTTTGAAACATCTGTTAGAAGTTGTAAGGAAAATAATTATTTGTAAGCAAATAATTAAATAAAAATTTTGGAATTTTATATAAAACATTTTGTTGGTGCTGACAATCTTGTAGAGATGCAACATACATTATGGTGTGATTGGATAGCAGTATCAGCACAAAGCAAAGGTTGTTCTGGCTGTAAATGGTTTCACAAACAAACTGGGTGGTTTGATGAAGATCAAGTGAGTCACATCTAGTTTTCAGAATTGTTGCTTTAGTAACAAGTGGATACACTACAGATGGATAAAAGAGTGAGATTAAATAGAGCCTGGGGTTTGTTGTACAGATTCTCAGCATGGAAAACCTGTGAGGAAAAATGTCCTACCTAGTAAGTCCTTATGTTGCTTTTTTAAATTTCAGATATTGAAGCTAAAGATTAAAATTATTGCAGTGTGTTAACAGTTTCAGAATGTATCACATTTTAATGTCTTTCACAATTCATCATTAATATTCTTTGAGCTTAACATTAGCCTTTTCTTATTTACTTCTTGTCATCTAATGCCGTCATTTACTGAAATTTTATTTTGGTATGTTCTTCTAGATGCAGGACCAAGTGCTCTAGCAAGCTAATATATAGCTTTCAATACATCAAAATACATCAAAAGCCCCATTTGGACTGGCATTAATTAATACTTCATCCGTTCTGTTAAGTTCTTGTTTTATTTGTCATGAGTGTATCTCTT
Source organism: Zonotrichia leucophrys gambelii (assembly GCF_028769735.1). NCBI lineage: Eukaryota > Metazoa > Chordata > Aves > Passeriformes > Passerellidae > Zonotrichia > Zonotrichia leucophrys. Next base: position 21,685,053 of record NC_088200.1, on the reverse strand, counting down.
TTTTGTCTTTCTACATGAAACAAATAGAAAGAAGGCTAATAAAAATCTAAATTGAACTCAGGGAACTAAATCTAAAGTGAGCTCAGTTCTTCTAATTCCAGCAAAGAGAGAAAGAATTCAAACAAATCCATGTTAGTTTCTGAGATAAAGGAAAATATCTTAGAGAATAAAATTACTAATTATTATACATTTCTCGGACTCCCAAGACCTCAGGCACTTTAAAAAGAGAACCAGCACTAATCCAAGGTTGAACTGAAAATTTGTCAAAATAAAGCAAGTGGGAATTTTATAGGGTTTTTTCTGTATTTTTTACATGTTGCATGCTTTTATTATTTTCAAGTAAATTTTTTGTGTGTACAGAAAAACAGAGTAACAGATAATGCCTTTCAGACTCAAATCTTTCATACTGCACCTCCTCCTAGCACTCAGGTAATTGGAACTAAAATTGCAAGACTGATGAAAAAACTGCTGGAGTATACTTTAGAGTAGGTTTAAAAGGCATATTTCTTCCAGACTTATCTGAATGAAGGCAGTGCATTTGGAGTGGTGTTTACATTAATGGTAGTGTATTTGAGATCTCTTGCAGCTAAAAGAAATGCTTCCTAATTTTTTTTATAAAAGTATTGTACAAGATCAGCAGAGTTGTGATTGCTAGAACTAACTGACTACTTTCATAATGGAAGAAGCTAGTATCTATCTAAAGTACAATACAAAGTAGTTGCCAGTGTTTCATAGTATAAAACACCATGCAGGAACCTTAAAACCTGCAGTCCTTGGTACAGTCTGTATCAAGCAGATACAGGTTTTGTCTCATTCTTTCTAGTCCTGTGAGAATACATCAAGGGACAAAGCCTAAGGTGATAAAATTGTCATTTTAAGCTTAAATGGTAAATGGAAGATCCTGTGATTGGAGTGCAGTATTTCGAGCTGTAGACATTGTCTATTTGTGATTGTGCCAAAATGCTGTGCAGCCAATTTTTATGTTTCCAGGGTAGTCAAGAGATTGGTTACAAATATAAGGCAAGGATATAGATAATATGTAAAGAAGGCTGTAGAGATGTTCTGTGAAAATGATCAAGGAAAGCCACAATTTGAGAAGGACACTGCAGCATGAGTGTTGTGCCCTGTGTGAGACAATGGCACTGGGGATGTCTGTGTTTTGCTTTACTCCCAACACATTACAGCTCATGGCTCTGGGTGCTACCAGCGCCAGTATCTGGTCCACTGAACTCAGGCATTTCTGTGGAATTAACATTTTCTAGTTTTGTCATAAAGCTTTCAAACAGCAGTTCTTGCAGCCCTCTTTCAATATGTCCTCTGGTCTCTTCTGTACCTGAGGATGAGGTCAGTGTCCCCTGTAGGGTTGATCCTTTTTTTTTTACATGTTCTTCCCTGCTAGCAGTCAAAACAGAAGCAAAAGGAAAAAAGGAGAAGAGTTGAGAAAAACAGGGGTTACTGCTGTGAAGTGGGTGCAAACAGGATTTTGTTAAAAATGAAAAGAGGTTGGGTGGAGGTAGATAAAAAGAAATCTGAAATAATTGTTCTGTAGAATATGGCCTTTCCACAGAAAGGCAGAAATCTTTCTTTTCACTTCTGTCAGAAGATAGTCAAATAGAGAATCTTGTCTCTTAATTAGAAAAAAAAAATACTCATCAAACACATCTCATCACTGGAAAGCTAATGATCCACAGCTGCTAGTCTGAAAGGGCAGGCTTTTTTTCTCAACAGTAGGAAGCGTTAATAATTTTGGATAAGATTTCTTTTTAAAATATACTGTAGTTTGCAAAAGAATAGGATATTCAATATCCTAACCTAAATTAATTTTTGAAGTGTTGTACACTAGGGATAGTGTCATGTGTCTCTCTGAATGATGACTTAATGCATGTGTCTCTCACTAAGAGTGTCAACTGAAAATGACCAGTTCATGCTTGTGACTCTGAAAACTTTGATCTCACGGGAGAGATGAAAAAAGCCCTTCTTATATTCTTCTGTATAGGAAATGGCAGTTGTATTAAACTGTAACCTTTGAGACTCACACTCATCTCTCAAAATAGTTAGCTTGTTTCAGTAGTGATGACCATCCTTTTTTTACACACACAGAGCCATTGTTTTCCTGGAAGTTATCATGTCAGATACCATCCACTAGATGCTTTACAGACATGGACAACTCTCAGAACTGTTCTTTTATACTTATTTGTTAGCTTTTCTGGTTTGCTTTGGGTATGGGACTTTTTGGCCTATACTTGCTTAATGGAATGTTGGTTTACTTCTCCACCTTTCATGAAGATTTGTACATATCGCTTCCTTCTTCTCTTTCACATCCGCTATCAGGCCTTTCATCCATAAGAACTGAGTCCTGGAGTTTTCTTGCTGTTCTGCACCAGATTTTGGAATTGCTCCTGTTTACTTAAAAGTTTTGCCTGATACTGGAAATCTGCTTGTTTTCTCTCATACACATTTCATGAGTGCATTTCTTGTCTGGGAAGAATAATGAGGCCATTTAGGTCAGAGGGCCATAACTGTGCTGGTCTCATGCAGCACACATATAATTTGTGTTGCAATGTTTGTGTAGTGCCTGGCTGACACCGTTGCCTAAAAGGAGGAACTGGTTAAAATTCAGACAGACTAGATGGAAATTAAGGTGGCAGGTCAGCAAAATCATCTTCAGGAGATGACAGGTGTAATATCAACATTTTGAATGGCATGTCCTTACAATTTGTAAAAAAGGTAATATCTTAATATGTTTTAATGCCTGTACTGTAAGGAATTAATGCCCTTGAAGGTCATTTGGCCTTTAGAAACTTCAAGGGAGAAGTGTTTGAATTGGAATTCATCAATATTCTGGAGTACACAGCACATGATGACCATGTTCCTCAGACTCTAGTCAGGTCCATGTCTCCTGAGACTGTGTGTAGATTGTTGGCTTTTTTCCTCTGGGGCCAGGGAGTGTTTAAATAGTACTTCATTTCTTAACCACTTTTTAACCAAAGTTCAGCTGGGGCCCTGATAAAGACTGTATGTGTTGCCTTTTCTCAACAGGTAATCTCTAATATTTACTTTTTTGGTACTTTGTGCTTTTTGCTGGCTTCCAGAGCACCCTTCAGTGTGCATTCATTGACTCGGTATTTCTGGGGTTAAAGCATGCAAGGGTATTTTGTTTTTCTTTTGAGACACAAAATTTGTTCCAAGTTGGTTACATCTGATTTGCCACTCTCTTATATACAGCAAGGTCACAGAGCAGTTCTTGAATGAGATGAGATGTTGATTGCTTCTATTGTGGTTTTAAGCCTAGCTGGAGATGAAACACCACACAGCCATTTGCTCAAATGTCTCCTCTCTTCCCCCAGATCCTGGTGGAATGAGGAGGAGAATTGAAGTTTCTGCATTGAGATAAGAACAGTTTAATAATTGAAAGTAAAGTGAAATGCCATAATAAAGGGAAATAAAAATGGTAATAAAATGGTAATAAAAAAATACCCAAACAAAACAATGCAATGCAGTTTCTCACCACCTACTGACCCTTGCCAGACCCCTCTTCCTGAAACCACATTATCCACCCTTCTGGGCAAGTCCCCCTGGTTTATATCCTGAACATGATGCTCTGTGATGTGGAAATAGCCCTTTGGTCTGTTCCAGTCGTCTGTGCCAGCTGTGCTCCCTCCCAGCTTATTTTGAATACTTTCCACTGGCAGAGCGTGAGGCAAATTGAAAAAAGGCCCTTGACTTTGGATAAACACAACTTAGCAAAAAACCCAAAACATCAGTGTGTTATCAGTACCATTCTAATTCTGAATCCAAAACAGCTGCTAGGCAGAATTAACTCTACCTTAGCTGAAACCAGCACAGCTTCTTAGGCATTACCATGTCTAACAGATTTTCTTTTAAACTAAACAACCGTAATTTTTTTTTCTTTCAAATGAAAAACTTCTAGAAATGTCAATATCCTTGTTTGTGTATCAAAAACACTGCTTTTCAGTTCTTTTAGTAATTATCATGTTTGTCTTGCAGTTTCATAGGCTTGCATATACATAGTAAAGAGGGGTAGAAAGTATGGGGGTAAGGTAAGTTACCTGATGTTGAGAAAGATTACCTAAGATTTAGAACTATTTTTTTTGCTTTCTATGTGGGTGCTTGTATTTGATAAGATCATTTTGTTGTAACTCCAAATAAAAATCTAGCAGAAGACTCCAAACAAAAAATCTAGCTGAAGACTATTAAAATCTGCATTTTATTCTTACTGATCTTTACATACATCTTGATGGCTAATTTGGGAAAATGAGCTCTGTTTTGGTTTACCTAGGAATTGGCATTGCTTTAGGTTTGTGAGTTCTGTAGCACAACAGCTTCAATCCTTTTAGAAGGTATTAAAAGTAATAATATTCAAAATCTTTACCATTTGGATGAAAAGGCTTATCAAGATTTCTGGATGTTTATCCAGCTCTAGTATGTAGCACAATTTGCTTTCACTTTTTTGTTGTTGTTGTTTTGTTGTTTGTTGAAGAAAACAAACCCCGGTTATGGCTACAGCTGGCTTAAATAAAAAGGGGGTTCATTGATAGGGAAAATTGGAGGTAAAAATGGTTTTAGTTTGGCCTGTAGTCCAATTATTTCTTGTTATTTCCTGTAAGCCATTAATTTTGTAGCAGCATTGGTAGGGAACAATGTCTAGACAGTGGTGTATGGAGCTGGTGGTGGGATGGGTTTCTCCGGCAGTGGGATGACCAAGCTGATCCCATGCTGAAGACCAGCCCCGGTTATTTAGGCACATATCTCTAGGAGATGTAACCCAGCCAGGCTTCTGGCAACCCCTGGTCACAGAGCACTTGAGCTGTTATGAGCTAACACTGCAATAAATCAGAGTTTTCAAAGTGATGGACTTAGGTGGCTTCTCAGCATTCTTCTTACACCTATTTTTGATGAATCCACAATCAGTTCTATTTTACTACACTTTCTATAAAATAATCATATGATTTTAGCTTTTACTGTGATTTCTTGCTAGTTTTCCATCCAAAAGACTTATGATTGCTACTTCTGTTTGTTTGTATGACATTAGTACAAAATGACCATGTTCTTTTTTTCTAAATAGCAGATTAGTATTTAATCAACTTTTGTGCCACCTTTACACTGCTAGAGGGTTGTTTCAAAGCTATAACCAGATCCAATAACATGTTGAGGTCTTCTTTAAATTTATCATATCCCCATGACCTACAAGAAATATGGAGAGGGACTTTTTACTAGGGTATGTAGTGATACAAGAGGTAATGGATTTAAACTGAAAGAGGAGAGGTTTCAATTAGATATTAGGAAGAAATTCCTTACTGTTGAGGATGGTGGCACTGGAACAAGTTGCCCAGAGAAGTTGTGAATGCCCCATCTCTGGAAGTGCTCAAGGCTAGGTTGGATGAGGCTCTGAGCAGTCTCATCTTTCATAGTGAAAGATGCCCCTGCTGTGTTGAGGGGGGTGGATCTAGGTGGCCTTTAAGGTCCTTTCCAACCCAAGCCTTTCTATGATTCATAAAAGCAACTAACCTTTCTTAAAATGCAATCTTACTTTTATGCTCTTTTGCATTATTCACAAAAGCATCATTTTATGACAGAACGATTAATATTCCTCTTGATTACAGTACATCAATTTTTCTTTTCCAAGAATTAAGTAGGAGGGATTGGGAAGGGTAGTAGTTGTATTGTGGACGTAAGTGTGAGTCAGCAAAGTGGTTGAACAACACTCCACAAGGAGAGGTGGATTTCTTTAGAATTGTTTCAATTTATTGGTCGTAACTCTGCACAAGATTTTAATGCTGATTTCAATCACTTTTTTTCCTGTTCTGTCTTCTAGCTTTTTCTTTTTGTGGTCTGGAACTTTGAGCTCTACATGATACCACTGGCCTTGCTGCTGCTGCTGGCATGGAACTACTTCTTGATCGTATCAGGAAAAGATAACAGGCAACATGATACAGTAAGTCTTCTCTACTTCAAGGGCATATATGTTCTTTGCTTTTTTTAACTAGGTAAAATTTTAAACTGGGTTAAACACGATATCTTTTTCAAAATGTCTCCCTTCACAATGTTCGATGGACAATTTTCCCACCTGCAATTTAATTTTATTCTGGCTGTCCAATATAAGTGAGTCTGATTTTGTTGAAGTGTCATTTAAAAATACAATAGAACATGCATTATCTAGAGAATCTGTTTTGTGTGGGAGCAGAGAGGCTTATTTCCTATTTGAGGAAAAGGCAAATTCTTTGAAATTATTTTATATGGCTAAGTCCTTATGTTGTATTTTTTATTAACACGTTGAATTTAAAAATTAAAATTATTCCAGTTTGATAACAGTTTCAGAATGTATCACATTTTACTGTATTTCACAATTCATCACAATTAATATTCATTGAGCTTAATATTAGCCTTTTCTTATTCTCATTTAATGCCATCATTTAATTAACATGTAGTTGGGATATAATGTAGGAAACATTTACTAATAAATGGCATTTATTAACAATATTAAAATGGTTTAAATTTTCAGAAGTACATATCAAAAGTTGAAGTTGAATTCAATGCTGTACAAATTTTCCAGCATCCAGGCATGCCGTACTGCTAAGCCTTATGAATTTGATATTTGTACTAGTTTTTGTATCCCAAAAGCAGCATGTTGTCTACTACTTTATGATCTGAATAGATAACTGAATGGGCAGGAGAAAAATCTAAAACAGATTAGATAACTGGTCTCTGAGGACAGTGGTTAATGGACGTCGGTAACAAGTGGACTACCACAGTACAAGGTCCTGTTTAACATCTCTTCCAGGGATGTACAGGAGATGATAGTGCACCCCCATCAAGTTTTTGGGTTACATCAGTTGTGTGGGACCATTTGACACTCTGGATCTGCCACTCCAAGGGATCGAAGTGGGTTGATTGAATGAACTGATAGGAGCCCCATGAAAGGAAGAAGGGGGAAGAATTCTTCAGAAGGAAGAATTCTGCTTTTGGGGAGAAATAACCTGTTGCAGTGATAAAGAGTGGGAATTGGTTGTCTGAAAGCAGCTGTCTGAACTGGGCCTAGGGGTCTTAGAAGGCAGCAAGGTGATCAGAAGCACAGGTAGTGGATTGAGGGAAGTGGTTATTTCCACTCTTCAGCACTTGCCAGAATGCATCTAGGATAGTGTCAAGTTTGGAGCATGCCAGTTCAAGAAAGTCATTGACAGACTTCAGCAAGTTCAGTGAAGGGCTACCAACATGATCAGGGGCTTAAGCCCTCATCAACCAGCCCTTGAAGAGAAGCTGAGGGAAGTAGACTTGAAAGATCCTGGCAAATAAAAGGCTTTTAGTGACTGGAACGCCCTATAAGGAGGTTAACAAGAAGATGGAGCTAGACTGCACAAGTGATCTGTGGTGGTAGAGGCAACAAACTTCATTTGAAACAAAAGAGGTTCAGACTACAAAACCTTTTTTGCTATGAGAATTGTTAAGCAGTAGAAGAGAATGCTTAGGAAACTGCAGTTACTATAGAAAGTTTCCAGGAACTGACTGAGTAAAGCTCTGAGGAACCTGATCTGACCTCACGGCTGACCCCACTTTGAGCAGGACTTTGGAAATCCCTTCCAGCCTGAATGATCCCCTAATGTATTGCAACTGCAGTTATTAGAACCCATACAGCCCTGATCCCAACACTGTTGCTACCTGTCTGCATCACTAAGACTGTTATGTTTCCAAGGATCATCTAAAAATAAGGGTGGGAATGATGAAGGTATTCCCTAATCCCAAATGTGATTACATTTTTGGAAAAAGCTTAAGATCAAGATTTAAAACATGCAATATTTAAAACACAGCCCATTGTCTCCTGATGGCCGAAATGCTTAAAGCTTCTCAACCTGAAGATTTCATGAGTATCTGAAATCCCTGGTGAAAGGAGAAATTTTATTTGTGAGCATACAAATACTTTTAATTTCTCTCTGAAGTACCACCTGCCTAGGAAGATTATTTGATCATGTAACTTTTCTGACAAACTAATGAAGCTAGTGATGGACTCTCAGTTAAGAATGGACTCTCCTAAAATTCTCCTCTTGCTTAGAGTGCTTCATACCAAGCTAATACAGCCTATATCAAGCAACCATGTTGATCCCAAATATTTGGTATCTGTGCCATTAAAGGCCTTGTTTTTATAATGATTTAAGTTTGGTTATCATCTTGTTGAGCATCTACCTTGAGAGAAGTCATTTGCAGATTTATTGTAAGCCTTTTTAATTAACTCATGAGTCTTCAGTATCATTAGAATAGGAGTAATTAAAAATACCTACATTTTCCTGTGCAGAGTGTAAATTTTATCTAAATTAATGAAGCAAAGTTTCCTAGTGGCTAGAGAATGTTTCAGCATTCACATGATCTGACTTCTTTCTCCAAGTCATCAGAGATTCCTTGTGTGTCTCTGTGAAATAATTTGCTATTTATCTTAGATATATCATCTAACTTCAGAAGTTGCTTTGAAATCCTAAGGCTAATGATAAGACACAAAGATAAATGTATTTGTTACCTGATTAACATTAGACAAGCATAGTTAAAAATTGTATAGGGTCTATACTTCTTTAATGTCTATGAAACATACTTAAATTTGGGACCATGCAAAGCAGCACAGAAGAGTTGATTTCCATTTTAATATCTCTTTGAGAAATCAATTTTCAATTGTCTCATCAGTCAAGTGCTAGGGACCACACTTCTGCTGGTCAATGATTGGTTACACTGAGTTTCTGTCTGGATATTGCACACAGACCAGCCTTAACTCATCCATGTTTGACCATCTCTCTAGATAAGATACCATTTGCTTTTTCCTTTTGGGCATCAGTTTTTTTTTGGAAGTAGTTTGAAACTTATTTCCTCATGGAGAAATTCACCTGCCAAGCAAGAATCTGGGTTCTTCTATTATAACATGAACCTGTGCTTCTTTTTGAATGCAGGTACAGTTATTTTGCCATTTATTACTACTCCTAACAAGTAATATATGCGAGTTCCATTCTTGAATTCAAGGTGCAGTATGGTTGGGGCAAGAGGAAGGCCCAAGCATATTTCCTAGTAGGAGATAAGTCAATTGGAATGCCCAACAGAGGTGAAGCAGTGTACTATATCTCCATAGATTCAGTTGGACTCCTTGTGGGATTGATGATCATTGTGGTTGTAGTCTAACACTGATGCAAATTTCCAAAAGAAGCATTGGATTCCCTATCTTTTGTACATTTTGATCAAGATTAGTTGTATTTCTGAAAGATGTGCTCTCATGAAATAGGAACTCTTGCATTAAACATTGGTGTAAGTGACTGTAGATAGATGTAAACTTAATGGATAATTCTGAACAGAAGTAAAACAAATTAATTTCTGTCATTGAGTCATGTGGCAGGTGTAAAAATCTGATGGTATTAGGTGGGGAAAAAATAGCTAAGATGGCATTCTTAAGGCCACCTTCTGAATTCTGCAGTAACATTTTTGCCTGAAGTACATCCTGCTGCTTTCTCCAAAGATACTTAGACTTCCTTATAATTGTACTCCTGAGTATCTGATCTCACAAAATAATTTATTTTTAGCATAGCTGTTGTTCTACTAAACCATGATCACCTAAATGCACAAGATTAGAACTGAGTGAATCTTACAAGGCTGGGATTTTTTCTTCTCCTGCCTTTTTTCCATCATCTTTTTTACATCGTCTGTGGGGTAGCTATCAACTGCTGTGTTTCTGTCACCACTCCCTGCTGCTCCTTGTCATCATCTGGATTTGTGTGGTGGGGAGAGGTGCTGCCCCTATACATAATAGAGCATGGTATGGTGACTGACTGCAAACTAACAAAAAGTATGGTCGGTTTAAAAGCTTATTTTCAGTATTTTAAAGAAGTTGTTTAATACTTTGATGGTTTCACATACACCAAAAAAAAGCCCCTCACCTTTGCAACCTGGAGCAAACAGCAGAGCTTCTGTCTGGTGTCTGCAATCTTCTATTTCTAAGCAAAAGTCAGAGTCATTTATAACTGCATGGAGTTAGTGGGGAAAAAGTTTTGTTGGTTTTGGTTTTGGTTTGTTGTTTTTTTTTTTTTTGCTACTTGTGCATTTCTACTTCAGGCTATGTTCTGACTGCCTGCTGGAGCTGCCTAACTTGAGGAATGGTCAGATAATCTCTCAAAGTGATTTAAAATGTTCCCACCATCCAGCTGTTCTTGTCCCTTTCCCTGGGATGAAACAGTGGATTATATGGTTGGAGCGTGTCATAGGGAGATTAAACACAGTTTGCATAGCTATGAATCTTATTTTTACCCTGTGTACATAAGCCTGGGTACCACAATTAGGACAAACTGTGACACTCTCTCAGCTGTTGATCCATAATGCTTAACCGCTGTAACAGGCACAATGGATCTCCTCTGGTGACACTGTTCTTGTCATGATCAAATAGGTTGCAGACAGGGAGCGCAGGTAATTTTCTCCTCCATCCTGCCTGTGGAGGACTGTGCACATCCGGGAGGACAACAACCAGTTGCACAGCTCTTATTGACAGCAGGGACTTGGTTTTTACAACTGGGGGATACTTTTTGAGGACTGAAGACTACTAGGAAGATATTCACTTCACCACGTGGGGCAAAATCTTCTTTCCCAGGAGCTGTCCAACCTGACGAGGAAAGCATTGAACTAAAAATAAATGGGGGAGGGGGGTGATGGTGACCCATAAAAGTGATTCATCAAGTGAGGAATCACAGAATAGTGTGATTTGGAGCAACATCTTCCACCAGACCAGGTTGCTCAAAGCCCTGTCAAACCTGGCCTTGGAACTCTGCCAGGGATAGGGCACTCATAGCTTCTTCGGGCAACCTGTTCCAGCTCCTCCCTACCCTCACAATGAAGAATTTCGTCCCAATATCTAATCTAAACCTGCCTTCTGTCAGTTTGAAGCTACTGCCCCTTGTCCTGTTGTGAAATTGGTGGTCTGAGTTGGCAAGAAAAGGGTGCAGGGTGAATGGCCAAGGAAGCCCTCAAAACCAGTCCAACAAGACAGATGTGCCCCTCAGGCCAAGTATAGGCACACAAATAAGGAAGTGGCTCTGGAAAAGTCTCTCATACCCTCTCTCAGAACCAGCATGTCAGAGGGAAGTATATTAGTGTGCACATTAGGTACAAAAGTGTGCACAATATAGGAACCAGCAGGAGTTCAGAGGTCCACGTGCAGCTACATTCATTCACAATCACAGAGACGTGGTGAAATTGCTGTCATGTCCATTACACAGTGTATGTATTCTGGCTTTTTATCAGCACAGGCTGGGAAGGTGAGGAGTGGTAGTTACTTTTCATTCCAGCAAAGGGAAGATCATGAGGGGATCAAGGCATCTAGCATATAAGGAGAAGCTGAGCAAGCTGAAACTGTTCTGCATGGAGGAAGGTTCTTGATGATGTGTATAAATGGCTGAAGGGAGTGGGAGAGAGACACAGCCTCTTCTCAGTGGTGCTCCATCACTGGACACTATCAATGCCCACAAACCAAAATATGTGAAAATTCATCTGAACACAAGAAAGCACTTTCATTGTAACTGTGGTGACAATCAGGGCCAGATTGCCATGACAGGTTGTGAAGTGTTCATCTGTGGAGATATTCAAGACCTTTCAGGACATGGTCTTGGGCAACATCCTCGGAGATGACCTTGTTTGAGTAGGGAAGTTAGGCTTGATAATATCTGCTTGATTAGGGAGGATAGGATGGCCCTGCCAACATCTGCCACTCTGATATTCTCTCAACTGAAGATACTAATATTTCTCTCCCTTTGGTCTATTATTTTTCAAAGTAATTTAACATTTAATAGAAGAATGATGCACATTCTCAAAGGTACCCATGAATGTTCTTCTCCCATATATATTCCCATGGAAAGTGATCACTTCACAACTTGCATGGATAGTTAATACTTAGAACCTTTAAGGAAATATTAAGTAGCCAATTTCCTCTTGAATTTATGAGATGCACATGTCATTGCATAGCAAATTATGCTAAACAGCTGGGAGTTAATGCACCATACACAATTTTTTTATGAATTTCCATAGTAGAGTGTATATGCATATATATAAAAAACTATCTTTTAAGAATTATATAAAGTGACAAGGCATCTTCTAATTTCATTGTAGGTTTTCTCCTCCATAGACTTTGATGATTTATATGTATATTTTTCTATTAGAAGTTAGAACTAGCCATGCTTTGGATTAAATTTTGAGAACAGAAGAAAAATAATTTTATTAAAGACAGCCTTTTATTTAAAGATTTTAAGTAGTTTTGTCTGGGTACTTTCCTGTAGTCCTCCAATGTGATGACTCAAATCTTCACGTGTGTTTTGGAAATTGCCAAGTTAGAAAAAAAACAAAAGTGAAAATGGGAAGAATTATGCTTATGAATATATCCATCTCAGTGAATTCTTTTTCTTCACTCAAGAAAAGGTGATCAGCACAATGAGCTTGAGTAGGTCATAGAAGCCCAGCTCACTTCCCCCTAGGAGATTTTTTCTGATTAGAGTCCTATCACTTTGTTCTAGGAGCCAGGCAACAGTGTCTGTCAAAGCACTGTCAGGTGGATTTGTTGCTGCTTCTGTTTGGGGCAAAGAGTCCCACTTTGCAGTGCATTCAATGCATAAATTAACTCTAACAGGAAAGTGCCTGACTTTAATCAGCTGTTTTCCTAGAAGTGGAAAACTGAGTTACCAGGTAAGTTAACAAAGCAGGAACTTGATTTTTTTTTCTGTTTCTTCACTTTATGATGTTAAAGACAGTGACCTTACGGTCCTTACATTCAAAGGCTTTCATGTGCTGATGAATACAGGACAAACACCAAGTGCTTCAGAGCCCTTGCCAGTGTGGTGCTTTGGGGTTTTGAGCTTCAAGTCCAGAAATTCTGTTCTGCCAGGGAATCTGCAGAGATTTCTAACTGCAGACTAAATTCTTGCTGAATTATTGGAAAATAATTCTTGTGAATTATTGGAAAAAATAAATGTCATTGCCCTGGTATTCTGGCTAGACAGTGTCCGGAGTATGTCATTTGCAAAAGACACAAAAGGATGTTGTCAGGTGAGCAAGTATATCTTGCCTGCCTTCTGACTGTACTTTCCTGAGAAGTTTTGCCTCTGGTACGATAGCAATGGCAGCAGCCACAAATATCCCCCAGCATGAGGGCTGCTGGGAGCACACAGTTAGCCACAGAACAGTATGTGTGTGAAGCTAGCCAGATTTATCACTCTAAGGAAGAAAAGCATGATTGTTTTTATAAAATTATTTTCAATGTTATGCAGAACTGATTTTACCTTGTATTTTCTAGCTCCTAACTAATCATAAACTTTGCCTTCATTCATTATCAATAAAATAAGTTAGAAGGGCTTTTGCAGATGAGTTGTATTCGGTATGTGTGGGCAGGATGGGTGCTGTCGAAGAAAATGTGACAAAATGTTACTGAATATTATGTAATCCACTAAGAATCATTGTTGTCTCCACACAGATGTTTAGGTTTTTTTCTATGTGATCCATACAGTGAAGAAATAAATATATAATGTAGCGCTCCACAATGGGACAGGATGGGTTTTCTTTTAATATATCAGAACAGAAACATGAAAATGTCAGCTTAATCATGCATTTAAATTTTGTTGATCAAGTCTAATTTTTATGACCGCACATAATCACTGAAGCTGGACAAATTTGCTCTAGATTGCATCGTAATGTTTGCTGCATTTAAGTGGAGAATTATCTTTATGAAACATCCTCTCCATAATTTGCCATTAAATGAGACTTGAACAAATCAACATAAATCTTACATAAAGGTTATTTAACTAAATGTTGGTACTATAAATATTTTGAATGCATTGGGCATCAATTCAATTCAACAGTCTCACAGTACACTATGTAAAGATCTACATTGGCCAGTAGGCTTTTCTCTTCTGCAGCATAACAGAAAAATATGGTGCTCCAAGTGGCTGTCTGGGCTACAGATAAAAGAGGCTGTCCATGCTGCAGTCATAATTCCTGTGCCAGAGGTTTGCTCACAGTAGCAGAGTACGTAGTAAACTCCTTGGTAAAACTTTACATGCCTGTTCTTACCCCAGCAACAGCTGCAAAACCCAAACGCACTACAGAATTGGAAAGCCTTGGCTTGTTTTGGCAATCTGAAAAGGCCAAAACCAAAACCCTGCTCTAAATATCTCCAGCATTCTTTTAAAATTAGATCTTTTTTCCCTGTTCTTTTAAAATTGGATCTTTTTTTTCTGTCAAAAACCAGCTGGTTTTTTAATTTGAATTTTGCCACTTTTTATTTCCATGGTCTTTCAGTATTGCTGGCATCTAAAATAAAAATTGAAGTTCACAGAACAGAGGAAGCATTTTTTTGTATGAGGCTGTTATAATGATTTTTTTTTTTTTGCATTTGCCTGAAGGTTTAAATGGCAACAAGATTCCTAGACAGATTGTAGTGGCTATTATAAATAATCGGTACTACATAACCTAATATCAGTTTAGTTTCTAGAAAAAATTCCCATAGTAATGTGAGATTTTTATTAATTTTTGTTTGGCTTTCTATTACTTCAGCACATTTTCATTGAGCCATGACTTTAAGGATTTTTGGATTTTACAGTATTTACAGAAATATATAAATACCAGGGCAAAAAATAGCTAACTGAAATTACAATATGTGTATTACATACATTTTCACCTAAAATATGAAATATAATTTTTTTGTACCAAAAAGTTAACTTCAAATCGAAATGTAATGGAGCACATTCATAAGCTTATATAACTTGCACAAATGCTATTTTGTGACAGAAGGATATCTGGTTCTACTCAAATCTGGAAACAATATATTTGAAAAGAAATAATAATAACAACCTATAATGAGACATTGTGTTCTTTGTAAGATAGTTTATCATAAGGTTTTGCCTAAGAATTCTAGTTTGCAATTATTTTGTGAAGGTGTTATTTTTCATACTCCTGCAGTGTAATCTTTCAGTGATACTTAGCCAAGCAAAGAATGCAGTTGTTTTTATTCTGCTGAAGTAAAAATAACTGCATTCTGAGAGATCTGACATTTCAAGTGTACAGTACATATTGAAACCTTTAGATGGAGACATACTTCAAATAAACACCTAATATTTAGTTCACAGTGCCTTGTGTAAATACAAAAGAAAGCTAGAATAAATGAGAACCAAATATTGAAAGAAAATGAAAGAAATGTTATAGTGCTTGTACCATAGTAATGTTAAAAATTACTTACTCTTAACTACATTGGCAATTGAATATTGAGGGTGTATCAAGCTGGCAACAGCAAAAAGATTACATGTTCTTGTATAATCAACTGTATTTACAACTGAAACATGTTCCCAAGAAATGTATTATACTGTAAATAAAAATTTATTGTTGACATTACAGAACTCAGTGTAATCAGCAGCATGCATCAAAAGGCCTAGACTACTACTAGCCATAGTAGTCTCATTTCCTATTAAGAATCAGACTAAATTACATTATGACCCCTTTCCAGAATAAGCTAACAAAATGCATTCTGGTAGAAGAAATAATTTGAGTGTCAATGTAAAAAATAAAAAGTAATTTAGTAGAAAAGTACTAATGTTTTTGTTTTTATTCTTCTGTCTTATGTACTGCAATATATTCAATGTTACTGAGAAGCTTATCACACTAATTATCACATCTAGTAGTTCAGTTATTCTAAGTTCAAGATGTATAAATCTGGTTGGACACAGATACACTGCACTCCTAAATCAGAATCTGGTAATTTGATTTTTATTTTCCTTAAAATGCGGTATAAAAGTTGGACATGTTTATGAAGATTTATCTTCCGTAAAGTTTCTCCTTGACAATTCCATAAAAGAAGCAGATCTCATATTGTGAAGATGAGCACATAACTGCTGCTGTAGTGAGCTTGTGGACAATGGATATCTTTCCTTCAAATTAAGTACTAGGAAATTATCTGAAAAAGCCCAAGTGGTTTTATGCATCCTTCTTAATCCATACAAATTGCATAATTTTATATTACATTTACAGCTGTACACTGAGTTGCATGGTTCACAAACTTACAGTACATTTCATGTCCGGACAATATGAAATCCAAACAGTCCTGAACAGGATAATTCTGACTACTTTTATTGCACATCTAAAATGCATTTAAATGCAATTCGGAACCAAATTTCAACCTCACTTTGATTTCTTTTATAGTTTTAATACTTATGTATGAATATACAAATGTCCGCAGATATTTTGAAATCATATGTAGATATTTGGTGTTGTTTTTATTGGAAACTACCTAGCTTTGGAAGACTATGTCAAGTAAGATCTAAGCAGATTTAGAGAAGTCCTAATGAGGGGCATTGAAGTATTAAGGTAACAGTCATCATGGCTTTCTGCAGAGTTAGTGCCCTTTTTTTTCCCCTTTTCTTTATATTACATCTCAGTGCAGAGCAAATACCTGCTATTATTAAAATGTAAAGACATCAGAGTATCTAATGTGCAGGTTTGGGTTTTTTTGATCAGCTGAAAAACATAGAACAGAGACAATTATTGATGGTTTGCACACAGTGAGAAATGGCAGGCTGATGCTAAGAGAGAAGGACCTTTCATTAGAGGTGATGTGAAGTTTCAGTGTATCACTTTGTCATTGATTCTTTAGATTCAGGAGGTATTTCTAAGTCCTCTACAGCTGTAGGGCTTTGATTTAACATGCCTGTAAATAACTAGAATCTAACTCTGCTTTGCAGGTGTTGAGGTCAGAAGTCAAAGTGAATTATTTTCTCAGCAATTCTATCCTCTTTGTTAGTCAGTCGATCTTTACAATAAATGCAATTTGTATTTAATGCCAGTTTACTCAGAAGACTGCATGTTAGCCCACAGATGCTGAGATTTTCTTTGGTGTGCAAATGTGATGGTTGTGCTTTCTTCTGGTGACCTGGTTTATGGCATCTGCTGTGACAGAGCAATGGTTCTCCAATCTTATATGGATTATGAGTTGTATGGTATTTTTGGCCTGCATTTCTTGAAGATGTTGGGAATGGATCGGGAATGATGGCAGTACATAGGAATTAGATTACATGCTGCTTCTGATTTATAAGCTTTTAATAGGGATGTATTGCAGAGGAAGGGACTTACTTTTCAACATTTAAACATCATCTCCTTACCTTTGGCTGTGAAGTAGCTTATGTGTTGTATTTGAGGGCATCTATGTGTGGTTTTTTTAAAATGTCATATGTATTCCCCACATTCAAGGGACAGTACCAAGAAATTTCTTTCAAGACCTTCTACCAGTATGTAGCATATAAGTCTGTGACAAGTGATGTTAGAGAAGGTCATGTCACTTTTAGCTGCTTACATTAGATCCTTGATTTCCCTAGTCCCCTTCCATAGTTTGATTAATACTACTTGATTTCAAACAAGTTATCAGAAGGCATCATTTAGAGTGAATGTTCTAAGGACAATGTAAGATTTTTGCCATTGCATTTTATCTTTATGTGTTTTATTGCCCACCTTCTCTCTCCTCTCCGTCCTTCTCCACCATGTCCCTTCCTCCCTTATACCTCCTCCATGTATAATGCTTGACATTAGGATCCAAATAACTACTGTATTCCTTCCAAACAGAGTGGCATGTGCACTTTATTTGAAAAGAAACAAGGTAGAATCAAAGGATAAAAAAATCTATTGTGGGGGTTTTTTTCTACTGTATTCTTAATACAATGTTAAACTGGAACCTGTGTTCAGATCTACTGTACCTCTCTTGAACTGCCTTGCTTTGTTCTGGATTAGACTTTACTTCAGTATACAGCTTTTGTAAGGCTTCAGTGTTCCAGTGATTCATATGTCATATGATTATGACTAATCTGCTTTCCTTGTTTTAATTTGTGGCCAACACTTGTTTTGCTGCTTTAATGAATTGTGTTATCCATATTGCCTTAATGGTTGTGTGTTGTTGGGGTTTTTTCTTCTAACCCTTTCTTTTGAATTTCAAGACAAGTGAAAGCATGGGCTGTGTTTCATATACTTCAAAGAATTATTTATGCATCTCGGGTATTAGCACATTTTCATTGCATTTTATTTTGCGACAATTATTGGATTCTGTTTTTCTTTCCAAACAATTCAGTACTCCAAATCTAAAGGTAACTGATAGCATGGCTAAACTAGAAATAGAGCATGGAAGGAGCAAATAGAGCAAAAAATGGAATGGAGGAGATGGAAGTCAAGGCTTAGTCTAATACTTCATGTAATTTCAAAAGACTTTTTATGCCCATTGAACAAGTTAACATTTTGCCTCTCTACAGAAGCTTGTAAAGTAGTCTGAGATCCTTAGATGTGGGAAAAAAAACCCCGCACCTGAATCCGAAGTGTTATTATCTGAATAATTTTGAGTTATTGTCGTGAAGTTATTTCTGTGAGATGCCCTCACTTACAACAATTTTAGAGATTTCCAGTTCAACTAATTGTCACAATGCTAATTTGAATGTTAATGTGAGATAGGCATCTTCAATAGGATATTCAGCCTTCCCAAGACAAGGAATTTTTGGATGTACGTGAAAAAAATGTTTAAGTGTCTAGGGAATGTTAATCTTGAAAAGTAAGAGACCTACTGACTTTGTGAGCTCTGGGCATTAGGCAGTGTGTGAGTCAACAGATCTGATTTATAACTAGGGCTTTAGTCAACTAATGGTATAGCTAAGTGGGTGTTTTGCATGTGTGCTTTTTTGCAGAAAAACTGATCTAAGAGAGTTTCCATCTTGCTGCAGCCCTTAAAAGCTTGTTTTCCTCCTCCTTTCTTCTCAGTTTACCATTTTCTTTGTACAGCTGGTGAAGCTGCTCAGTAAACTGGGTCACTGGAACCAGCTGCATTAAAGGTTTGAGAATGTGTTTTTTTGAAGAACTCAGTTACTCCAGTGATGCAGTTTACAGCTCGGCTCCCGAAAGACTTTGAACAGCCTGGGGAATATAGCAATGAGCAATCAGGAGAGGAACAAGATGATGCAGGTGCATGGGAAACAGAAAATGCCTTTGTTTCCAATGGTCGGTGGTCAGTGACAACTGGATCACTCAGACACCTCTAAATGGGATGTAAAAGGTATATTGAACTAAGCAGGAGCTACATCTGTTTCAGCAACATGCTCTCAACATTTTCCTGTGATCAAAACTGTCTTTGATCCCCCTTCTTTGACAGATGAAGCAGAGTTGGCCTAAAAGGCCAATAGGCTGGTGCCAGGCTGCAGTCAGGCTCCAGTAAGGCTCCTCCTGCTAAAATTGTTATTCCGGGCATGGAAGAATTCAAGAGTAATTCCTTCATTTCTCAAGTCATGCTTCCTTCTCATGCTTTAGGACATGCTTCCTCTTTATGGTTCCTTTGCATTTCTAGTTTTATCTCGTTCACACCTCCAGGACAAAGCAGCAAGTAGGCAGAACTGGAGGTTCCCCTCCAAATTACTGTTGTTACAGGGTTCTGTGACAGGGTTCAAACAAGGAGAAATAGCTGAAACTGCAAATGTTTTGAACTGTGTGGGTGACTTTCATGTATGCACAGTGCTCTACTAGATGGGCATGTTACATCAAACCATATGTTGTTTACTCGTTGCATGGGCCCATGTAACATGGCTAATTGGGACCTTCTTGAAGGTACAGCTAACTTTGGGAAAGTAGAAAGATTCACGTGCTTTTATTTTTCAGTTATTCTTTTACCTGAATTTAGTTCTTGGATAAAATCCCTTAAGTACTTTTACGTGGATATGTGAACACCCTTGCAGTGTTGTCTGAGGGGGTGGCTATGAAGTTTAATTTTAGTGTGTTGTCTTGAATCACAAAAATTGTTTCATATCAGTGAGTTTTACCTCCACTTTTCCTCTATATGCATACTTTATAATACATAGTATAAAATATTTGCACCCATAATAAGACACTGGGCTGGTTGGATCTTTGCTGACCTTCATTATGGATTTTCTTGTATCCTAATAGGTACTTACAAATATATATACATAAAGATACAAAGAAGCAAACTGTTTTCTGGTTATAAGGAGGTACAGCTTGCTTTCTGTCAACAGAGACTCCTCCCGTTAGTGTCATTGATCACAGTGTTGAGAGAGAGAGATATTTAAGTCTGAATCTGCCATGGACCATCTTTGGAAAATCATTTGATCTCTCTGCAAACTAAACTTAGTGGTTTATTTCATGCTGATGGCATGATTAATAATTATTAATATTCGTCAAAAGAATTTAATGTATATTTCATGGTATTGGACTGAAAAACTATATATGGAAAAATACGTAGACGCAGACGTGTGGCAGGTGCAGCTTGTAATTAATGTGCATAAAGTTAGATGCACAGATTGTACAAAATTATTATTAAAGAAACAGAGGGCTAATGTTGATAGAGCATAGGGTGTATATCACTGTTGAACATGATAGGGAGATAAACTACTGTGAATTTATTTCTGGCTTTGTATTCTTCAAGACTCTCTTGGTGAATACTGTAAATTCTGTTAAAAGTGTTGACCTTTTATGTAGGTAACCATAAATTTGAAGTGAGCATGTGTGTGCTGCATGGGCACCAGAGGAGCTGACAAAGGATTCCTTTAGTTAGAGCTGACATATACTGAATTTTGAACTACCTTTTAAATACTTAAATTGTCAAGCAAGCGTTTGCAAAGGAAGGGTTTTCAGTATATAATTCCCTAATGTAGGTCAATTAAAGTTATAACACTTTCCTAAATTTGAATCACTAGATCAAGTGTTTTTTCCTAGTTGTACATTTTCCCTCTGTGCATTTATTTCAAATGTTAATAAAGTTTTCATCTACAAAAGGCTTAGAATTGACAGAACAAAACTCTTTCTTTTTAAATGATGACAACTACTACTGTTTCTGTCTGCAGGTAGTGGAGGACATGCTAGAGGACGAGGAAGAAGAGGATGACAGAGATGACAAGGTAATTATCTTTCCTAGCACTTGGGTATCTGGGGATCAGAGAATTTAGACATGACACTGTTTTTACCGACAGTTAAAAAAGGAGTTGATGTGTTTTAGTCCAGAAAATTGGACAGAGTTGTTTATCATCCTATAATAATAGGTATAGCATGTTGAGGGAAAGGTTAGAGGACTGTAAATCCTGCTTTCTTTTTATTTTTCTGGTTTTGTTTTTTTTTCATCTTCTTCTTCTTTTTTGTCTCCTTTTTTTCATCATCATCTTCTTTTTCTTCTTCTTCTTCTCCTTTCTTCTTCTTTTTTCTTTTTTCTTTCTTCTTCTTCTTATTTTTGCTTTTTCTCTTCCTTTTCCTTTTTATTTTTTTTCTTTTCTTGGTCCAGAGCTGGATCAATTTTTTTTTTTTTCTGCTAGGAACAAGAGTATCTCTGCCAGTCTGGAACTTGACAGCTCTTGGGAAGACAACAGATTTTGAAGGACAAAAATTCCTCCTGTCTTTAGTACTACAAATAGGGCTGCATTTCAGGGGGAAAATGGTGTGGAAATAGCAACTCTATGCTGCTTAAGGATGGAATATTGGCATCTAAAATTTTCAAAGAATTGCTGGATAGAAGAATGTTTTGGAATAGGACATCTAAATAATCACAATTCTCATAGATATCCCTTTGATTTGAAGTTTGCATTGTGGCCCTGCAAGCCGGGAAACCACAGCAGATCATTCATCTGTTTGAGTGGATGTGATTCAGTTTAGATGCTGCCAGCTAGGTTGAGGATTGCAACCACAGTAAATAACTCATTTCCACATAGCATTGAGCCAAGCCATGGGGCTTCTTGGATTGGTTGTCCCCCAGAGAGAGGGAAAAACCAAAGAAAATAAATCTGAATGACCTTGCACCACTGAAGCAATGGCTAGCACTGGCAGGATGGCTTTCTGATGAGATGAGTGAAGACAGCCCAATACTTGCTGGTATTTTCCTATCAGAAGGGTTATATTTGTGGAAGAAAATAAAAAGGAAGAATATAGATAGTTTTACAACAACTCTGTATTAAAATTCAGATTATTTTGACCTTCACAGATGTTCCCCCACTTCTGTTGTAATATAGCATTTTTTTTTTCTGAGAGGAGAGAAACAGTGCATCTTAATTTATGCTTTTGACCTTTTTTTTCTGGTTGAGATGTACATTTATACACCCCTGTAAGAATTCATATGCTGGCAGCAGCATTTGAAATGTCAGAAAATTCACTATAATTAGTTAATTCCCTCAATGATTATTTTTCTGTTAGCTAACACCTAAGATGTAAGAGATGATAAAAAAATAAGAGTATTTCCTTGTTCCCTTGCCAGGTCAAACACTTTACAATTTATATGAGAAATTCTTCTGTACGTCACCTAAATTGTTAGCTACATAATCTCATAACACTGTACTAACAAAATCATTTACAAAACACATATGGGATGTTTTTTGATGTTAAATGATGTGAGCATCCATTTCTAGCAATAAAATATATGATTGATTGTAAAAGTCCATCATGTTGTTATGGAGGGCTTGAATTTTATCTCAATATGCTAGCTTTGAGTCATCATTTGTTTTCTGATAGACACTGATTCACCATCCATTTGAGGCCATTTTCTCCTGTTTGTTTCTGCTTTATTATTAGATCTGGTGCGAATGTGTCATACCAGTATTGTGCGAATTCCTGGATATTTTAACCATAGTGATTAGTTCACAAAGAATTGTACTTGACTGCTTGTAGATTAAACCAGCCTGTGTAGTTACTGCTTAGTGGGTTTTGGAAATTGCTAAACAAACTCCTTTAAAAGAGAAGATGAAGGCAGAGGTCAGCCCCTCCTTCCCCCCAGTTCTCTGGTGATTCTCTGAGCAAACACCCCTAATTAGAAATATCACTCTAGGTTTCAACGTTATGATCTAATATTCAGCTTTCTCAAACTGACACCAGAGTTCAAACATTTTTTTAGATCTAGTTACCAAGGTTGAATTAAAGTGAGTACTGACATTACCGTGTGCATTCAGTGAACCCTTTTATTGAATATTTAAGAGCTGTTTTTTTATAGAGAAGGTGTTAAGGTTGATTTTCATTAATTCAAAGCTGTCTTCATTATTGCAAATGTTTTGAGCTCTCAAGATTAAATATGCTGTTTGAATTGGAAAAAAAACCCTGCACTTTTTAGAACAAGCATGTATAGACTACTCTGTTTATTCAAGATGTTTGCAGTGGGCGTTATTTTGCACTAGGTTAAATAGTAAGCACATGGTTAGGATTAATTTGTTGTTAGAAGCTGTTTTTCCTTTCTGGTGCACTAGACTTACTCTCTTAACTCCTGCTGTTCCTCTTACATCTTTTGACTAAATGGAGGTGTGCAGTTTTATGTTTAGTTTCTGTGTGTTTTCTTAAAGCTGTATGCTAAAGGAATTTTTGTGAGAAAACAAATGCATGTTTTGTAACACCAGCTGGTAGTAGCCTTTGGCTTTTATTATTTCTCTGGTTTTTTTCATGTGGTATAATAGAAAACTCAGGAAAATTGGTCTTGTTATGCAAAGAAAGTTACAAGATTCATAAATGTGCCAAATCCTTATTTTCATTAAAACTGAAGCATATGTTGCAAATATGTAAAATATACCCCAGCCGTTTGACCATGGCCAGTGTCTTTGCTCCGTGATTACCACAAGGAAGCTATTAGTCCTGTAACCTTTGGACTTTATGATCAATAGGGTATTACATGGCATGGAACAGGAGCACCTGTTTTCCATTTAGTGAAGGCTCCTTGCAGGCTTTACCTAAACCTATCCATATGTTTTGTCTTATCAGATTGTTGGGTGATTATGAAAAGTGCCTTTCTTTAGAGCTGATTCGGGTATCAGTGACTTGCTACGTGACGACCTCAGTGTGGACATGCCCTGATGTAGGTTATGTCATGGACAGACATGGCTCGATGTCCCCAAACTGCAGTTATAGAAGTAGTAAACTGAGGATGATGAATGCCAAAATATATTAAATTAATTATTGTAATGCATTTTATTAGTAATGGTGTGTAATACTGAGAGCAGTCTGACAAGATAGATTTGCACTACCATGTCTCATTCTAATGTTCTGCATTTTAGTAACTTTTTTCAACCTCTGCTGCAGTCAAGACAGGACTGTTAATTTAAGGCCATGTGATGTGTTTTTTTACTGGAGAATTTTAACTTTCATCTTCACTTGCAAGACGAATAATGAACTAAAATAGCAGGTATGCTACTTGTATTGGTTACAAAGTGGTGCTTAGCAGTGTAACACTTTTCTCATGATTTTTCTTCATTGTCCTGTTAGGTATTTAGGAATTTCAAAAGATGTTGTTTGTTTGGCTCAGGCATTTAATACTAGATTTTTCAAGAAATAGCTTTGGATTTTGCATTCTGTATGTTCTGTAATGTTTGCTAAACCTATGCTAACCACAGATTTACAATTTAATCTGATTTCTCTTTCCTTTTTTTTTCTTTTGGCTCCTTCCCAAACACAGGCTTATATAATACCTTAGCAAATATGAGTCAGTTAAATTACATGAAGTCAAGTTATCAATAAGCTATCAAAAGGATTTTTGTGCAGTTATGTTATAATAATGTAGCAGTCAATATGGATAATCTGTGTATCTAGAATTTGTCTGTGTATATAGGATTTTGTTTTTAAGAATTTTATATATGCTTTTCACATAGCTTTATTCTTTTAACAAACTCCAGGTAGGATTTCAGATAATCTCGAAGATTGCTCAGGTCAACCTTTTGCTGGGAGCCCTCAGCACACCCCAGAATTAGGCCACTGAAAACTGCTGCCACTGCAGGCATAAAGAGAGGAAGATGCACATTATGAACACTTTTGTTTCACCTTCATCTTAACATTTTATTATGAAAAAATATTCAAAACATTTGTGGTTTTTGTTATTCTTTATCGTTTCATTCTTTGAAAAATTATTTGCACTTCTCAGTCAATGAAATTGCACTTCAAGATAACTAAAAGCTTTTGTAATGAATTATAGTTGAATCAAAATAAAATGTATTTTAAAGCTTCTACTCATTGCTGCTGAGAGGTATCAACTGTTCTCAAGCCAAAACAGCATCCTGTCTCAGAAGCATGCCCTGCATTTTTACTGAGAGGAGATCGTGAGGAGGAAGAAAGATAGCTCTGATGTAACCTACATTTTTATATTCTATAAAAGAGAAGATTGTAATCTATTACAGTGGCAGTTATTTTCTATAAAATAAATGGTGGGGAAATGATATAGAGAGACTGGAGTTAACATTTCAGAACAAGTAAATCTATTGGTCCACCTATAGCTTGATTCTACCATTATATTCTACATGAACATAGCATCTAACTATACTATAAATACTAACTGTAAATAAAAAGTCAACAGCAGCTTCCAGTGAAAACTGTAGCTATGTATGAATCTGTTATCCTTTCAAAGCTTAGCTTATAAAACTGTGTCTACTTACAAAAAATCTCTACAACAGGGCAATCTCCAGTACATGGCTGCAGAAGTCATACTTCTCAGTACAGTTTGGTTTTAGCTCAGTTTAGTTATTCATGGAGAGATGTTGATAAGGGATGCGTAGTTTTAATAACAGTTGTACATAATGTATGGGTTGATAGTGTAGACTGCTTCAGCCTGTGCTCTGGACTATCACCTGGTTTTGATCATTGGATCACCCCCAAGTCGCAGCCATGAAGTTACTTTTGCTTGGATATACCTTAGACCCTGTGGAGCCTTTGCATAGAAAGTTTCACAAAAAAGCAGTTTTCATCCTGCCTTGTAGTGGGACATCATATAGTCTTCATCATTAACGTACACATCTTTGAAAACAGGTACTTGGACAGCCTTCTGAGAGGTTTCGTTTTAATGAGATCAGGTTTCTTTGTCCTGGTGCACTCTTGAAATGCTATCAAAAACAGTGAAGTAAAATAAGAATTAATGAGATCAGAATCTAAGACTAATATCTGAAGTTCAGCATTTGAGGAGGGGTAGTCACAGGGGGACCATGGGTCTGTGTCTTGGTTTGAGACAATTTAAAGAATACTCTGGAATGAGCCGTCTCCTTTATAGGTTTAACCAGTCCCTTTCCACCACTAAGGAATGAAGGAAAGTAGAGATAAGTGAAAAAACCAGCAGTTTACTAACAAGAGTAACAGCAACAGGCAAAAAATAACAGCAAAATTGCTGTATCTCGAGAATAAAGAGAGGCCCAAAAATGTTGGGGACATCCCATCACCTCCAAGGTGGTGCTCTGCAGTCGAGTGCATGGCTCGAAGGACCAAAGCGAAAGGCGGTGTCAGCTTTCCTCCTGCCCCCTCCCGGCTCTGCTTATCTCCCCGACAGCTGGTATTCTCTGGGTCGAGGGGCCAGAACCCGGGCAGGGACTTCACCTTCCTTGCGGCAGGAGGCGCAGGACAGGGAGGCCGAGTGCTGCTCGGGGCCGGGCCGGGCTGGGCCGCGGTGGGCTGGGCCGGCCGCGGCCGCTGCTGCGGGGTGCGGCCTGCGCGGCCCGGCCCAAACTGAAACAGCCCCTGGAAAATCCCTCCAAGGCAGCGTCTCGGAGACAAGAAAAAAAGGGAAAAAACCCCAAACAACCGAAAAGAGAACCCAGAAGGGGAACAAAACCTCTGCCTGAGCAACGACAAGGAAACAGCTCACGGCAAAAGGCAGGTTTTAAGAACGTTCCTAAAGCACTCCCCACACAGGTCCTCGTTTGAAGGTCCTCGTTTGAAGGGTCTTAAAGATAAGGGAACGAGCTTTGGACACAGAAAGATGTGAAATGCACTAACATTATGGATTACCCGAGGACATTCTATAAACTGTTTAATGAATTACACTCACCCTTGTACATGGTGACCAATATAGTGTGGGTGATGTTCCTTATGAAGCAATCCAAGTATAATTAAATAACTTATTAAATCAAATAAAGAATGTGTCTAAATTATGTTAGCTATTTAAGAATGGGACATACTTTTTCCTCTACACTTAATATTGTTTCTTAATGTAACTAAGCAGATTTAAATTCTATGAGGCCAAGCTGTTTCACCTAGGTCCTCAAAAAGTAACTTTAAGGTCTAATTAAAAACATCTGTATGGTCTTCTCCATGACTTGGAAGAGAAATAGTAAGTGTGAAAGGAAACAACCAAAGCCCTTTACTGCTGGGTTTGCTTTGAAAAATTCATACGTGTGCAGGTTAGTTTATACCTTAGCTCCATGTGATTTCAAAAGTGGCAAGAATGGACAATCACCATTCTTCACTCTCTAACAGAATTTCTTTGAAGTAGTTTCACACAGAATCATGAAATCTGAGTTCTGTTTAAACTACTACCATGAACGAACCCCTTGCAACTCTAAGCAAGCCATGATTTGCCAGCCACCTGAATGTTTCTTCAGGTTTATTCGTAACTCCATTTTTTTATTCTTCCAAAGGACAGCCCCAAACACCTTTGGAGAGATCCCTTTTGAGCATTTTCTACAGCAAAGTGTAGAGCCCATAATACGCAACAAATCCTCTGAGTCCCACAGGAAGCAGAGATGTAAGGTCTAAGTGTGGTGGGTTGACTTGTGGCTGGATGCCAGGCACCCACCAAAGCTGTTCTATCACTCCCCTCTGCAACTGGACAGGGGAAAGAAAATATAACAAAGGGTTCATGGGTTAAGGTCAGGAGGAGGAGAGATCACTCACCAATTACCATTACAGGAAAAAGAGACTCAACTTGGGAATATTAATGTAATTTATTGCTACCAAAATCAGAGCAGAATAATGAGAAGTAGAATAAATCTTAAAACTACCTCCACTTTTCTCTCCTTCCAAAGCTCTACTTCCAGTACTTCAACAGTGCAGGGAGATGGGGAATGGGGGTTACAGTCAGGTCACCACAGGTTGTCCTTGCCACTGCTCAGGAAGAAGAGTCCTTTCCCTGCTCCAGCATGGGGTCCCTCCCACAGGAGACAGTTCTTGACAAATTTCTCTACCCTGAGTCCATCCCATAGGCAGCAATTCTCCACGGACTGCTGCAATATGGGTCACTCTTCTGCAGAGTACATTCCTTTAGGCACAGGCTCCTCCAGACTGGGTCCCTTGCAGGGTTAAGAAGTCCTTCCAGGAAGGCTGCTCCAGCAAGGTCTCCTCTCTTCATGGGTCTGCAGATCCCTGCCAGGACCATGCTCCAGCATGGGTTTCCCACAGAATCACAGCCTCTCCTCAGGCAGGCACCCTTTCCAGCTTGGGTCTCCTTCCCAGACTGCAGGTGTGGCATCTCCATGCAGGGGCACAGCTGCTTCAGTGTGGTCTTCATCTGGGGCTACAGAGAAATCTCAGCTCTGGCTCCTGGAACACCTTCTCCCCTTCCTTCTCCACTGACTTTGATGTCTGCAAAGCTATTCCTCTCACATATTTTCATTTCATTTTCCCCTGGCCACAAAAACATTTGTGCAATATCTTTTTTTTTTTATTTCCTTCCTGAATACATTACCACAGAGGCATTACCGTCACTGCTGGTGGGCTCAGCCATGGCCAGTGTTGGGTTCATCCTGGCTGGTATTGGCTCTGCCAAACACAGGAGAAGCTTCCAGGAGCTTCTCATAGAAGCCAGCTCTGTAGCCCACCCCTTCCAAAACCCGGCTATGCAAAGACATTACAGTAAATACAACTTTGAAAGCCTTGTAGAGAAAAGTGATGGTTAGGATTTGCTAGCGTGAGGTAAATGCTGCATGGACTCAGTTCCCAGTGGAGCAAGGTTGACACAATGTATGTGGATGAGAATGAAT
This sequence comes from Zonotrichia leucophrys gambelii, assembly GCF_028769735.1. Classification (NCBI taxonomy): domain Eukaryota; kingdom Metazoa; phylum Chordata; class Aves; order Passeriformes; family Passerellidae; genus Zonotrichia; species Zonotrichia leucophrys. The sequence goes on along the minus strand of NC_088200.1, from coordinate 21,656,320 downwards.
GAGGAGCAGAGGTGATGCTGTGGGAGAAGAGGGTGCTCAACTGTGTGCAAAGTGGATGCTGGATTGTAGTCCGGGTTTTCAACTTAGATTTTGTCCCGAAGGTTGCGCTACAACACAGCTGAAATTCCACCGCTTAAGCTAGGTGTTTGTCTTTGACTTCACGGATAGGCTTCTGAAGAAAATTGCAACCTCAGCTACAAAAATTTGCCAGGACAGTTGATCAGGCTTTGCTGTGCTTTATGGAGGAAAATATAGGAATATGGGAAAATAAACTGCAAGATTATGCAAACAATATGCAACATGCATTTTGTTTACAGTTTGAAATATCTGTGTGTCAGTGGAAAATTTTATGTTGTTTATTTTATGTTGATGTGTGGATTAGTGATAAAGTTGCAGGACAGATCATCTAGGCAAAATATAATCCTGACAAAATGAAAGAAGCACCTGTGCCCGAAGTATTCAAGAACCAAATTCATCCTAGAGCAATGTGGTATGGAATTAAAAAGTCGGTGTTGTGCAGCAGCATCTAGGACACATCCACATGGTACAGAGTGGAGTCTGTCTCTACTCAGATGTAATCTGCTGGCAGATTAAGAGGCAAAGTTAGCATAAAGATTTTGGACAAATAGTGCATACTGCATACTGCTTTGTTCTGTTTCTGTTTTCTTCTGTGGTAGGAATACTGTGCATTTACTGATAACTACTAGGAAAGTTCCAAAAGTAAGAAGCATGTCCAGACTGCTCCTGCCTGGACTTACAAGAGGTCAAGCACTGGGACCAATTTCCAAGGAGGGCAATGGTTTTTGTATGGATTTACTGATTTTTCTGTTGAGCTGCATGCAGGAGTACCAATGCCCACCCATGAACCATGTTGGAGCAGCTGTGAGCTGAGGAGTCTGCAGGAACTAGAGCTGGAACTGGGAGAAAGAGTAGGAGAAATAAGATATAAAAATAAACACACACAAGCTAGGGAGCAGGAATGACCAGTCCTTGGACAGGCAAGGGCATGATGATGCTGAGACCTGCATCAGGAGAAGGCAAGGAGGCAGGGAGAGGCCACAAAGCCCAGGTGCAGGTGTGCTGGGGTAACGGGTGTGGATTGAGCTTTCAAGTAGAAATGTGCCCTAAATCTCCCAGAAATTAATTTCAGAGCAGTTGGCTTCGTCATCTCAGTAGTTCTTTGAATATAGTCCTCTGTGTGCAATTTAGATAGATTTGAAAATTAGAATTTATGGCATATAGAAAAGCAATAAATGGTTGTTTTAGCACTCTGACTTGCAATTAAATGTGACTTAAGGACCAGTGAGGTATCAGTTTTATCTGCATGATCAGCAAATGCATGTTTGACTGGTTCAGGAGAAGTTGAGGTAAATGGTAGGTTAATGTACAGCTGTAGCAGTCTGATAGTGCAGTGTTTTTATTGATTGTCTCAGTAAATGCACCAGGGTATTAAGTTTGCTTGTCACAGTGCTCAGTGCCTGGGGTAGTTGAGCAAGTTACTTTTCCACTGAGTTGACCCCCAAGTCCCAGAGTCTTTCAATCAAACTCTTTAGATTTCATACACTGGCAATTCCTTTCCTTTTCTAATGGGCTGTATTAAAGAAAATGTGTCACCTTTTGCACCATGTAATACTAAATCAGATCAGAATTCATGCACAATTATGTCAGTGGAAATATAATATTACAGACGTGCTTATCTCAAGATAGCACATGGAAAAATAAACTTCCACAGCTGAGAGATTTCCTTGATTCTGCAGATAAGTTATTTGTAAGTAATTGAGCTGAGAAATGTATAAGGATTATTTTAATACATATAAAATATATATAGGAAAAATTACTAATAAAGATTTAAGTATTGTTTTTTTCTTCTTTTTCTTTCTCATATTTCCTTTCTCTTTTCTATATTTTTTTGGCCTGCTGAGGTGCTAAGGTAACTAAGTCCAGGATGGGAAAAACAGATTTACAGAGTTATCCTAGTAAACTATTTTTGTTCTGAAGGCTAACAGCTTTAGAAAATCAAAATGGATACCACTCCTTTACATGATGTCATAGATACTTTAATGCCAGAGTAACAGAGAGCTCTGAGAGAAAAGAATTTTATTGAAAAAGTATTGCTTTTGGTTAGTCTTTAGCAGAGTGAATAAGTCGGAACAGCGTTGCTAATCTGAAGCTTTCTTGCAATCAGAAATAGTAATTTAAGATCAATTGCTCAGCAGATGTGTGTTTTAGTATTTTACACAAAAGAATGGTACAATTGCTTCTACCCTCAATGTAGCCAGTGCCTTGCTATGCCTTTAATGCATGGTATTATCTATAATTCAGAATTAACTATGGAAAAGCCATTTGTTGACCTTTACTTCCTGTTTGACTAAAAATTTAGATACCAACAGGAGAAGAAGAGTAGATGGAAATTCTTTCCCATTGCTAATTTGTAGTTGGATTTTTTATATTTGTAGCAAATTTGAAATTTGTGCATTTGTTCACACCAAAACATCTTCTTTTGTATTTTCTGTATTCATAGGACTCCCTTCCTTCCCACTCTCAAAGAACTAATGCTGACTGAATATTTTAGATCAATACACAGCATATAGTGAAGATCAAGAAACAGTTTACTCAGCTGTTTTTCTGAAGTGTAATACACAACCCTGCATCCCTGCATTTGATAGAAGAATGGTTTGCATAGTAATAGTTGTGGTTACTGTATACTCTATTAAGATTAAGATTTTATTGTCTGTTCAGGGAGTGCTTGAAGCTGCATTATCAAAAATTACATTATATAATAAGAGTCAGTTTGTCACTAAATAATTGTTTCAAGCAGTTCTTACGTTGTGTAATCCTTTTCACTCATTTACCTCAGGATATATTAATTCAGAAGAAAATGCATTTTAACACCTTGATGTTTTTAGAAAGAAGAACTTCATGCTGAATTTTGAAGTCTTAATGCATAAATACAGAAATGTCATTCCCTGAAAGTGCTAAAGATTTTTTTTTCCCCAGTGAAATGTTGTCTGTTTATTGAACAGTGGAGTTTCTTTGTTTTTGAGACTGGCTGCCTTTGAAAGGTCCCACAGCAGTTTGGTCTGTGGCCATGTTTTCCTCTGATGTCAGTTAGACTTTTTAGAACTACCATAATGCCAAAAAGGTCCAATCAAAAACTATCAGGTTGAAAAGCTGCACTTCACACTGTTGAAACTCCCCAAAGGAATTTGGTGAGTGTCACATCTGTTTACAAATCTTTGAATGTGTATTTTTGAATGTGGTCAAATGACAGCACCCTCCTTGGGATCCTGCCGGGAGAATAATATAGGGAAAGTTCAGCCAATTTCGCAATTCAAAATTAATGCTTTGATTAGGACCTCAGTTGTCACTGCAGATAAATGCTATCTATTGAGTTTGTAAATATACCATTGGCTATTAAAAGCAGGTCAGCATTACAGTGCAAGGAAAAGTAGAACAATATACAAGGTTTGATGAAAAAATTTGATTTTTTTTCTGGATTACCAAATCAGAGTAGTTATAAAATATAGATAATAATTGTGTAGGGTTGGAGTAATTAATTTTTCATAATCTGAACATGAAAAACATTCAGAAAAAATAGTATTACCTTTTAAAAAACCCTAAAATAAAAGAATCTGCAGTATGTGACATATTACACCATATTCTTATTTCAGTGTTCCTTAACATTTTGAAAAAGGTAATTTTGAGGATGATGTCTATAATGGCTTCCGGGAAGTTAGAAAGTATGTATTTAATCAAGGATAAAACTTTAGTTTCAGCAGAACACTGTTAAAATCGTGCTCTTACAATATCTTACTTTGCTTTTCCCATCATAGGTGGAGGGGGCTTAGTCAAGGATTGTAGTTGGATTTTTTATATTTGTAGAACATTTGAAATTTGTGCATGTGTTCACACCAAAACATCTTCTTTTGTATTTTCTGTATTCATAGGACTACTTTCCTTCCCACTCTCAAAGAACTAATGCTGACTGAATATTTTAGATCAATACACAGCATACAGTGAAGATCAAGAAACAGCACTCCAACACTGCTATACTACCTTGACCTTCCTGAAATGTTGTTCTTTCCCTTTAGAGATGTTGATAACACCCAGGCATTATGCTTTTCTTCAGGTCTCAATATCACTTTTGGAGTTGTATCCCAAAAAACATCTAAGGACACAAGGCAGGAGCATAGCCAGAGCTCTGACACAAGCTTACAAAGTATGATATGCTAAACACATTACCTGTTTTTGGGACACTGAAAAGTGTTTGTGCTTAGGAAAGCTTTATTTTCTTCTATTTCTGCCTTTTTTTCCCCCCAAATAATTCATCCTACTCTTATGTTCTCAGAGAAAATTGAAACTCTGAATATATACACTAAATTATCTCCACCATAAACTACATATACTTCACAGCATTTAGTTGTTTTACAGGTTGAGATGCTTATTTAAACCTCTTCAGTGGTGGCTAAGGTTTTTAAAATGTTGATTGAAAGTAGTAACTGTAAGGAAAATTGAATGTGGTGTGGATGAGATTAAAACACAGTGCTGCAAAAGACAAACCTTCTGTTTTGCTCCATAAGATTAGTCATGGTGGGGAGGGGAAAGCTCGGTGCAACTCTGCCACTGAAATCAGCCAGGGGATTTATACAGTATAAATGGGAAATAAAAAGAGTTGGAAACACATGGCCATGCAGAAGGGTGTAATAGGTAATAGCCTCTTGCTGCTGAGCAGATCTCAACCCTTCTGATGCTGGAGTCATCTACTCTGGAGAAGATAATTGTTTTTCTGCCCCCTGTTTCAAGGTAGACTCATCCTCTGGGGATGCTGGGACCCAGCAGGCTCTGCTCTGTCAGGTGCCTCCTTCCCTTCCTAGGACAAACAAGAAAAAAAGTCTTAATGATGGTAATTATTTATTAATATTAATAATATTACATGTTAATGTCAATTAATTGTCAATAGAGCTCCTAATAAAGAGCTTTATCCATCTGTCTGTGGTGGGGAGCAATCTCAAAGACAGCCCTGGAAGGGTGCCCAGTCAGGTTGTGCTATCCTTAGGAGTCAGGGGATTTTCCCTACATTCCCTTTGTATTATTGTAACACAAGAGGGGTGTCTTCCAGATACTGGAGGAAAATGCCTTGCATACTACACACGTCTGTGCTCCTTTGGTTTTGAGTAAGGCTGGTTAGTGAATTCTCTTGGTTTGTCTCCCTTGTAGCATTATATTAATATTTCCCACCACATTAGTATTTTCAGCTGCACAGGAATCAAGAGCATTAAAGTCAAAACAAAGGTGGTGAGATTTTGGGGCCAAGGCAGTGCAGGAGGGTGCCCAGTGGGAGTTGTGTGCTCAGGAGTGCCAGCTTCTACAGAGCTTGGAGTCTGATATCTCAGGAGGAGGAAGAAATTACTGCACAGTACAGAGGTACTGTAGTTAGCTGATTTCTGCCTGAAAAATAAGCAACCCCAAACACCCCTGCACCACCACCACCCCGCCCTCCCCACTTCTGTATTTTGATATGTAAAACAAAGGTTCTTATGTGATTTTCAGTTTGAGATAGGGTTGAAGATATTTAGGTATTAAGATTTCTTCTCTTCCCCAAGAACACCAGAGCTCTTCTTACATATTTGGTTTGTACTGTTGTACAACTGTATAGTAAAAATTAATCTATTTCAAGCTGTGGATTGGCAGAGTTCACCTGAAGGAAACATAAAATAGGTCTTACAACATGAGGATTGGTGCAGGTGATTAGTGTTGCAACCATGGGCATGTCAGATGTTCTCTTAGTCTCAGTTTTCGTAACCAGAAAAAAAATACACAATATAATTACACATTTATTCACCTATGATGGGAATGGTTAGCTGAAAGTGTATTTGTAAGACGTTTTCCTTCTAAAAGAAATCAGTGCTGTCACTGGAAAACATTTTTGTGACCCTTTTTGTTCAGAAATTTCATAGGAAATTTATTTTTACTATAAGGTTAAGGTGTTTTCATATCTGTACAATCCTCTATAGACAGTGTACTATAGTACTTCTCAGTATTTTTGTCTAGGCTAAAATGTCAGAAGTTTCATGATTCTGTCTACTGATTTCTTGTTCTACTACTACTCCTCTGAAATGTTTTAACAAATGTGCAAGTGCCTCAAATAGTAAATAGGAAAGGCTTCAGCTCATAGAATCATATAGAAAAGTTTAGGTCAAAAAGGACGTTTAAGATCATGCATGTGTATATTGTCTATACTTAATTTTCATAGTAAGTGTTGCTCTGTATTCTGACTTAAACTTGTGTTCAAGTTGTAAAAGATATTTTTGAAGTGCCATATTTTTGTGTGAAATGATGGATAGTTGTCCTACCTAGTACCTTTCCTACTAGAAAAATGATGCCATATGTATTTAATTCTGCTGTTGGTTTTATTAAGTTCTTCATACTAATGCTGCTTTGTCAGCAATGTCCACTGGTGAGTTTTTCATTGAATGGAAAAAAGAAATGCACTTTTATCAGCTTTATTTCTGCCTTTCAAGTTGTTAGAACATTGCTCTCTACAGTCTTACGAGAGTAATTAAGAGTCTCAATTTACTCTCTCTAAACCATTCATTATTTTGAGTATCTTGATTATATTCATTCATCTTTGTAAATTAAAATGTCCTAGTACTTTTTGTTGCTCATCATCTTCATTTTCCTCACATAATTTTCATTATTTCAAATATCATGTCTGCTTTTCTGAATCTGATTTTTTATTTTTATTTTTTAATTTGGATTCAGTACTTTAGCTGAAATTATTAGGCTTATACAATGGCACTCAGTAAACTACTAGTGTTAGTAATTCGGTTAACTTCACTATATTCCTCAGAAGTTTGACATCACATCTTTAAGTAATTCTGTCAGCTCCAAACTGGGCATCTCAACCTTCCTTCTTTTTGATGTAGATTTATAAATATGTTAAACATCATCTCAATTATTTTTACAATTAATTGTTTAGTGTACATATATATATATTATATGCTCTTTTACTTCTTTCTTCTTGCATAATTAATTTTATATCCTTTTTCTTTTAGCAACCTAACATTTATTTTAAGCACAATGTAAATTATCATTTGCCTTCTCATTGTTTATTTGACTGCTTTAAAATTCTGAAAAGTTTCAAGAACTTTGTAATAACTAATTTGCAAATTTCAGTGTATGGTACTAGGAACTCAAAACAACCTACCCATGGACCTTGGATTTAAGATTTAATGGTTATTTCTTGCATGTGTATACATTGTGGAAGACCATGGTGAAGTTTCCATAGGGTTTGTCTGCTTCAAATCCAGTTTTGGTAAAAGAAGTTACAGAAAAAAATCAACAGAATTAATAATAACAAATTATCAGGACTGGATGATGTTTGCCTTAAAAAAAGCTCTGAAGGAACCTGGGGGGAAATAGTTGAAACACTAACAGTGGTGTGGGTTCTTGAAGCTTATGGAGGTCCAACATAAGAGTGGGCAAACTCAGGGAAGGAAAAGCCATTGAGAGTAACTTGGAACAAACAGCGGTGGAAACTCCTGCCCCACCATTCTCTGAAAGTCTGAGAAATACTTTGAGAAGTTGGTATAACTGTTTGACCTTAACGTGCTCATTTCTCTTGGCTGTTCTGTTTCTGCACAAGTCCACCCCGTGTTGTGCGTGAGCCATCCTTCCATCTGTTTGATAGCAAAGAACTGTGCTAAAATAGAAAGGGCTATTTTTAAGTATCACACAAAGCTGCCGCTTTTCAAAAAGCTGTTTTAATCCAGTGGAGTTGCTTATTATAGCCTCTCAGATAATTGTTGTGCCACAAAGTCTAAGCACCTCAAGTGTCTGTATGTTTAATCCCAAACTGTCAGACTAGAATAGCACAGTTTTCTAGAAGAATGGCACTTGTTCCCTTCCATGTTTTCTCTGGGAAAAGCTTGAATATGGTATTACCTCCTAGCCAGTTGTTTCTGTGATAAAAATTTCACATCCCTTCTCCCTGCTTACTTAGTATTGCTGTGCCCTAGATATGACAAAGCGCAGATCCAGGAGAAATAATGAAATCTATGGAAAGCCTTCACAAAGGAGGAAAAAAGATATTTTACATTAGCAGCCTTATTCCCTGCTGTTGTTGGACTGCAACTGGGTACTCAGTTTGCAGCCAAGGTTGAAAAGCCTTTCAACTTTATTTACTAGAAAATAAATAATACAAAGACTACCGAAAATTGACAAAGAGAGCTGTCATTGAATTCTTTCAGTGTGGCTGCTGGTTGTTGCTTTTCTGAGTATCACAAAAGCAAGCAATGAGCTTAAAATTTTGGAAGAAACAAGCTTTTTAAGTATGGAGGGCTAATTTGTCCTCTCTGCTGAAAAGGCCTATGTGAATAAAATAAGCTATCCTAAACAGTTTGCACCTTGTTAGGGATAATGCACTACACAACACGCACCATCAGAGCAGCAGTAGTGGAGCTGGAGAAGCAGGAGATGGCACAGTGCTTCTGCATCTGTGGACAGCTGGTGCCAGCAAACCTTTGAAGCTGATGCCTTCCTACATGGATCCCTGGCAGTTGTGAAAATGATGGAAAAGGCTCAGGAATTTAGGAAAGGAGAGAGGGTCTTCAATTCTCTTTACAATTTCCTGTTTTCTCAACTGAAAATAATTCCGTGTTCAAAAGCATCCCCTTTGAGCAGGGATGCATCATGGGTTGAATGCCAGCTCTTTTGCAGCTTTTCAGGCTAAGTGCTGTTGGGTGCCCCTTTTTGCTCATTCTAAAATCTGTCTCATTCATTCATTTCCTTAATGTCCAATATTCACTCTGAATTGTTAAAAAGCAATGATTTGTTAGTTTGCTGTCAGCTGCAGGTTTCCCAGCCCTCCTCATCTGGCATTCGTATATCTGTTGATCTTGGTACTTTAAAGTTTTCAAATAGGCACTATGCAAGTTAGGAGATGATGGGAAAAAAAGGTAAATTGGGGAAATACATGTCACATGGTGACTGGTTAAAGTCCTTTGCTTATTTGTTTCTTCAGGAAAACAGATAAATTCTGTTTGATGCTTATTTTTTATCTTATGTTAGGTATATCTCTGCAGGGTTTTTTTCTTCTTTAGCTGCAAGATTTAGTATAAATAGTATCATCTGTGACCCAGTATGCTTCCTGTGTCATGAGTGCTCAGTAGCCCAGTTAGTCATTCACGAAGAATGACAGCTGTTTGTATTTCCTGCCATTTGTTTTATTCAGCTGTCATTCCAACATTGAAGTAATCATATGGTTTTTTGTATTTATTTTAACAACATTTTCCTTTCCTTTTTCCTTCTAAAGCAGCTCCATTCATTATTAGTTCAAGTCAGCAAATCTTATTATTCAATTTTAGAAGGAAATTCACTTTAAGTCACTGAAGACAAGCTAGTAGCTTTTTCTACATGTTTTATTGTGAAGTAACATCCATGCAGTTCACAGTGAAAGCCTTTCCCTAAGCTACAAATATTTGTTCTTCTTGGAAAAAATAGACATTTGAGCAAATAAATGCCTTTGAGCTACTCTTTTTCTTTCTGATATTGTAGTCTGCAGTACATCAGCTGAATGTGAGCGCCTCTCACGGTTTTTAGTCAGAGTTTGATTTATTGTGGTCCAACATAAATATGTACATTTTTACTTCTGAGAAATTAGCATGCTGAAGCATATTTAAAACGAATGTAGAACAGACTATTGTAATGGGCAGATATTAAAATAATATTGTAACAAATTACCTTCTGGGTTGATTTTTGCATATTCATTATACCACCACCATCTTCACTACATGGCTCAGATTTAGATCTTTTCTAAAATGTCAGTAATTCCTAACAAATTAAAAGGGGTGGGATTTGGTTTGTGGTTTTGGGTTTTTTTTCCTTCATATGGTTTTTTGTGTGTCTGTTGGGGATTTTGGGGGGATTTTCTTGGGTTTTTGTGGAGTTTTTTTGTTGGGTTGGGGGTTTTGTGTCATTATTTTGCAGTTTTTTATTTTGTTTTACTTTGGGGGTATTTTTTCTAATTTCATTGAAGTAAGCATAGAAAGAAAATGGGCAATGGAGTGCTTTCAGGTTGTTCTCAAGATTTTCTTAAACTATATGCTAGAATTCTTGATTCACTCATCATTCCCTGCCCACGGTACATTCCTAGGGTTATTTTCTAGATGCTGCTGTTTTCTTCCATTTCATATTGCTTAGCCTCAAATGCCAAACTATTTTTCTTCACTATGTAATTTTCCAAAAGCAGAGTTTGAACATATATCCAGGGGAATCATGTAAAAAAGGAGTGTGTTTGAATGGCTTGTTTTCTTTCTTTCATCAATTTATCAGCTTGATACATTCCTTAGATAACTCTGCCTGCTGTTTGAAATGTGTATTTATATATACACTGTCTTTAGAACATCATGTAATCTTTCCTGCTCTAGACATTGTAGGATTTCTTCTGAGCTAAAATAACAGAGCCAATGATTATGATAATGTAATTTTTCTTTTTGATTTTGAATATTCATGGTTGTTTTGACCATCCTTTTCAATCCCAAAGAGCCTTCAAGATGACTTCGTAATGCATTCAACTCATAAAAACAATGCCAGCCAGATTTCACATACTGCTATTTTTGTCTTCATTGCTCTATGTTCATGTTTGGAATTAAGTATTGCATATAATCTACACTTGCTGGTTTAGCTGAACTACAGTATGGTATTTTTCTTTTCCAGATCATATTCCTAATGATTGTTCACTTGACAACAATCAAGTGTTTAAGATTCTAGAGTTTGTTCTTCAAACAAACTCTGGAACTGGTGTTGGCCATCTGTGCTCTGTTGACCTCAGAATATGAAGCAATATGTAGCCACTAACAATTTTATCTCTCTGTGCACTTGCTCTTTACAAATATTGTCCCCAGGAAAATGGTTTTGTTTGTTTTTTTCCCCATAGCAACATGCCATTCATTGAGTTAAATCACTGAAATCTAAAACAGACATAAAAAAGTTTAGATTAGTTGTTCCGAAGGAGCACTGTTTGGGCAGCATATACCAACAGTAAAGACATTTCTGTAGTTCTCTGCTCAGCAGTCTGCTTGACCAGGCCCAGGCAATTTCATACCATACTGTGCTAGTTAGGTAAGGAAGTTTCAGGGAATGAGTTGTGATTTCTGTGAACCAAAAACATGAGCAGTCCAAGATGTGATCACATGAATTTTGAAATACAAAATTACTTTTTTCTGTGTTTGATATAAAGATGTTGTCAATATGGAGAGTCTGAGAGAGAAACAACAGAGCTGTTTGTTTAGGTGCATGGCATATTAGGAGTTCTAAGATCACAATATCCTGTCAACACAGGATTGGAAAACTTCCAGAGACAGTCAATCTAAATCTGCAGAGTTTGATGCAGAGTGTCCTAGCCCAGTGTGGAGGTCATCTTGAATAGTCAGTTTTGTCCTTTTTGCAAAAGCACATTTAACATTGTAATATTTACAAGGAGAAAATGAAAATTGCTTTCTACATACACTAAAATATCAAATTAACTTTTACTTCTGCTACATCCAAGAAAGTGTATTTCAGAATTGTAACTGAAATTTTAGATTACTAACTCCAGCACTGTACTGTTGCATATCAATTCCCTGCATATCAGTTAGTGACACATGTGTGGGCCCTTACTGAAAGATAAATTTTCAGGCTAGTTTTAACTTTCAGAACAGAGTACTGTATTATTTTGATGATTATTGTTTATTATCTTATAGATAATGAGTGGACAACAAAAATGTGTGTGTGCTATTTAGATAAGCGATGATTACAGATTATCTCAATGATTCAGATGTTTTGCTAAGCTCAGTCTTTCAGCATTCCTTTTCTGGTTTCTTTGCCTATTTCTTTCATCCCTACCTGCATGCAGAATTTTTATGCTAGCTGAAAGGTCTTATTTTCATTGCAGCATTCTTCCAGGCTCTTGCATATCAAGATTCTTCTTATTTAAAATAACTCTTTCCAATAAAACTAGCAGGCTCTTTCCTTACATTTTGAGTGTTGTTAGACCCTTGAGATTTAACTTTTGTGTCTATTATCCCTCGCATTTGTATAACAGAACTTAAAGAGCTGCATTAATGACCATCTTATTAATTGCAGTTTTCATTCAGTATAGGGTAAACATTAGAACCACTAGAAATTACAAATTCAACTGTAAAATCATGGCCAAAGTTTGTTCTTTAGTAGAATACCAGGACTGTATTCTGACTAAATTAACTATTGCAAACTGCTGATGCACAATATACCATGATTTCTGTGTTTGCCTCTTTTGGATTGCATTGATGTGGCTGGGTACAAAAGAAGTATTAATGAGATCACTGTCAAGCTCCAGTGCTGTTCTGACTCACATAAGATATTCTGTCTTCCCTTCTCTAAGCATAGTCAAAGGGGTGAAGAAAAAGACATCCAAAAGAAGAATTTCAGGTACTTAAAACATTGACCTAAAACACATTCATTGAGTGCTCAACCCTACAGCACCTTAGTTTTATGAGTTTCCTTCCAAAACAAGGCAAAGAAAGGCAAAACAAAATTTGTGCCTTTTGTTGGCTTTTTGCTCCTGAATCTATCACCATGAACAAACAAGGTTTCACCCTTTTCAAGTAATGTATTTGCTTAGAGTGTATATTAGAGTGTAAATTATATATATTTACTATATAAAAATGCCTCATAAAGGTTATGAGTCAGTCTCATATTAGTCAGAAAGGTATCATGAAACAAAAATTATATTTTTGTTTCTCCCTACTGGATGGCCCTTTGGTGGAATTGCATGTTGCTCTATAAACTGGCTCTGTTGCCTCCATGTTTCTGCCTTTTATCTGGAGTGCTGTCCTTACACTATTCAAATGTGCAGTGAAGGAGAGATCAGGAAGGAACATGTTTTAAAAAAAGCACTGGGTAATGGGATAGGAAGAAAGAGAAAATAAAGAGTACTAGTCAAAAATCTCAATTTAAACATAATTTACATAATTGCCATTACGGTGTTATTTCTTTGCTCTGGAAAGCTTGCACTATCTTCTTTTTCTTTAGAATTATTACTGTAGCTCTTGGCATATTTCCCCCCAATTTTAAATTTATCTTCTAGCTCTGCAGTAGTCCATGAAAAAAATTTAATTCATTACATAGGTGGTACTGCCAAAAAGTCACAGAAGGTTCAAAATTATTTTTATCAACTCTCAGTGTAATGTTTGAGAAGTACAGACTGTTGTAATATTCACACAAAATCACAGAATTCTTAGGGTTGGAAGGCACCTCTGGAGATATCTAGCCCAACCCCACGGCTACGAGCAGGTTATTCATGCTCATAGGCGTGTGTCTTCATAAACAGTGAGTCTGTCCCAATCTGGAAATGTGTCCTAAGATGCAGACACAGGGAGGGCAGGATTCCAAAATACCCCAAGTGAGTTTAAGACACAAAGGAGGTCAAATGTTGATAATCAAAATTATAATACTCACTATCAAAGAAAGAGCAAGAAAGAAAACAGAAAAGTAGGAAAAAGCAAAGAACTACAGAAAGGCAGGTAATTACCACCAAGAATCTGTGGCATCCTGTGAAGATCCTCCTTCCTTTCTCTGTTGGTGATGAGGGCTCTAACAAACTTGCTGTGCACTCACTTATATAGAGTCTAAGAGGTGCTTTATGGCAGCAGCTGGGCAGCTCCACTCCAGCTTGGGACCATGGACACGGTATTCACGGGATATTCCCGTGATAGGGGATAGTTAGCTGGCCCTGCACTTCACTTACCTTTAACAGCAGGGCCAGCAGCATTCACTGCCACTGTCAAAGCTCATGGCCCCTTATCACACCAGGTCTTCAGCTGCAGATCTTATCAAAGGCTGGGCAATGGTGAAAAAAGTCTGTTTAACAGTCCTTTACTGAGTCTTCAGTATTTTCTTCCACATGTTTATATAATTTCTGTTGTTCCTATTATCTGCTATTTTAAATATGGACTCTTACTAGTCAATAACATTTTATGGCTTCTATATTTAATAATCATGACCACAAATAGAATTTCTCTCTGTAAAACTCTACTCTTCATTATTATGTGGTTTTCTCCATATTTTATAATCCTCAGCCTGATTTCCAATTAGGAATGAGCCTAATTTTCAGACCTCATCACCATGCACACATAAAGACACGTGCTAGCACAAAGATTTTTAAGATGATATATTGAGCATTTGTAGACAGCTGATAGTATCTGAAAAATGTGGTCACTTAAGGTGTGGTGCCCAGTAATATGGGTGAAGTTGAGGACCCAAGTTAAAAACTCATTTCTGGTTATCTACATAACCCACAGATTTGATGTCTGAGGTGAAATGGTGCCAGTGCTTTAAGGAAACCTGTTCCTGCTGGTCCTTTTCAGAGTGGAAGGAGTACCAAGCAGGTTTTCTATTTTGCTGATGCTGAAAAGAGAAGATATGCAGGTACCTGTCTGCTGGACATGCTATCTGTCACTATTTGAAATAGGTGAAAATCTCAAGAGTTACAATCTGTTTTACTGAAAGGGTGGGGACTTCTGAATCATTAAGGTTCCATTGAGAAGGTTTAATATCTCCAAGAGTCTTCCCATACCTTTTCAATTCAAGAATTGGGAAGAATAATGTGATTAAGCTGCTCTGTGAGTGATAGCCTGCAAGGGTATAGTTAAAATATAAGATAATAAGATAATAATAAATAAGATAGTTAAAATAACCTGACTCTCAGCTCCTGCACCTCTCCAGTTCCTGTAGCTTTACCTCAAGACCTGCTTCCACAGTCAGCTTTAAGATAACAATATCATCATGGTTGTCTGTCCTCCTTCTATTTACCTAAGAATTTGATTGTAGCTTTGTAGCAAAGACACACAGACCTTCTTGCTTGCTCTGAAGAAGATTATTTACTGCAGCAAACCAAGCCTTTCCATGCTCTAAACTTAACCAAGCCCAGCGTGCATTGGCTGCCTGGCACTGCGGTGTCACTGTTCATGTGTCCCTTTACCCAAGCAGCTCTCTGCAGCTCTCTGATCTGCAGTGTCCATGCCTCTCCCCAAGCAATCGCTGCCCCACACACATAGCAGCCACATGCCAGCCATGCAACCTGTTCCCTGGTTATAGGAATTGTTTTTCACCTCTCCACAAGTTGAACCTTTCCCAGAGTGCTTTGTGTTGCTTGCCAGAAGTGAACAGGATTTCTGTCTCCCACATTTGAAAAAATAAAAACTTAACTGAGTGTCCGTCACCAGATCTGTGGCCTTTTGATAGAGATTCAGGAGACTTTAGGGAGATCAAAGGCCTCCAGAGCTGAAACAGTATTGGCTTACTGTCTTCTTCTTTGTGGGCTTCACAGACAGCAGTGGTTAGGTTTTGGAAGGTAATTACTGAGGTGGGGTTTTGAGCAGTGGCCACACAAAAACCTGCTGGTCTGTAAGTTTTTCTGAGCAGTACTAATGACTCCTGCAGGACTAATGCATTAACTACCAACTACTTCTGGGTCTATTTCATCAGTCCACAAAGGAAGTCTGCCACAGTGTTAGAGCCCAGAGTCTCCTGCTGAGGGGTGATGTCGGTGCCTATTTATGGACTTTACTTTGGACACCAATTATTAGTTGAAATAATCTGAAGAGTTTTCTCACAGAAGCTTCTGTTTAAGCAATAGAGATTTTTTGGCTTGTTACTACAAGTCAAAGATGATTAGAGGGGTTCTTCACTGATAGCAGAAGGGCTATACTTTTGCCTTTGCAGCCACAGGTTTTCAGAGCCTAGAAAGGTTGATGTTCAAGGTGTTTTTGGATGCCCATGTGTAGGGGAAGGGGTCAGGCCTTGCCTGGTGGGGCAGTGAACTGCCCACACTCCCCACTCTTAAGAGACAGTATCCTGCCCTTCAGCATTTCCGTTTTTTTCTCAAAACTCTCTTCTTATGATCTGTGTCTTTCTCTCCAAATTAGAAGTTAGTAGTAGGACAGTTATCCACCATAAAATGTTCAGAGTTTTATTCTCTGTATTTAAAACTTTTTTTTTCTTTTTTTTTTCCTTGTTTCTGGCTTAAACCCATTACCTTTACCAGAGTATAATTTTGAGTCAGGCTTATTTATTTCTCTCACTTTGCCAGTCATTTGAAATGTTTGGTTTTCAAACGCACTTTCACTTGGAGAGGAGAGAGGTTTAGGATTACAGGTATAATCCTTTCCTAAATCAACCTATTTTGTCATGGGGTTGGAAGAACAGTGTGTTGAATAAAAAGACTCACATAACATAGATTTTATTTAGGGATTTGTGTAAATTAGCTTGACATAGTTTAGAGCTAGTAATTTACTTTGTTTTGCTTTGGTTTCACCAAAAGGAAGATACAGTTCTGGCTGAAAATCAGTATGTAAATGTTAAGTACTACTATTCAGCAAACAGCATATCAATCTTTAATTTCCAATTTCCTGTGAAAGAGAAGTAGGACATTTTCTCAGACTTTACTTTGGGTTCATACCCTTTTTACAATTCAGGTCATACTATCAGTATCAATTTGACTCTGCTTTCACAGTTTGTGAAAAGCTAACATGGCTCACAACCATGCCCTAGCAAATCTCTTGCTTTTCAGATACCTTAAGCCTACTGCAAACAAATAAAACACACAAATGAAGTAGTAATAAAGCTTTGTATTAAGCTTTGTTAGCTTTGTATTATACATTTCATCTACTATTTAAATGACAATTATGTCCAGAAAATTGGCAGTTGTAGTCATGCAAATGATGAAATTGATTCCAGTCAATTCCAGTCACGGCCCATATTCAAGGCCCCAGACCTCTCTTGCTGAGTCCCTTAAAGAGGCTTATGGGTTGTTTTTTTTCTTTTACCCAAGTTAGATGAGAAAAGAGAAATACCAACAAAATATTTCTCAAGAGTCAAAACAACAAAAACTTTACTGACAACTTCAGAAAGTCAGGGAACTTTGTTAAAAGTTTAAAGCAACGTTGAATCAACACAAAGCATTTCACAAAGCATTAATTTAGCACGCTCCAAGTCCATCCAACTTGACAAACTCCAACCCATTTGATTTTAAGTTACTTAGATTTCATGAAGAAGTAATTGGATGAAAAAGAAGAAAGAGAAAGAAGAGATATAGAAAAGAGCAAAAATGACTACCACTGGTTCCAGTGGTCAAGTGCTTGCCTCGTGCTCTAGCGTGAGTAAGCTTAGGCTTTCCTGGGCCCTTCCCCCAGGTGGGACATTGGTATCCACTCTGGGGCCGGGTTAGGGGCTCCAGGGGCAGGTTGGGAACATTTCATCCACTGTGGCCCCTCCAGAGTACAGGCTCTGGGCGCTGGGGTGGATGGAGCAGCTCACCACCTCACAAGGGCAAGGCTTGTCTTACCCCTTATCCCATTCATGCAACTGAAATGTTTCAAGCCACCAGTCTCCTCCTGTCTCTCACACCATCTTTCTCTGGAAAGGAAATGCCAGCAGTGTTTGAAAAATTAATTATTAAGAACCTTTGTTTACTCTAGGTAGCTCATGTATTGTATTTGATAACATGGCATCTTGCTGGAAGAAAATAAGTGCAGTTTTTCCATAGTCCAGCTTATTTTTTGCACAAATATTTGGAGCAGGAAATAAAAAACAGTTAATAGTTGTGGGACGTGTGGGAATAGTTGGAATAGTTTAAGCAAAGAGGAACCATGATTTTTCTGACTGCCTCCTCTTTCCTGTGCTGTTTTGTCTAATCATACCTCAGAGAATGTCAACAAATTTCCTTTAAGCTCAGAAGGTGCAGTAGGTTGGAAATAGTAATCCTTTCTCTCTCTCATTCTGTCTTCACGGTATTTGTGGAAGTGATTTAAAACTGATATATTTTTGATTGCCTGGTTCTGGCTAGGACTGGATGAATTTTTGCAGTAGCCAGGAGGGGGAATGGCTAGAACCTAAAGGTTATTTTCTACCATCTCTGATCATTGTTAGGGGCAGGAGAAAGGGATTCTCTTGCAGGAAGAGGCATTCCTTTAGGTTGACTAAGTGTGGCACTGGCTTCGAGCCTGGCCGTGGTGGTGTGGCTGTGGGTGGGTCAGGCTCTATGGTGAGCATTTCACATGTAAATCACACTGTCTCTTCTGTACACTTTTGGTTTTGATATTGTCACTGTTGTTCATTTCCTTATCTCATTGCTGTTCCCAGTAAATTGTTTTTATCTCCACCACGATCTTTTGTGCCTCCAGTACTGGGTGGGGAGGGAGAGGGAGTGAGCATGCACCAGCAGGATTTGGAAAGTCTCAGTGGGAGCACTAAATTGGAGAGTGCCATTCCTAAATCATGACGTGAATAAAGGTACAATTTTATTGTGTAAGACACTTATAAATTAAAACAGCCTCATGACCTTTGAATGTAATACCACTTGAGTTCTGGATATGACACAGGTCTTGTTAGAGTGACATAGTTCTTTTTTCACACAAGTTAATTATAAACCAAAATGAATTTACATGGAGGGCAGAATCTCTTAAAACTGAAGAGACAAGAGGCAATTTTCATATTTAGAAAGCAGAAAAATGCCTGTATGGATTATTGTTCATTTCTGCTGTGCAAGGGAGCATTATACTTGTAAGTATGTGTTTTACATGAGGGAATTGAGCAGATGCCTATTTCTTGATGACAAATGAAGCACGCTGATATATGATGCACATCTTCAGAAGCTGTATACCTGAGGAGAATAATGGCGTCATTGCAAAGGCTTCAAGAATGCAGTAAAGATTAAGGAAATAACTTACATAAATGGCTCTGTGTTGCTGTGCAGCACTGGATCTAGTTGATATCACTGGTTCTGATCCGTTATGGTCATTTTCAGAAAACAAAAATAATTCTTTGTGATATAATAATTATTAATCTTATGTGAAATATAAGGTCTTTCACTTTTCCTAAGGAACTGGTGGTTTTGCTCTGTCTGAAGTGCTTGGTTTATAAATTACACTGAATCACTGAAAGTAGTTTTCTCATCTCTGTCTGTTTCTCTTGTGGTTGTTTTTTAGAAAATCTGTATTCTCTAACTAAATACTTTCAAACATCTTCACAGGTAATCTCGACAGCACCATTTTCAGTGAACCAGTGATGTTGAAACGATTAAATGATAATCTAATTTATTAAGATAGCAAAAATGTCAACAAAATGAGTGAACAGATATTCTGTCTGATAGTTACAGCATCAGGGAAGAAAAGAAAAATTAAATGCAACATATATTTCTTAGATGTTGAACTTTGGAGTCAATGACAGAGACTGTTGTATGATGTGGTTTGTGATTACAAAAAGTTGAACTTTATTAATGAAATATTGTTCTCAGAGTACAAAATTTTCTTTCCATTTCTTATTTTCAGAAAACAATAATCATGTTCACACTTGCTAGGGTAATACAGCAGCAACCCATTGGAAATGTTGAACAAAACCTTTTGTCTTATCTGTGGTCTGGAAAAAAATGAAGAGAAATTTTTTTTTTCCATGGTGATACTTCATTTTAATCCCATTTAACACAGTATTGTTAGTGGATTTGATGCTGCAAACATGTTTAGATTTAGAGATAGATATTTGGGGGAAAAAGAACAGCCCTCTATAGGAGGTGAGTTTTTCTGGTTTCTTGCTCAATGCGTTCCACCAGAAATGTTTATTTTCCTCTGCTTACATCAGCTCAAGAACCAGCATTTCAATAAAACTGCCTTTACTCCACCTTATGACTCTTGTCACTTGAAAGAGCACACAACGTACAAGGTTGGCACCCTCAGCATGTTTAAAACCTTGAGACTTGGCTTATTCAAATATGTGTTTAGAAACTAATGCAGTGACAGACAAAATTGTGTGGAGCTCAGCATATATACTAAAGCATTTGTGTTGCAATAAGCACTGTTTACAGGACAAGAAATGCTTTTCTTATTGCCAGGTTTTACCAATTCTTTTACATGAATCTGTAACACAGGACCTTTTGAAAATCAACTGATAGCTACAAAATCCTTTTCCTACAGTCAGAAATTCTTTTACTCAACTACTCCTATTATTTTATTTAGGACAGTGAAAAGAAAGGATTTATGAATAGACTTTATGCCATCCAGGAGGTGTGTGTCACTGTCCAGAATATCCTAGATGAAATTGCTTCCTTTGGTGAGAGGATCAAAAAGTAAGTGCTGACACAGGTGCTGGATTGCTCTCCAATACTCTTTAACATCTTTTTCATGCTGAGATATGTTAGATTTTTACTTACTTATTCCACGGGAGTCCATCGTTCAAACTCACCTATATTTACTTTGCTCTGTGGAGGCCCCTCACTCAGTGGAAATTCTCCTACATTAATTCTGGAGTTTAGAACTATATTAATTGGGTCAAAAATAAAAAGTAAGGGTTTTAAGTAAAAGAGAAAGAGCATGTTGTTATGAGGTTGTTATTTAAAAGCAATAATAAAAAATGCAATTTTGATAAAGGAAATAAGCAGAACTGAATAGGAGTTTCATATTTTAAGGGTGTAAATATGTTCCCTTGCTAGAAGTTTTATTTATTGGTCAGCAAAACCTTTCCTTTAGAGTATTTGTAATTTGTAACACCTAATACATAATATATAAAAATTGCCAACAAATCTGGACATTAAAAAGAGAGGTTCTGAGAGTACTACAGAAATGTATTGGTGTATTTCTGGCATGATCAATGGACAGCAGCACAAGGTTTATTATTTGAGAGACACCTTCCAGGTGTCAGCTGCAAAAAATGGAGAGGATTGACTTGGTGTTCTGCATCTCAAAAGCCAAGAGCATCTCATCACTACCCAATTTACTTTTGGAAGTTAATTTTATGCCTTGGGTGGAGGTCAGTCTGCAGGAATCCTGAGGATCATCTCTAAGGCTGTCCCGTTCAGTTTCGATGAAATGGACATTGCCATTGATTCGTTTAAGAACAAAGTTCCTAATAGGAAAGCCTGGGAAAGTGTTCCCATAGGGACAATTCCAGGCAGGCTGTATTCACAGCAGGAGAGGCAGATGCAAGCATATTGTATCACACAGGTTCTCCAGTTAGAAAAATGAACCAGTCTCTGAAAAATGTCCTTTATCAAGAGGCTATTCGTGGAAGTTGTCTTGACGATTAAGTAGTTCTAATTGTGCATTTTGGAGATAGGGTTTGTTCTGTTATATACCAGATGAGAGCTACAGAATTTTGTAAACTGAGTGAGACTATAAATCTTTGTAATTTGTTCCTAAAACTATAATGGGAAACCTGTACTGAATGCTGTGTTAACACAGCCCATAAGGAGCTTTGCTAAGTGAGGAGCCAGTGCTCCCACACATCATGGTGTGTCTGTGATCATTGCACAAAGCCGAGTCACAGGAACACGAGCAGACCCTCAACCTTCTGTTCATCCCAAATGCCTACAGAAAAGGGGAAAAGAGCAGGTGTCCCCCGAGGATAAAGAGAGGCATCCTACACTAAGTGACACTAACATAATGCTAGTGGAGACATGTCAAAATTGCCAAGGAAATAAGAAGACAAATAAACACAGGAAGTCAGAGCTCATAATGAAAAATATGGCTTGCAATTCAGGTAATTGCAATTATTCATCTAGAGAAGCCAAAATTATGTAATCACGTTGATTGAGAATATAGCTGTAGTAATACTTTAAAGTGTATCATTAAACTATTTAGATTTAAAGCCACATTATCCTTCTGGATATATGTCATGCAACACTTTTGAGATGGCAGTGCCTTCACAGAACAAATACACCAAGCCAGGCTCCCCTTAACCAACGTTCCTATGGGATGTATGTATAAAATTATCATCTGGTCTTTCTCTCTTCAGTGAACACAGGAGTTGGAGACCCACAGCACCCTTTCCAATATCCATTAACTCACCCTCACACCTCAATTTTCCAAACTGTGGCAGAGTTTTATCAGAATAGAGTCTCGGACCCTTAGTGAGGATGTTTTTATCTGTGACTTTTTTTGGAAAGGTAATATCCTGGAACTCTGATGGGATCCCAGAAATTCTCTTTCTTTATTCATAGAAAAATAACCTTTACTTATTTCAAGGTTGTTTGAATATTTTTTTTTCTTTTGACATCCAGGGGTTTTTTTCTTCCCTCAGCCACTGCTGTTGCATTATCCCTGTCTTCATGACTAACTTTTCTACCTCCTCTTTTTCCCCCCTAGCCCTCTCCTTATGCACAGGGATGAGTCTCCACCTTTGCATAGCCATGCACTTGCCTTTTCTTTTTCCCCCAGAGCTGGAAGGCACCTGGCTGAGGAGTGCCCCTGTACCTCAGACAGAGGGGAATGTCCCTGTTCAGCCTTTACTCCTTGTGCTATCCTTAAAGTGGAAGAGGGAGCAGATAAAACAAGAAAGCCTTAGCAGTAGTTCTTACAACTATTGTGTCCTACTCTGCCTTGGTGTTGAGAAGGGAATGGAGATTGCCTGTGCGAGTACATTTGGAGTGTAAGGAGCTCTGTGGGTTTTTCCTGGGGCTGAAACTGGGGTTAGGCACTGAGATTTCCAAAAAGCAGAGCAGTGATTCCCCTGGCAGATGTGCACTGCTGGGCCGGGAGAGGTGAAACTCAGCAGGCAAGTGGGCAAAGCTAAGACCTCCTTTCATTTCTGCTGACACTGGATCCAAGCCCAGGCTTTCCCTGATGAATGGCAAATGCATCCATGCTTTCATTAGTAGACTCAGTTTGTTCTTCCTGATGGAAACTGACACTTCTCCCACTGTCCTTTCCTCTTTTATTGGCTCTGTTGGCCTACCTCAGTTCTGACTTTTGTTAATTTTTCTTTAGTACATTCAACTGGACTGTCCCATTCCTGAGCTGGCTGGCAATTGTTGCCCTCTCTGTGTTCACCATCATCCTGTATTTCATTCCACTGAGATACATTGTCCTTGTCTGGGGTAAGTAAAGCCCTTTTAAATTGTCTGTATTGCTTTAAAAACCTGGTTTTTAATGGATGACTTACACTGACACTACTTTTCGGTATTTATGGTCATGAAGCTACCCTATAATGGAATTAGGCATGTTAGTTAGCAGCAACGATGTAAATATTTAGGCCCACCTGCAAAATGCATTTTTCTTGGCTGACATTTTAGACTTAATCATACTATAAACATTTAGCCATGAGGATTCTTCATATATCAAAGTGTAGCTTTGTCTAGATATTACTCTGATTTATTTTCACCACTTACACACAATCAGAGGCATTTCAATCTATATCGTGCTTTAGGACAATACGCCTTTTTTACTGCAGTGCTTTATCTTGTGTAAGTGTATGCAAACATAGCAGCAAGAAACCTGTTTAAGGGGTCACCTTTAGTTAGACAGAAAGGAATACATGGTATTTGGCTGGTTGATAATGAACAGAAACTCTGGGCATGTAGGGGGATGGAATTATGATTGATCCAAGCTTTCACTAGTTGTGCTTATATCTATTCTTTATACTGATTTTAAAAAGCTACTGTTACCACATCTGTTGTAAATAATGCTCCAGGTTTTCATTTGTATATCTTTTCATACTTCTTACACCACCAGCTGCTGTAGCCAGTAACACAGACTAATGAAGAGCACAGTGGCCAGATTTTCTTTCTGAAGAATACCAGTCACTCTTTTGTGAAAAAGTTTGGAATTCAGGAGACAGCATAAAATCATTGAACTGACTCCAAAGAATTTTTTTTTGTTTATCAGTCAGTATTAGTAATTTTCTTAGAATGTTTTCCCAGATTATCATAGCTGAAACAATAAAGAAGATATGAACAAAAGTATTTCTACAGAATGAACAAAAGCAAGCATATGGGCTTCCTTTCTTTTCCTTCTTTGACTTTTACTTCTTCCCCCATACCATGCATCACTTAAGTGTAACCCAGACTCTTAGTTTGTTCCCAAAATTTCATTTCTTCTAGCATGCACACAGGAAGTTCAAAGTATTTGTCTGTCATTTTTCAGACAGGTCTGACGTCTTGCTTTTTTACATCAGGTTTGGTACAATAATCTGAGATTATAATACCCCTCCAAGATCCACATAACTGTAGAGCCAGAACTGTTCTTTGAAAAGCTCATGACTCATGCCCCTGGAAGTGTCACACTCCCACAGAAATATCTCTGTTTCAGATAAGGCAGAATCTCAACTCCCAAGCCTCCCAAACCATGGATGAATAGTGTAAGCACAAATTATTATAAATGCACCTTGCACTCTCTGCATCTCTTCTCTCCCTGCCTTCAAGTTACATAGGCTACAGATATATATCTTCAAGCCCCTTGGTTCACTAGAGGTTTTGACTCCACATTTTTCTCCTGCATTTCAGTTCAGGTGACTTCTTACTCAGAAAGTGTATGTTGATCCCTTCTTTAGGAATCTTTTTCTCTTGCATCATGGCAGGAGACCAGACAGGTACTGCACAGTGCAGGTCCCACAGTCCAGACCTCCTCAGGGTGAAATGAATTCTCACAGAGCCCTGTTATGCTGAGAACACCTTTGAGCATCTGTTCCTTCAAAAATTGCAGTATTCCAAACACCTACCTGTTTTCTCCATCACTGCATGTTTCTAGCCTCTCCTGTGTATATTTCTTCAACGTATTCATCCATCCTGCCTGTGGGAAGCCATTTGATTTCTCTTTTCTGACTTACTTCCATAGGAATGTTTGAGCTGGTCTGTAGCAGCATCTGTCCATTTTGTTCTTTGGAAGGCAGAGTTTTTAAATTAAAATTTCTTCATATTACATGTCATCTTTTGTATAGCTGTCTGTCTTCTGTGCATCCATAGTGTCTGCTCCTTTCAGCCTGCCCTAGCAAGAAATTCTCCATCCTTTCCTGGCTGTGTCTCTCCCAGTGGAGACTACCGGTCCTTGAAGATGTGGTGTGTTAGGTGGGGTGGAGCAGAAACCACCTCTCCATCCTAATCCCATTTGATGAAGTGCTGAGTCCTGGTAACAGCTACAGCTGTTAATGTGGAAAAAACTGTAATTATTTTAATCTGAAAATTTTCAAACTGTTGGAAAAGACCAGTCTCCTTGTTCTATTCTGCTTCTCCTGTAGTGTCTCCTCTCATCTGTGCAGCGCTTTTCCTTTCTTGAGGTTTCACATGTTGACTGGTATTTTTTTTCATCAGGTGTGATAAAGTGGGATCAAACCACCAGAACTCACCCATGAGTGGTCCAGTGGCCATGTGCAATGAACAGTGGTGTTCAACCTTAAATTTGCAGTCACTTCCTGATGCAAAACCTCTTCTTAAACAAAGGTGTCTGAAGGTCAGATGTTCCTTCTGAACACTCACTATCAAACACTATATAAAGGGAGGGCAGCATCTCCTATCTGCGCTGCAGAACTGAGGATTCTAGCAGCGGGATGCTGTGGGTGTTGTCAACACTGAATCTTGCATGCCCTATCCAAAGGCTTTATGTCCTTGCTAAAGCTTTCTGAAAAGTCTGGGCACCAAAGACTTTGTGGAACATAAACTATGTAATCTTATATCTGATAGAGCCTGGATAAATTACATAGAAAGGCATATTTTTAATAATGTCCTGGCTTTCTCCTGCTCACATGAGAGTCAATGCAGTTTGCACTGTTCCTGTCCATGTTTTAGACTTGTGTTCCCAGAGCCCACAGACCAGGTTCTCATAGTCTATGAATCTGACTAGGTATGTAATTAAGAAAACATATCGAATTTAAAAGCCTGCTTCCTGATTATTTTGAGGATGATTTTTCTTGGTGCTTCTGAATACTAATTCTCAATAGGCATTATAAGACCATGATGTCTAAAGGGGACATATCCTCTCTCCTCTGCACTGCCATCAGCTTGTCTCTATCTGTCATTCTCACACAGAGGTTTTTGCAAACTCCTCTAAAGCTTTCATATGATGCAGACTTCATGCTTCCCATATGTTTCATTGTCCTTAGCATGAAAAATACTTTCTTTGAATATTCTGAATCTTATATGAATCTTGTGTCCTCCAATTCTGCTCATCCTCTCTGCTTCAGAAATTAAGTACTTTTTATGCCTCTGCTTTTCCCAACTTCCTCATAATAATCACAGTTTCTGTGACTTTCCAAAAAAATATATTGAAGGAATTTGAAAATGTCCCTAGAACTTTCGCATTTTGAAACAGGGAACCACAGAAGCAGAGCCCAACTTTTGGAGCCCAAGTTTACAATTCATACATTCATTCGGTGCTACTGTCAGGATTCAGAATGAATCCTAAAGTCTATTTTAAAACTTTGACAAAAGTATGTATCTTTTGATGTCATATATCTTATGATAGTAACATTTGAACTTTCACTTTTGCAGGCATCAATAAATTTACAAAGAAGATTCGAAATCCATATGCAATTGATAACAACGAACTACTTGACTTTCTGTCCAGAGTCCCTTCTGATGTGCAAGTGGTGTGTATAATTATTTTATTTTATTTTATCATTTTTAAAGCAGTTATTTTGATTTACTATTATATTTTTTGGCAGAAAGAAACTGCAAACTCAAGCTGAGGACAGTCCATTAACCAGAAGGAGGCTGCTAGATCTTTATCCAATGAGAAAAAAGTTCCAGCATTGGTTGTGCCTCTTAGGATCCTTGGAAAAAATCAGTAGAAGGACAAGTATTTGTGAGATGATATCTAGAACTTGTATTAAGCAGCATCCAGCGTGATGTGAATCTGATTGGGATAAGGCACTGTATAGGTAACACTGCAGCTGTAGCTCTCAGAAGGCAGAGAAGGAACAGGAAGGTCAAATAATGGAAGAGGCAGACAGACAGCATTGCTCAGCACTCTGAGAACACTTTGGCCTTCCAACGGGTAAAAGCTTTTGCTGTGACTACAGTTCCACTGGGCTCATAAATTCCTTTCAAAAAAAACAACCCAAAAAAAGCTGGTTGTGAGTTACAAGCTTTTATGATGCATTACACAATCCCCTGAGAGCATGCAAGATTTAAGATAGCATCAAGCACATAAATCACATCCAGTGTCACAAAGATTATAGACTTCCCATATTTCTAGTTTCAGTTCAGAGCTGGTATTAGGTAGGAGATACAGGTGCAAACACTCTCTCTGTATCTGATACCCTCTGTGGTAGGCATTTAGAAATAGCCAAGCTTTTAAGAAACATTATGAAGAATGGTATCCAATATGGTCAAGATGTTAATGTTTATTGTCTGCGAGAGCTCATGGAGAAAACAAAAAGCCCTAGTCTTTTCTAAGTTTACATCAGCATGCAGTGTTATTTCCTGGTAGGATATTCCTAGTGTTGGTTTTCCTTCTTATTCTAGATCTGTCATTCTGGTGTTGGTGAATCACATCTGCAAATCCTGTGTTGTTTTTAGGGGAAAATCTTCTTTTTTTCAACCTTTTATCTCCTGACAGAAAAAAGGGTATCTTTATTTTTTCCTAACAAGTGCCACCTGACAACTTTCTTTCTGAACTTTGTGTTTAAACAGATGCAATACCATGAACTGAAACAAGATCCTACTCACAGCCCAAGCAAGAGAAAGAAAAACAATCTTGCCTAGCCAACTTCATATGTTGAGGAGACCAGATCTGCCAGGGGAAGATAAAAGAGCAAGCCTAAGAAGCGTTTACTTTCTCTAAGATTTTTATTTATCTTGCCTTTTTATCTACTGGGGAGATTTTGTAACAGTATTAAAAGGTGGAAAATGATTTCTCATTGTAAAGACATTTGTTTCAAGTAGGGTTTTTGTCATTTTAAAGCCTTGTTAGAAATAATATAACACATTAAATGAGTCAATCTAAAATGGAGAATATATATTGCTACTTGGTGGTCAAAGATACATGAGATAGTCAAATCATGCTAACTAAATCTACAAAACACTAAATCTGACTCCGAAATTTCTCATATTTTATTTGTGAGCCTTCGTATTTTTATCCAGTTAGTCATCATCACAATTTTCTATGTTTTATATATTGCAAGAGAAATGCAATGTAGTGGAGCCTACTGCACTTATGTTTTAGTAGATTTTTTTAAATTTCAGACCCTGATGTTAACTTCTGGTGCAACATTTTTCTATGTGGTAGGGCTGCTTATAAGACAGTGAGAAACACCAAGTGCAAATCTCTTTGTGGAGCTCCCAAAAGCAGTTCCTGCTGTCTTTATCATTCCATTGTAAGACCTAAAAATCTCTGTTTCAAAATACTGCCAGGTTTGTAACTGATTGCCTGTCATATTTTTCTACATGTACCAGTAGTCTTCATTTGTACTACATAGCTTAGCTCTAATGGGTAAAATTAACTCCATACTGCTTTGGGTGTCATGCTATGAACACGTTTTTGTGCACATAACTATTTTAATATGGATATCTTGCAGAAAAGGTTTTTCATTCAAATCACAAGATCATATTAATATGCTTTATGGTATAACATTGCCTGTTACCAATGTGAAATACCGTGTAGAGGAAAAAAAATGAAGTTATGGTAAATCTGATACACCAGGGTTTTTTCCTTAGTTAATAATGTCGGTTCTTCTGATACAATCTTTCCCTACTGCATGGAAACTGCATTATCTTGTAAATTACATGGAACATAGATGAGAAACATTTACATTTCAAATGTCTTAGTGGCCACTGCATAACGAGTACTTGGGGATATATTCTGGTAGCTGCATGCAGACTTCCACACTCAGCCCCCCACATTGTGAGCAGAGACTCATTCCTGAGGGACTACCTGTGCACAGCTCCTCATTATTAGTTCCCAGTGACATTAAAGGGGATTTTTTGCCCAGGGGAGAATGACAGGACTGCATCCTCAAGGGGGGCTGTGGTCCTCTATGGATTACCTCTCACTGGTTGCAATTGCAGATAAAGTTATATTGCACTACTCTAAAAATACTTTTTGAAAAGTCTATTTAGAAATACTTTGCAAGCACATGTGAATATGTATTTGTCCAAAGAAATACGTGTTAGTTGCATTGCTTATGAAGGATCATCCTGGATTTCTTTGTTTCGCAGATAAGATGATAGCCAAGTTCTTATGTGACAGTTACTTTGATCCTTCTGTTTGTATATTTAAAAGAATGCCAATCAAATGAATGGTCTGCAGAAAGCCATGGACTTAAACAAGCTCCTGTTACATCATGACTTTGAAAGAGTTTAACTTTGCAGCTTGTGTAACCTTTTGGCTTATCCTACCTGACGAGCAACATAGTATTGGTGAAATCAAAGGTACTGGTCAGCCTATTTTGTTTTAAAAAAAACAAATTTGTGACTCAACAAGATGTGAATGTTTGTTGCCTGTTGTCAGTTTTGCACATTTCTTTAATACACTGCAAGCCTTGTACCTTCTTAACGTTGCCCACCAGCCTGCGTGTGATTTCTTGTTGTCTTTCTTTTTGTACACAATTTCAAATGTCTGCTTTGGTGGTAATATCTGAGCTGGTTATGCATGTTTCCAGAATTAAACACACTTCTAAGCATCACTCTATTAGATATTCTTAAGCCTCTGTCTTTGAAATCCTCTGTTGTCATTTTGCCATGAGTGCTGTGATGGGCAAGTGAATTTCCTTGGGCAGGATTTTAGTATTTTAAGTTCCCTAACATGCAGGGATGGGGGCGGGGGGAAGGGAGACAACAAACATCTGTTTGTTGAAAAATGGTGAACTCCTTTTAAATGCCTCAGTCACTCAAAATTGATCTCAATGAAAATATAACACACAGAGTCAAGGCTAAGAATGCTTATTGATTAAATATTATTCTCCTGCCACAACAAGACAATTTAAAATCACAATTAAAATAGTTTGTGAGTGAACCCATTTTCACTATTTCCAGTTTGTCTATGCTGCTTTGTGTAGGTGGCCTCTGTAAAGAGCCAATCCTGTCTTATGCCATGAATATTCCAACATATCTTCCTTTTCCAGACTGATTCTGAAGTCCATTTTTAACCTGTTGGATTTGGCAGGCTTTATTCTGAAAGCAACTTGTCTGTTCATAAACAACCAAAAAAGAATAAGGTATCTTACAATCATGAAATTGTCTCTGTTCTCAGGAAATAAAATTTAACTTCATGTGAGTTCATAGAAAATTATTAGTTTAGTTGGATGTCAGAGCACTCAGAATTCACTAAGTGAATCTGAGAGGCTGTTGTTACATTCCTGCTGATAACTCCAGTACAGAACTTGCTTACCCTGTTTTTACCGTTGTTCCTCTTTGCAGGAACACCTAAGTATTTTTCATAATAGCAATGAGCTTTAACTGGAAGAGCTGCTGTATTTGTATTTTAAATCCAAGTGCAATAACCCTTGAGTTTTTTTTTTTTCTATTGCAATTAAACCAACAGTGGAATAATAAGAAAATAATTAAGCAGTCTGCATACAGTCTATCAGCTAATTTGGTCCCCTAGAGCATAGGCTTCACCAACAAGAGGAAGAGCTGCCAGCAAATGCACTGCATGATGCTAAGGCATTTAATATGAAGATAATTCAGGAGCATGAAGCAAAGGAGGTAAAGGAAAACTTATTTATTTCATCATTGTTAGATTACACGTGTTACAAAACATAATGGAAAGCTTTGCAGCTCTTTGCTCAGCAGGCAGGGTTCCCAACTGGGAACTGGTTTAACTGACTTGTGGTTCACACAGAGCTTGAGTGCTTTGTGGCAGAAACTCTTCAGGTGACACTGACTCACTTGCATCTGCACCCCAACTCCCAGAGTGTGCTCCAAGCCTCTACCACCTCCTCACTGAATGGCAACAGCAAAAGGTACTGCCTTTTTGTTGAGCTGGGTACTCAACAAAAATATCTCTTTTCCAGTGGTGTTTTTGCCACATTAAAGGACTGACCTTGCTGATTTGCAGTTTGGTGCACTGACCATTTCTCTGACTTGCAAAACTGTAGGCCTCAGAAGCAGACTGCAGAGCATGTATATCCTTGAGTTACATTCATAAAAGGAGGTTTTTTGCTGCCTTTTGAAAAAAATATGCTAAACAAAAAAGAAAAATATTTTTCTTCCCCATAGGATTTCTAGCCTTGGGACATTTAACAAGCTCAACAAGCAAATGTACTTGTATCAGGAGGAGTCTGTTGTTTACAGTCATGAGATAATGACTAGATCAAAAGAAATGAGCCTGGAGATAAGACCTTTCCTACGCTGTGTTTGTATTATTCAGGCTGAGTGTTCCTGAATATATCTGTTGGGAAAAGGGAAAAAGAAATGGGGAAGGATTGCTTAAATAAAGTGTTTCCTGAAAAATTGGGTAACTACCAAATATATCCTAAATTGTTGCAAGTTTGTTTTTTTTTTTTTTTAAAGGACTGGGATTTGAGTAAAAGACCAGTCTTTCTGCACTATGTTTCTAGAAGTATCTTTCTTACTTAGAGGAAAGTTCAGTCACTGCAATTTGCTGAGGCAGACCCCAGTTTTGAGAAGACAGGGTTGGAAAAGAGTTGGGGAAGAATTATAATGGATTATAATGCTGGAAGCAGCCTGTTCCTGTTTTCTCTTCACAATGCAGATACATACTTTCCCCTGACATGCTCATGACAGCTCAAAACAACAGTTACATTCACACAGTTCCAAGAACCACCCCATTCCCCACCTCTTCCCAGCTTCAGACACTGCAGATGGCATCCCATGAAGGTGGCCCTACACCTCTCAATGTCAAGGGTCTCTCTCTCCTTTTGTCCACTTAGGCCTCACTCTCTACATGACCAAACTCTTCATTTCCTGGTCACCACTGATACTAACAATTAAACCTTAACTAGAAACTGTTTGCCGTGTCATCCTTTCCTGCTTCTTCTCCCTATTTGCTCTTTTGATAGGCTGCTTTTCCTCACACACATTCTTTGACTAATTCACCTTTTTATAGGTACAACTCCTTGACAATAAGGCCACAACGCTTCAGCTGCTGGTTTCGTGCCAGCACTTCAGGTTTCCCTCACATACCTCCTACCTGAAACTCCATGTTTGGTTTCTCACTGCTACATTAAGCAGTCATACATACCTGTCTTTCATCAGCTCTGCTTCTCTTGGATCTGTGGTGACTCCCATCCAGACCAACCTCCTCAGGCCTTCAGACTTTGTTGACTCCTCACTCCCTGGTGGTGACATATTTTGAAGCTGTTCTCTATGATAGTGCAGAAAAGAATAGTCAAGAAAATTTAAGTTTAAAGGAAAAGATATTTCTGGAAGTTGTATAACTGTTCCTGCAATATGCATGCATCTTGTTGTTGGTTACTGGCCTCTAAAATGTCTGAGCTTGCAGTTTTGCTCTGCTCCAGTTAAACAATTAGGACCTCTGCGTGATTTGTATCCAGACATAGAAGGCATTTGATTTGGGGGAAAAACAATTCATATAAAAGCATGCCAAAGCAGAAAACCTGTAGTTTATAAAGTTTGTGTCTAAAATTAGCAATTGCAGCAAGCATGGGTTGCTTGGGGTTGAAGAGGATTGTTTTTATGTATTCTCCATCACAGAAAATAGGCTTTCACTATGCAGTTTACTGTTCTTTGTAAAATCCTCTGATTCATAATTAAATACAGAACTATGATTTTTGCAGTTTGGGTTCCTTCTCTACAGGGTAATGTGTAGGCTGCACTTTGAGTAGACATTTTCATAACAAAGAGTGGCATTTGAAAAGGATTAATTTTTTAATTAGCTGACACTTTCCGTCACTTGGTGTCAAAACTGTCAAGTGTGAGGAAGTTTAAAGCCAGGGTTTATGTTTACCTTTTTTAAGTTGTGATAAAGCAAAGTTCTGATAAAGTGAAGGGAGAGTCAAAAGAGAATCACAGGTGCACACTGCCTGTATGATGCAGGGAGTTTGCCCCTGCCCATCAGTAGCAGGAAATTGGCCTCATGGATGGTTGAGGATGCAGAGCTGAACACTGAAGTGTGCTGTCCCAGAGCTGCCAACCCTGGGCATGGCTGACAGTGATTGAGACCATCCTGGCTGTAACAGAGGAGGCTCGAGATGAAGTTCCTGTGAAGAGCTTTATAGAGCATCTGCCCAGCTGCCTTGTCTCAAACAAGTGTATTAGTTCATAAATTTTGTGAGTGCTAAATTAAATGATCAGTATACAATATGAAAATGCATAGTGGTGCAGAGAAGGAGGGAGTTTCTTGGGCCTCCTCCATATCAACCTGAATGTTAAACCCACTTTCTAGTATGAATACACAGTTGAGGATATGTGTCATACATCACTGCAGCTAACTGAGAAGTCCTGAGCTTTTAGAAACCACAGTTCCCACTCTGAAACTTCAGTTCCTTTGTACAGAGTGGGCGGACACTGGACAGTAGCAATTCCACTTACTTCACACATTCATAAAACAAGGAAAGGCCACATCTCTCAATGATAAAAAATGTGTAAACTCTGATGTTATTTACAAATAATATGTTTTAAAACTAATTCCTTAGTCTAGAAGTTCAGTGAGTTAATGCAGCTGGCAGCTTTTCTCCTAATTTCAGCCCTATTCAGACGGTTACCAAAGGCACACATTTGGCCATGAAAGAATTGCAGACATATAATATGTGTAGACTTCATATAATAGACTCTGATATTATATGAGGAAATAAATTTTCAATCTTAACTCCTAAGCAGGCTTCTTAAGCCAGAGGACACAGATCAGGTGGACAAGTCTTTTTCTAAGACCTATGACAATAAAATGGAGGAAGTTGGATGGGTGAGCTATTTGATGGTTAAGG
The DNA here is from genome assembly GCF_028769735.1 of Zonotrichia leucophrys gambelii. NCBI lineage: Eukaryota > Metazoa > Chordata > Aves > Passeriformes > Passerellidae > Zonotrichia > Zonotrichia leucophrys. The sequence goes on along the minus strand of NC_088200.1, from coordinate 21,622,699 downwards.
AATTGATTGGATGGCTTCACCCAAAATGCTGCAGCCAACAAACAGCTCGATGTCGAAACAGAGAACAGTAGTAAGTGGTGTGGATAGGGGGGTGTCCTAGGACCAATACTATTCAGTATCATCATCAATGACATAGTGGGATCGAGCATGCTCTTGACATATTTGCAGGTGACACCAAGCTGAGTGGTGCAGTTGATTTGCTGGAGGGTGGGGATGTGTATCAGGTTTTTAAAAATCGAGTGTCTTTTGAGTGATGGAAGAAGGATACAGCTTTAAACACTGGCATGGTTTATGTTCAGAGTAGAACTGAAAGCATCCTACCACCCAAAGCCACTGCTAAAACATGATGAGGGGTCAGGAGGATGAGCAGGTGACATCAAAGATTCCCACTCATCAAAGGAAACAGATGGGAAAGCCACTCTTACCTTGTAGCTTGTCTAAAATGAAGACAGAGGTCACTTTCAGCAAGGCTGCTGGAGGGCAGGTGCATACAGGAAGAGCTGTGATTGTGACAGTCACAGCTCAGATGATGTGAAGCTTCTCCTGCTGCAGCTCCTCAGTTTAAGTGTAGAGGCATGGCACTTGCCCTAGACAGGAAACTGCAGTTTTACTTTCTGTTCAGTGTGGGTGGACTCAAACCCATGATGCTCTGGTAGACATGAGGCTGCTGAGATGACGGAAGAGGGACAGTGGATCTAGTCAATTAGAGAATCAATGCTCTTTGCAGCTGGAGCTCAGTAGAGAAGAAGATCCAGAACTGACTGTTCAAGAGACACGAAGGCAGAGAGGGGCTGCAGCCTTGAAGGCTCTCAATGGATAACAGAAAAATTTGGAAATACAAGCAGCAAAAAATTACGCAATTTTCATGAAGATATTGCAGAAAAAAGAGTGTACATATGCTCCCCAACAGAACAATAAAAAAAAAAGTCTTCTCCTTTGAAGATACTCTGGCCTATAGAGATTTCTGGGGAAGGACACACTTTTGAAAGATAAGTTCTCATTCTGCTTTGTAGGGACCTCTCTCCCCCAGTGTCTAGATAGGTAGAAACCTAGAGGGGACCTGAAAGTTATCCTTTGGAATAGACACTTGCTAGAAACTCATTTGTTTTTTATTTACAGGACTTTACTTCAAAATCCTGCACAAAATTTGTGCTTAAATTTATAAAGAGCAAATATTTGAAACAACAGCCTGATTGCCTCTTTGTAGTCTGTTATGCAAAGCAAGTATTTTTGCTCTTTCCACTTAGGCAGCCCAAAATGTAGCCCTCCAGCAGAAGCACAGAGTATTGCTCATTGATGGCTTGCCGTCGCTGTAGGCAAAAAAGATAGTACAAAAGCAACCCTTCATGTCTTAAACCTGGTACTTCTGTGGTACAGCATGCAGTTGAAAGGGTTTTTTTTTTAATTTTTAGAGAAAGCGAACCAAACTGAACCAAAAAACCCACTGTTTCTGGGTAGAACAGGGTTAATTTTTGCAGTAGCTAGGAGTGGGAATGGCCAGCACAGAGAGGCCATTCTGTATCACTTCCTGCCATTGCACCTTCTGAAAAAGGACTCTCTTCTGAGGAGAAGGGGTTTCTTTCAGTCAAGAAATTGTAGAGAGAGCTGTCTGGTGTTTTCTCTTGTTGGAAGGGTCTCCATTCACCCCTGAACAACTACAGGACCCTGTTGAAGTAGCAGAATATTTGAAAGAAAAATGGTGTGGCAATTCCAAAAAGGAGGGAAATTCTACAGTATGCCTGGACCCTGGCTACTGTTTATTGGACACTATGTGATACTAGACTGCACCCTCAGGGGGAAGAGGAGGAAAGCAGCAAAACAGGCAGTGGGGCCACGCAGACTGCAGGTGAGCTGCAGGAACAACCCAGTGCCAGCAGAAGTTGCCCCTATAAAGAAGAAGAAATCCAAAGTCAAATCAATTTCTTTAGTAAGGTATGAAGAGGAAGCAGGACCCTTGCAACAGGAGGAAGAGGCAGGGCCAGAGATAATCACTGATCTGTATCCCTGGGTGAGCTGTGAGATCTGCAAAGAGACTTCACCACCAGCTGGGTCAGCCCCAGCTGCTCCAATGTTACCAGTCATAGCCTATGATATGAAACTAGATGGCAGTGAAGCCAAACAACTGGAATCCCTGTCCCAGGATCTGGCACTGACAAGGGCACTGAGAAGAGGACAGAAGCTCTCAGCCTTTGGAGGTGACTCCTGTCAAGCGTGAGAGAAAGGTTCTCTCTCAGGGATGATCTAGTAGTGCACCCAGGCAGGTGGGGCACCATGGAGAAAGGTATCCAGTACCTGGGAGAATGAGTGCTCTGGAGGTAGTCTCTAGGGATTCAAATAATGTGCAGTCACCTGTAGACCTGGATGAGGTCCAGAGTGCACAATCCACGTGGCAAAAGTTTGTACGGAGCACATGATCATCGTACACCAACTCTCTGGCATCCATGTCCATGACAGGAGGAGGAACAAAGTGCTTTAGGTGATTACCTTGCTACAGCCATGTGATGATCATCTTTTTTCCTCCCTACTGACGTGCACCTTGTCTGTGGAAAGACTGTCCAAGACTGCAGACAGACTCAAAAGACTTCATCAGATTAGAGAGGAAATGTCCCATGCCCCTCCAGTGTGGACCAGAGTCTAAATTATTGGGAGCACGTACCCTCTGCTCAAGAGAGAGGGTACCAACCACAAGGTAATCTGTGGCTTTTGCTGTGTGACCCCAGAGGGGATGTAAGGAAAAGCCCACCTCTGTGCTGGCAGCACAGGTATGTGAGTTGGGAGGAAGAATAACCACCGCAGGAAATTCAAGAACAAATGTAGCTCCATTTTCCAGCAGGCAAGTCCTCAGAAAGAGTAGAAGGTTTGATGTTTTTTCCAATCAATCCTCTTGAAATTCTCCACTTCATGTTTACAAGAAGTGAGCAATAAATACCATGACCATAATTAAAGGGGCCCTTCCTCCAGTCAGGTGCAGGAAAAGGACAACAGCATTTACTGGACTGTGTGGATCCAATGACCTGGCATGTCAGTCCCACAGGACTATCAAGATTTAATTGACACCAGCACACAACATACCCTGATGCCATCAAGTTATTGAGGGGCAGAATCCATCTCTATTTCAGGGGTGACAGGGGGATCCAAACACATGACTGTACTGGAAACTGAAGTGACTCTGACTGGGAACCAATGGCAAACACACCCCACTGTGACTGGCCCAGAGGCCCTGTGCATCCTGGGCAGAGGATCTCCTGGGAAGAGGGCAAAAGGGCCCTCTTGCCAAAAGGGCATCGCTGGGCTTTTGGGAGAGCTGTAGAGACAGAGGAAGTCAGACAGCTGAACACCTTGCCTGGTCTCTCCCCCTCTGCTGCAGCACTGCTGAGGGCAGAACACCATCACTACCACAGCAGTGCAGCACAGATAACACCACACCAGCCAGGGCTCCATGACCCCATCCATGAGATGATTCCTGGAGAGACAGGGAGTGGCCAGCAAGGCTTGCTCACTCTTTTATAACCCTATGTGGTCAGCGTGTAAGTCAGTGGAGAATGGAGACTGACAGTGGACTATTGTGGCCTGAAGGAAGATAATAGAAACCCTTCTGAATAATTTTGCCATAAACCATAGCAGGGTCAAGGGATGTGTCCAGGAAATTCAGTTTGTAGGAGTAAAATGGCAAGATGAAGACATCAGATTCCAGTGTGATCAATAAATTAACAGCTGTATCCTCACCAACCACCAAATACGAAACAGGCTTTCCTAGGTGCTGTGGGTTTCTGGAAGATGCATATTCCAGATTACAGTCAGATTGTAAACCCTCTTTGTCATGTGACCCAGAATTATTTTAGTGACAAGCTTTTAAACAAATCAAACAGGAGATTGTTGATGCAGCATCCCTGGGGCCAGTCTGGCCAGCAAAGATGTGAAAAATGGCTCTGCACTGCAGATGGGGAGAATTGTCCTTCCTGGAGTCTCTGAAAGAATAACTGAGGAGACTAGAGGATGACCTCTTGGGTTCTGGAGTCTGGGACACAAAGGATCTGAGGCCTACACCCCAACTAAATAAAAGATATTTTGGCAGCTTCTGAAGGAGTTCAAGCTACTTCAGAAGTGTTTGGCCCCAAAGCACATCCTGTCCTGGCAACCTGACTGCCAGTGCTGGGCTGGATGTGTGAAGGAGAAGACCCTTCCACGCATCATGGCACTGATGCCACAGAGAGTAAGGGGACTGCACCAATCATACAGTTAGCTCAAACAGGAAACCACAATCAAGGATCTTCGAAGTCGTCATGAAGTGGCCTGAAGGTGAAAATTTCAGATCATCATAGGAAGAGAAGGTGACATATGCTGTGGTATTCCCTCCATATATTCAGATACCAGGAAAAATGATACACTCTTTTTACTGATGGTTCCTGCCATGTTGCAAGGCTACATGGAAAATAAAAAGCTGCTGTATGGGGTTCTACATGGCATGTCACAGATGCTGTGGAGCAACAAGGTGCATCAGGTCAGGTCGCAGAGCTGAAAGCCATCCAGCTGGCTTTAGATATCACTGAATGAGAGAAATGGCCAGTGCTGCACCTCTGCACTGACTTGTGGATGGCAGAAAATGCACTGCAGGGGTGGCTGGACCAGGGGGGGCTGGACCAGGCTGCTGAATTGTGGCAAGACATCTACCCAGGTAGAGAAGCTGTGTCGTGCAGATGCACCTGTACCCAGGAGCTGGGCTACTGAAGAGCATTTCAAGAATGGACAGGTGGATTGGGCTGCCAATTAAAGCGCCTCAGGTGGATCTGGACTGGCAGCATAAGGGTGAATTATTGCTGCTTGGTGGGCCCATGATGCCTCAGGCCAGCAGGGAAGAGATGTAACAATACAGATGAGCTTGTGGCTTAACTATGGGGTGGATTTAACGATGGACACCATTTCCCAGCTGATCCATAACTGTGAAACATGCACTGTGATCAAGCAGGCCAAGCAGGTACAGCCCCTGCAGTATGGTGGATTATGGTCAAAATATAAATATGGGGATGTTTGGCAGGTTAATTACCTGCCAAATTAAATAATCACACTCCCACAAACCCACCAAGGCTGGCCTGTGTGCTGACAGTGCTGTAAAGAACCACTGGATGGCTGGAGATGTACCCTGTTCCACTACCTGGAACATCAGCTTGGACCTTGAAAAACACAAGAGGTAAACTTCTCAATGTCAGTACTCTTAACAACTGGTATAGGCTGAATGTTCACACTTTGACTGTTTTATTTTCATTTCTGCTACATTTAAGATTGGCAAATTTCCAGCATCCAGATAGTTCTTCCAAAAGACTAAAGAAATTTGCACTGAAAGAACTCCGAAACAGGATCTCAGTTTTTTAGCTGGACTTGAATTTGGGCTCTCTTCTTCCTTTTGTTCCCTTTCCAGCCAGCAGTGTCTTTGAATGTGAATAGAGAGTACTTCCTGATGTCATTGAAAATCATCAAAATAGTGTAATTTCCCTTTTTAAAAAATGTATATTATCATCAGCTATAGGGAGATTGATGTATTGCTTCTTAATACTTCTAATTATTTTTGGATCAATTTAATTGTGGTCTCCAAACACTGTTTCACAGACGTCTGTGTAGATATTGTTACTGGAGCTCTGCAGCTTTATTGCTTCATCTCTTCTACAGGAGTTCGGAGCCTGCTTGCTGGACTCTACTGGGTCTACTGAGTCTACTGAGCTCATCCATTTTTTTCAAAAGGTTTTTTTTATTTACTCAGATGCCCAAAATATGCTATTATAATAGTATTTATTGATAGCCTGACTTAAACCAGCTTCTTAGACTAATCAGAATCCTTTTTTCCTTTTTTTCCCCTTCAAGATTACAAGTTTGGTTGATAAATCAGGTGCACTTCCCCATCTTTATGTGAATATGAGCACAGAGATGAATATTTTCCAAAGTTATCTTTAGAGCTGTTTTCCTAAAAATGCATAATTTCATAATACTAATAAATATGATGACAAATTTAGGAATTTCTAAGGATCTTTACACATAACAATTGGATGTTTGTAATCACTTTATATGCATTTAACAGATTATAAATTGAATTATTTGACAGATTTTAAAATTTATTCACTTGGGAAAAATAACTGATCTTGAAATGATCACAGAGTGAAGTCTGTTGTTACTGGAAAATAAGCTGGAGCTGGATCCCTTTGAATTTACTGGGTGCTCATAATATATGTTGAGACATAAATAAAAATAAAATTGGTCTCTCTCACATGTGTGATATATTCTTTGTTTCATCCTACTGTATTACAAGATAGGAAGCACATCACGTCAAAAATTGTTTGTAAGAAGTTTTGCAGAGTGTTTCTTGATTTCAAAATGTTCACACACTGGGAAATAAGTACTGTCAGAATATCAGTCTGGCCTCAAAAGTTTTGCTGTTGGTGTATTTTAAATGGAAGCAAAATTTAGCATATGAAATTTGAATATTGCTGCAGCTTCAATAACCATTTAAAATTTGTTATAACAGAGAAGAGGTTCAGACCTCAGAGTCTGAGCTCCCTTTAAACAATCTGAGTAATCCTGCAGCTCTTTCTGCACCATCTACAAGTCTGACTGCAGTTAAATCGCTGTATTGCAGAAAGTACCAAACCGTGTTTCATCCCCATCATCAAATTTTGAATACTGTGCTCTGTTTTGGGTCCCTCGTGACAAGAAAAATGTCCAGAGAAGGGCAACGGGGCTAAGGAAAGGTCTGGAGCTCAGGTCAAATCAGGAGTGGCTGCTGGAGCTGGGGATCTTTAGCCGGGAGAAAAGGAGGCTCGGGGTGACCCTATCACTCTCCACAGCTGCCTGACAGGAGCGTGTAGCCAGGTGGGGGTCGGTCTTTTCTCCCGAGTAACAAGTCCATGCTTAACAATTATGAACAATTTTACGACCGTTTCTAAGCTATTTTAAACAGTCGCTGTGTTTCCTGCGCTGCCGGCCGCACTGACCTGCAGCAGCACCGGCCCCCTGCCCCCGTCCTCCGGCACCCGCCCCGGCCCCCGGGCCTCTGGCACAGGCCCCTGGCACTGGCCGCCGGCCCCGGCCCCGGCCCCTGGCCCCTGGCACTGGCGGCCGGCCCCTGGCCCCTGGCACAGGCCCCTGGCCCCTGGCACTGGCCGCCGGCCTCTGTCCCCGGCCCCGGCCCCTGACCCCTGTCGCAGGCCCCTGGCACAGGCCCCTGGCACCGGCACCCGGTCCCTGTCCCCGGGCCCTGGCCGCCTCCTGCCGCTGCTACCACCGCCGCCCGCCCTCGGCCGCGCCCGCAGCAGCGGCGCCCCAGCCTGGGAGCCCGCCGGTGCTCCAGGAATGCGCTCGGACCAGGAGAGCCCGTTCCCTGCCGACGGGGGGGACACGCCGCCTGCTGCTGTTGGGAAATCGCGCCCAGCCCGCCACGGGAGCTGTGCCAACGCGCCGCGGCTCGCGGCACACACGCTCCTCTGCCAAGTGGGCGCTGACAGAGCGCCGGGGCTCCTGCGGTAGCGCTGCCCCTGCCTGTCTTCGGCTTCCCGCTGTGTTCCTTTTCCTAACTCGCTTTTGTAGGAACGCTTGCTCTTCTTTGTCGGTAAACGGGTCTCAGATCTAATGTTGTTGCATTTACGCTTTATTCTCGTCTGAGAAATCTATCAGAAAGAACCCTCTCCCACTGCCTGTTTTCTAGTGGGACGGGACACAGAGAGTATACAACACTGGAATTAATGCTTAATGCAACTTTTTGGGCAACTTTTAAAGCTTGACCGACATCTTCGTGTGCAAGTAAAATTCCTGACTCGTGTATCCCAGTGTCCTGTACCGTTTGTTTTGCTGCTGTCAAGTTTGCTGACCTCTGTTGTTCACCTGACTGGGAAGCAGCATTGCAGCATCATCATCTGGTACATATATTCTCCACCTGTATGCTGAATCTGGAAAATAATTAAGAACTTTTTAAAGGCTTAGGAAAAATAGGATTGATTGAGGGAATCATATTCCTTATCATACTTGTATATTATATTCTGTATCGTATATGGAAAGATATACCTTTGTGCTTCTGAAGTATCTCAGAATGTGGGCATTTGGAGAAGAATGGTGATTTTGTTTGTTCTTTCAGCTAAGACAGGGTACCCTGCATACCCTGGGAGATTTTAAAAAGCAAACAATCACTTATTAATAGATATCACTTTTACAGGAAAGTTTTGCCATACTGAAAGAGAACAGTACTCTGAAAAATTGGATAAAGCATATTATTTTATGTTAAATTTGACAGATATGCTTAAAACTTTTCAAAGGTATGAAGTCTACAAATTTGAGTATATGCAAAACTGAACTACAAGAACTGGGAAATAACAGGAAAACTTTGAATGTATGATCCTTAAACTAAGAGAATATTAAAACAGAATTATGATACCATACACTGATGATGTGCACAGTGTTTTAGCTGGGGCTTCTTCTGGAACATAATTCACATATTTGCTAACTTTTGACTGTTTTTTGTTTTCCAGTGTTAATTATGTTCATTTAGCATATGTTACCTACATTATCTTGGAAGGAAGTACTTGAAATTACTTTTAATAGTACAGTATGATTTTTAAAATTGTTAATGTGCAGCTTTTTTCTTTATAAATGATATAAATAATAACGAATAATTGCAAGCAATCTTGCCTAAATAAGCAGAATCACCATCGCACCAAAATGAACGAAATGAAAGCTTTTCCTGCTTTCATTTCAGTCAGTGGTATGCTAGAATTCTGAATATTCTAAAGGATTTGTTTTTTAAGACCCACCAGAATTTTTTCAGGGTCCTCTGAGTCCTACTTACTTAAAATTCACAATTATGCATCAAATTATTGACTAAAAGCAAATGTTACTATTGTAAACTTAGACTTTGCACCCCTTAGAAAGTAAACACAACATTTCTTTTTGTCCTACAAAAGGAAATACTGAAGTTTTATTAGTCATATATGACAGAAGTTTCTTTAGTGTTTCTTACTTGAGAAAAATTAAAAGTGCACAAACAGAAACAAATCCAACATGCACTGACGCTTTATTCTCTTAGAGCAGGTTGTTCTACCTGCATGTATAAAAATAATAATAGGTCATTAATAAGCATGGAACATTTGTAAGGAAGGTCTGGTTCCAAAGTCAGCTTGGTTTGAGCGTCTTCTGTGGATTGCTGTGAGATCATATATCTCAGCTGCAGAAAGGCTAAATGGAAATTTTAATGTGCCACATGCCAGATGCATGAATGGAATTTAATCCTTCTAGTCTAGCAAGATTAGTTACTTAAGCAGCTCCTACTCCACATCCATTCTTTTTTTTCATTATTTTTTTAAAAAAATGAAAATAAATGGCTATTACAGAACAACTGGAATTTGGAATGTTGCTTATTCCTACCTACCTTTTAAAGGCTAAGTTTCTAAGTAATCTATTACTGAATCTGTTAGAAAAAAATAAATCACATGTCCTCACTCTAAAGCAGCTCTTATTTCTCTTTGCTTGAAAGGGAAAGGAATAAACTTCTGTTTGAGCGTCTCTGTTCCAGATCTAGTATGGAATTACTTAGATCTCTACAAAGATGCAGGACAGGAACTGTAGTTGTTTCTGTATAAATGAGCAGTAAGGGCTCCCCAAAAGATGTGACTCTTCTACAACCCCAAACCCCTAAGAACAAGTAGGTAATTCAGCTGCCTTGCCTTCAATACCTGTTAAAGAGCAGCATGGGAATTTCTTTTTCTTAATTAATTTAAAAGTCTGATAAAATATGTAGCATGCAATCCTAAACGGTTAGGTTAGGGCATTAGTTTAGAGGGTTTATCATGTATAGTTTGCATGTACTCAGAGAATGGAGAATGAAAGTTTCATATTAAGTGGGGCATAATTTTTAAGGATATCCATTCTTAGTTTCAGAGTATGATGTCCAGTATATCCTTAAACTCTTGTTCTATCCTTTGTATATTCCTCTGCCAACATAACGAGATTTCTGCCACTGCTTCCACCTGCATCTTCCTTTGAGAAAGTCCCAGGAGTGGTACCAGAGCATTACATGCCAGAGTAATGGGTTTTTCAAATCACTGCAAGCCAGTACGACTTGGAGCAGAGCAAGGACAGCCTTAAGTTTTGCTGAGGGTGAATTCAGTTCTTCAAAGCATCATTGACCTGGGAAGCAGCAAGTGGTACGCACTGCAATTTTGCAGATCACCCAAGTGTCCGAGCCATTCTCCTTCACTTGGCCACTGCACAAATAAATGAGACTACAAGCAACATAGTGCTGATGAGGAAGAACATTTTCCACGTCTTTGTGTGAGCATTCTATTAAAGGCATGGGAAATGTTAAATATTCATTCTATAAATATATAGTGCCTTCTCTGTTGAATTTTGCAACATGCAATTAATTTACATAATATAATTTATTTTTTGTTAAGTAAAACAAAAATGGATAGAAGGACTTTGCATTTCTGTATGTTTTTATTTAACAACATATTTATAACATATTTAAATAAAGACATTAACTTCATTAAGGGATAACAAAATACATAGACACAAGCCTTTCCCAAGAAATAAAAATCAACTGCTTGGTTTAAGTTTAGAGTCACTGCCTCTGAAAACCAAAGAGAAATATGGCACAAGGCACATTAAAAAAAAGTACTTGCAAGACAGTTTAACAGAGTGTAAATGATATAGCACATTCCTAAGATCACATACATCTAGATTTGTCAGGCAAGTAGAAGGTAGTAACACTCAAGATTCAGCAAATGTGGTTGTTTGGAATTTAACTGCTAGAAGGATTTAGGAACTGACATGCTTCATGCTTCTGCCATGTTTCCAGAACTGCTAAAAAGGTCTTTGCCAGTTCACCAGGGAAGAATAACATGCTTTCAGATATTTCTTGAAGAAGCTGTGGTAGTTTTCCAAAAGTTTCCAGCTCTTTAAAATACATATCTACCAACCAATGTCCAGAAAATGCATTTTTCATCTTAGAAGTATCAGAAACCATTACTGGAAGTATATTTGAACAACCTATTGCTCGCAGAGTTACAGTCAGGGGTGTAGACAAATTATAAACAGAACAAAAATTAATCAGCATCTTAGTAAATGAAAGCAAACACAGTTCTTTCTTCTGATTACTAAAATCTTCTTCTCTGCATTCATAGAAGTTTTCAATGCTCTCTCCTGGATAAACAAGATTCAGAAGTTCTTCCTTTGCTGTGACTGACTCAACATAATCCAGTGGCAGTTTCCCATGGGAGTTCCTTTGCTCTAGAAGGACTGGCCCTTCAGGAAAAACACAAACATTAATAACAACAGCACATTTTGTGATGAATTGGCAGCTGAACAAGATTTTTGGGTCGCTTACTGTCAGAACCCAGGTGTTTAAGTTCCTTTTTTTTACCAAGTTATGTAACTGATGACTTACACATTTTCAACACATGACAGAACCTGTAGAGACCCTTTGTAACAATTTCTTTACAGTATTGTCTTAACTTGCATTGACTATGCAAAAATAGAATGTTATTACTTTTGTAGAATTCTATTAAGTACTTTGTAGACTAGGTTATTTGCTGACATTGACTTCAAATTAAAGGCATGGTACTATGACAGTCTTTATTTTACTTTTCTGGATGGTGTGGCCAATCTTGCCTTATGCTGTACAGCAAGGTAAACTATTGGGGTAGGAATCCAAACCTTCCCCAACAACTGAGTTTAAAAATTTGATCTTAACAGATTTCTGAAACACAAAACATAATTACTCTAATAAACAGATTTAAAGTAAGTAAATCGGAAATGTTTATTTGTTCAGAGCTAGTCTGAACAAATAAATCCTTTTAGTATTTCCTGTTTATCAGTACAAGGGACCTATTAATATTTAAAGAGCTTACACATCTCTTGGGAAGTTTAAGAAAGGATGCATCAGTAAGAAAAAATGAAGGCTGTTAAGATACTACAAGTGTTTTTCAAATAGGAACACATCAGGAATCTTATATAAATTTGTATTACTATGCTAAAGTAATGATACCATATTAACATGAATGCTTCTTCAGAAATACATTTTGATGACAAAAGGTGAACTCCTACATTTTGTATCAGTAATAGATATTTTAATTTTGCTCAGATTAAAGCTGTATTATCATTATTATTAGTGATCATTTACTTCTGTGTTCTAAATTATTGAGCTAAGTAAATTCACACTGAACAGTTAACATGCCTTCTACCATGGGCCTGTCAGTTACTTGACAGGCCATAACTCAGAATGTGACAAAGGCACACACAGCTTTACACTTGCCAGAAAACCTTGATGAATGCAAGTGCAAGTAAAGCTCTTGCCCTACGATAACAAGATCATCCACTACCTGTTCTTCACAGCAGCCTAGGAAAAATGCACATCTGTTAGTGCAGTGCCTTTTCCAGTTGGGGAGCTGGGCTTACTATAATATTTGCCATTGCATCACTTCAGCTGATTGATGTGAGCCCAGGTATTGGTTGGGCATGTTAGATGCCAAGGTGACATGGCACAGTAGAGATATAAAACACCTGGGAGCTACAGAACTGAGACTCAGTAAACAGAGACAGAACTGCAGAAGGAATGTATTGATCATGGTCTGGTGCTTGCACAACAGACACAGACACAGCCTTTAGGGGGCAGGAGAAGACTGTAAATATAGAGGGTTATATAGCAAGAATCTATTAAAATTTAGTTTCTCTACCTTAATTATTAGGCTGCCTAAATACACTCTTCTGCCTCATGACTAAGCACAGAATGATTTTTACTGAAAAAATCTGGGTTTGGCACATAAAACACAGTTTACAGTGACACAGTAGGGCAATGGTACAAATATTTCAAATACTCATTTTAGTAAATTAATTTAAATAAGGAAGAGTTGCTATCCAAGATGATTCTTTGTGGATATTTGGGGTTTTTTTAAAACATGCTAAATTAAATACATTGGTACAGTACATACTTCAAGATACAAATCTGAACAAAAAGTATTGTTTAAAACATTGTGTGCTTGCCTAAGGGGCAAAGTACTTTTTTTAGAAACTAAGGCATCTCTCTCACTATTATCCCTAAACAGCAGTTATAATGATTACAGTATCAATTACTTTCCTCAACCAACAGTATTCAGAGACCATCACATCAATTTTCACAAATGCTGAAAAAAATTATGTTGAAATACACGAATATAGAGAGATTTAGACAATCTGGGTTTGTGTTGTGGTAAAAATAGATCAAAACAACAGAAAATACTTAGCCTTGATTGGTGACTAGGTAATCTTTATTTTAATTAGTGGAGAACATAGTTGCAATGCTTATGGTGCAAAATGCAGGATAAAAACACTAACATATTAGAAAAACATGTGGAAATCCTGGTTAATTTCATATTCAGCTGATCAAGGGAAGTGTGAAAATAGTATTATTTTTACTGTAAACTAGGCTTAAAAAGTTCTAAAATATTTCATAATAACTTTGTATTTTAGAAAACTATCAAGTAAAACACTGAGAACTTCATATGGATTCAGAACAGAGGGTAATTTCCCTAAACTAGTTTAGCATAAATGCACTCACCCCCATGCTGAAGTAGCAGCTTGCCAATATCTATATGTCCATTTGACAGTGCATCATGCAAAGGAGTCACCCCATCCACTTGACTGAGCAGGTCTACCTCTGGACAACGCTCCAGAATTTCACGGACACACACTGTGCTACCATGGTTACAGGCTTCATGCAAAGGCGTCCAGCCAGCATAATCTGAATTATAAATCAAGGGAAGTTTTAAAACAGCAGAAGTAGTACTGAAATGTTAATAATGTAATTCATTAGACAGGAAAACACTTTACTTTTTTACTACTCATTACAGCTGGAATGGCAGCTTGTGATTTCAAAACAAGAAATTCTATTGAAGAACATCTGAAAAAAAATAGCATTTTTAAGAATCAGTAGAAAATATGTTAACATACACTTCAGTTTTAAATCCGTCTTACCTTAATGTTTGCTGTAAAGTCCTCACTTTGTGCCATTTAAAAAAGAAAGAGCTTCAGATTGTATAAAAACCTGATACCAAACAGATACTAATATAGTTCTTTACGTGTCTTAATTTCTTAATTTTGTAGAGAAAATGAATAACTTACCTTTAACATTAATGTCTATTCCCGGCAAAGAGAGAAGCTGGATCAATCTCTCCACTTTGTTATTTCTGCAAGCTTTATGCAACGCTGTCTCTCCTACCATAAAAAATTAATAGATTACACTAGACTAGACAAGATAGCAACTAAAGAAAATAATCAAAGGGTCTGGAACTAGGAGACCTGGTTATGTACCAGAAAACTCAATAATGAGTACGATTTTCCTTTATCCTTTTTAAACATCTTAAAAGAAAAAAAACCCCACGGAGCTTCTGTTCCACCAGAGATCCAGCAATGAAATTGTACTGCAAATGGTTTAACACAGGAATTATCTCCCCTCTAGTTCAAGGTTTAAAGCTTCAATCACACTATAAAAGCACCAAGTGATCACAAAACACCAAAAAATACTGGGTTTTGAAGCAGTAAAACTTTAGAGTGCAGTTGCCCTCCCTTAAATTTATTCATGAACCTACATTAAGATGTATGGTTCTTTTTACACAGCGTTTATAGCTTAATTCAAATGAATGTTTCTGGCTAAGCACAAGTGCCTCTACACACTCAAGTATAAATCAAAACTTCAAATCTATTAGCAGATGGTTTTCTGTTTCTCAATAGACTCTCTGACTTGGCTACAGTAAAGAAGGAGGGGAGAAAGAGGGAAATTAATAATAATACCAATATTAATAATAATAAAATTATTACTAGTATAGACCCTGGGGGGAAAAAAAATCCCAAACCGTAGTACCATGTACAGCTGAAATAAGTGTGAAAAATTAAACAGCAAACAACTGAGAGCTGCTGTTTATGTATGTAACGACACCACTAGCTTCTGTGCAATAAAAACTTCAGATGCATTCTAAATGCTGTTTTCTTTTCAATAATTGATTAGCTCTGAACAAGAGCCAGAGGAAAATCCTGATACCAGGTAAAGATGATGAACCAAACATCTTAGAAATTCAAGATACCTTAGGGTAGATCTCTTAGCTTTTAAAGTAAGATTTACATGGAACATTTTGTTATATTAATACCTTTACTATATAAATCTGTCAGCCCATTCTTTCAACAGAAGACACTACTTATAATTTCAGCAGGGGTGACTAGAACAAAAAGCAGGATTGGTTTGTTTGGTTCCACTTCCCTCCCCCCCCCCCCCCGCCAAGTCTTTCAGCTCACTTCTCTTTGCAGAAATCAGGTGTAATAATTCACATCAATTTTACTTGCAAAAGCAATAAAAACAAAGGGAACAAATTTTAAAAATGTATGGTCTGACTCTGTTGCTGAAGTTTTTTTAAACCTTTAAAGGGGGTGAGGTCTTCTTTTGTTTGTGATATAATTCTGTTTTTAATTTTTTGAACAACTCCAGCTTGCTTTTGCCAGTTTTTTTCTCCTGGGTGTCATATTAATAGAGTTGTAGGTAAATTTCTGATGATGAAGATGAAAAAGTAGTTTCAGCAAGCAATTCTGTAGTAAAGCAAGCCTCATGCAAAGTACAATTATTAAACTTGTGTAGTAAATAGGAACTGAATTAATTACTGCAGTGCTGTTTTATTCCTTAGGTACATGAGTTCCAGTATAGTTAAAACAAAAGCCAAGTGCATTTCATAGTTTGGGCTGAATGCCTGGAAGAAAACAGTCCATATGCTTAAAACAGCTATGTAACATAGCATACTCCTCAGTCTTTGTTCACGAAATATCTAGGACTCAGAGAGATGAAGACTGAATTATACTTGCAAATCAGAAGACGTTGATCCTACCAAGCACAGGTTGAGGTGGATTAGCAAAGTAAGGCAGGCAAGACTGGAATGTGCTCACACAAACTGTACCCTGTATTTAATGTATGGAAGGAGGAGGGTAATGAAAAAGGCAACTTTATTTTACCATATATACAAATTGCTCCTTTTAAACAGACATTGCTAAAGAGAAATGTGGATCATAAGAAAATAATTCTTGGGCATAAGCCATCGTTTTAGTCCAGCATTCATCAGGACAAGTTTTTAAACATGAAACTATAAATTCTAACCACTTTAAACTTCTTAACATAAATTAGATATGTAGAATACCTTTAATATTTCTCTTGTGTACCTCTTCAGCCAAAAGAGGACTCCCTCTTGTGTGGGCAGTCTGGACTTCTGTTTTTGCTCTAAGCTTATTAAAGATTAAGTCAATGAAAAGAAACCAAAGGGAACACATTTAAAATCACTATTTCATACTTAATGTATGTGTACTTAATGGTTTTAAATGTGTACATACAGGATACTTAGATTTAGCCATTTCAGCATCATAATGGAAAGGTCTTAATTACATAAGTTCTGTGACATTTAATTATAACTGTATTTAAAATAGAAATCAAATAGGATTGTCCACTTTTAAACTCTCTTTAAAGGTAATTCCATGAACAATGAAGTTCTGTATATACCCTATAAATTTAATATTAGGCAAATAAAACTACATCAGTCTGCATATACACTGAAATTGCTGATCAAAGAGAAAAGGGGAAACCCCAGCCCAAAGGTGTTATGGGCTTACAATGGAGCTTTCTGTCAGTTGAAGTAATTTGTAGACAACAAAACAGGTCACATAAAGTTCAAGAAATGTGTCAGGTCAGAAGCTGTCCCCCAAAGCAGAATAAAACTGGTGATGTTATAGGTATTACTTACGGTAGATCAGGCAGCACTTTGACTTGGTTCTGCTTATCGCCATTTAGCATCTGTAATGTCCTTTGAGACTCAGGGCATGGCTGTTGCCCTATTTTCTTTTTCTTTGCTTTGTGTTCTTCTGTCTCACGCATCCCTATCTCTCGCAAAGCAGATGAATAGGAACAGACCTGTTGCAAAAGTAACATTTTATAAATGCAGAAATTTTCTTTTGTTACTCTTGCTGCAAAGCAGTCATCTTTATCCACATGTATCCATCTATATTCTTGATGTATATATGTTTTTTAAAATCTGATCCCTGAATGATTGTACATCTAGATTGTTTCAGTTTGTCTTTTGCATTCCTTTTCGACGTTTTCGTAAGTCACTCTTTACACTGGCCTCAGTGAGTGGCTTGTGTCTGAGAAAGAAAATGGGAAGTTCTAGGCCTCTCTCAGGTTTCTGGCAGCTGAGAAAACCTGGATCTCTTTAGCTGGATATAAGACTTGAGTACAGTAAACTGACTTTCATGTATTAAAACAAAGTAGTTACAGACTTCCTGCTCCCAGGGAGCAATCTGGTTAAGACTCACTCCACTCCTTCATCTCTTCTGAGATGAGGGGTTGAATTAAGTCTTTGAGCATCGCAAAGGCAGTAAGCCAGTTATCCCTCAGGTGCTCTCTATTAGGACAGCCTTGGCTGTTGCAGATGTTAGCTTCTTTCCAGTAACACAGAGCTTCAAATCCACTTACCCCGTCATTTTAAAAAGTCATCTAAGTTTCTGCCGTTTGGCAAAAGCGTAAGAAAAAAAGGCCAGTGAGAGGGATTTATCAAACACTCAACGATTATATTTGAAAAAGGTATTAAGGAAGGCTTTGTATTTTTGAGTATTTAGCAGTTCACTGTAGATCTTGCAAGCAATGTACAGTAGGTGAGGAACACCTTACTTGCACCTTCGCTGCATATTTACCACCAGGGAGCTGTTGAACACAGAGAAAAGCCAAGCAGATAAGATGCTGTATGAGAAGAACTGGAAAAACTGAAAAGTTTTTACTGTATGGAATGAGAAAGAAGACTTAGTCATACTAAGGAAAACAACAAAAAGCACATAGACTTTTTCAAGCACTGTAACAATATTTAAGTAGTTGCAGAGAGTGATCAGTAGTCATGGTGATACTGAAAGTAGCAATTCTGCCCTGTATGAGGCAATATACATCAAATATTAGTATGCAGTTGGTTTATGATAAGAATTCTGACAGTCTTTTCTTCAACCTCTGTTTAAATGTGCTGTATTAAGAAACAATGACCTCTCTTCACAATAAATTCCTGAAAAATTTAGGAAAACTTATGTACGGGAAATGTACAAAGGTATAAATTTGGTTTTTTGTGACCCTACCTGTAGAATACAGACAAACTGCTATGGATTCCATATTCTGTTTAGTATTAGTGTGAAGATTACTGAAATGAGACTCTAAATTAGGGGATGACATTACCATGTGATTGCCCTGATTTGCCTGCATCCTGCCAGCAGTCATCAATTTCTTCTGCAGCTTTTACCATATTTTTCCTCACCAACTATCACAAATTGTGATTTGAAGGCAGGCAAAGGTTTGCGAGTAGGAGAAAATTTCTAAGAGAAGAATTTCACGGGAATACACTGAGAAAATCTTCAATGTAACAATTGCCTGGACCTACCTCTTCAAAAACCCTGAAGGAAAAGGTAGCTGAGAAAAATCACACTATATTTGGCATTCTCCTTAAGTACAAATGCAACACTGCAATCATTATATCAGAGATTATTTTTAAAAGCTTTCACTGTTGTTGCATTTTTTCACTTTCATGATAACTGCATGTAAACAGATACCAGGTGTGAAAAATCCTCTGGCAAGAAAAATCTGGACCCAGATCTCAGGCAAAGGGAAATTTAAATGTATGGAACACATGGAAAGACAATGCAGGCAACAAGCATGACCTTAGACCACAGAGAAAAGATATATTTCAAGACATTTATGAACCAAATTACTTGTAAAATACTGAAGTGTGATAAATTTTTAAGGAGTTACTTACTATTTTCTGAAGAGAAAGAGGTTCTGTAGAAACAGTAATATTCCTTTGTAAACACATTTGTTTGAAAATTGCTTCGGCAACAAACAGTTGAAGCCAGTCGGATGGTATGGCACAAAGAAACATTTTTAATTGACATACAGAAAAATCTGTATAAAAGCAATTGGAGAAGAATAAGTAAGCCTAAAAATGAAAATACAGAAATCTACACACCTAGTTATCTAGAAGATAGATCTTCCAAGTTTTTTGCTCCTATTGCAGATTCAGAAACTTATTCTCCTCAAGAATTACTAAAATTCTTCACATGAAAATAGATTTTAACCATCATCTGGTAAGATGACAAGATACTGAGAGAATGTTAAACGTATTTTAGAAGACAAAGCATCACTTTTTGTGTGAAACTTTTTAAAATGCTCTTAATACAATGTTATAAAAGTTATGGCTTTATTTTGAGAATAAAATTATTTTTTTTGTGAAGTCCTACAAGTGATCACCTTCTAAAATTCGAAGAGACACAAATTCAGGTAAGAGTTATAACACATGAACAAGAAATCTGCAAATAATGCAGGTGACCTACAAGCTCTACATTAAAAGTCACCATAAGCAAACTGCAACCCCATTCAAATGTACCGAATTGCTTATACTGTTTGAAACAATGCCCCACAGAGTGGCAGAGAAACTTACATATCCATACAACATACATCAGTATGTATCAGGCATATGTCTGACCTACCTCTGTTTTGGAAAAGAAGACAGAAAGACTGATTTTTTTTTCTTACAGTGGTAAGAATTTGTATTTTGATTCTAAGAAAATAATTTTGTCAAAATAACAACTGAAATGGTTGGAAAGTAAGACCTGCAGTGAGGAAGGAAACCTTTACTGTATTGGGGGAATCTTCTGTTCTGCTAAGAAGTGCTCATAAATTAACTGATCTGTAGACTCAAGCAAAAGAGAAACCCAAGTTTGAGAATACAGATGTTTGCTACTGTAAGTATAACTGAATTTAGAAAAACTCGCAGTAATTTTGCTTTGAGTGCTGTGGATTGTACCAAGTGGCACAGGTCAAATAATCTCTATAAACAGACTGAATCCTATTCTTGTTTTCCCTTTTGTATACAGGAAATTAATGAAGTCTCACAGAAATACTTATCCAAGATTTTACCTATTATATGAGGGCTACAAAATCCATTGAAGTGGTACATATTAAAAGCTCCACTAATTTAAACACCATGAAGTTTGAACTGAATTGGCCTTCTAAGAACTAAGTCAGCCTATAAAAGTTCTTAGAATTTGCTTTCTGTAAAACTGGAGTGAAACAAATTGTCCAGAGATTAAGATTTTAGTGTAATTTCTTTTCATTATGGTTCTTCCCGAGTGTCCAGGTAGAAGGCAGACACAATTTAAATGAAGCTTACATATACCTGTTACCACATAAAGAGATGATTGAAAAAGGAGTCAAGGGAAGCTTTGGTGGGAATTAATTTTGAAAACTAAATTAAAATAATTCAATACTTTCTTGAGATAATTTTGTCTCGCAAGCTCCTCAAATCCTTGCGGCTAAAAGTACAGATACTTAAACTGACATTCCATATTAAATGATAATGGTTATTTGAGTCATGATGTTTCTGTTTACCTAGTCTATTTAATGAGGAGGAACTACAGTAATTCATGGTACTCGATGGAATTTTCTTCCATTGCCTCCATTAAGTCCAAGGATTTGTAAGAGACATTGAAATGTTTCATTTGAAGTTGTAGGAGTCAAACAGTTCGCTGTAGGTTTTAGACTTATGACTGAAGTGTCTTTAGCAAGCTATTCATTTTCTGGAATGATAAAATTTGCCTGAGCTAAGTAAAGTGCCTCCAATTGCCTGTCTGAATTTAAGTTTTATTATGATATGCTTAAACTTCTCCTAGACTGACAAGAGAGCTCCAAAGACTTTTTTCTTCCTCTGACTGTGTGGTCTTGCTTTCACATCAACATTTAGACATTTATTTAAAAGGGATTTTAGTAAGAAAACCTGTTCTATTTGATCTTTGCTTGACACTGACAGACAGATACAGAATAAAATGGCTTCCTGCATATGCACACACCATGCAGTGCACAGCTGCAAAACAGGGTAAAAAACTATAAACCAAGGATTTTAATTAGGACTTAGCATCTGATTAGAAGAATTTTGAGAGGCCTTGCAAACACTCACCATCACATGAAATAGCAAGGTAATGCGCCAAATCAGGCACCTGATGAAACACATTTCTGTCCATAAGCAAACCTGAGATGATCCAATAGTCCACTACAGTTCCAAGAATTGCATTTAACAGACCAGCAACTTCACTTCTGAAAGCCTAAATGGAAAAAAGCATAGATGTATCTATTGATCTGTAACATATAAAAAATTCAGACTGATAATATACTAGAAATAACATAGAAAACTTCTTTAGATAAAAGCTCACTCTGCTGCCATGTCACTCCTTCACTGGCCTTTCTTCTGCTGAAAAGCTACCTACTGCAGCCAGATCACCAAAATTTGTGTCACTGATGGCATATCAATTAGGATTTGGCACTGGAGAAAACCAGGTTCTATGAAATCATCTACAAGTATATGCAAAATGGTGGCAAAACTTACAATTGCAATGTGATTTCTTTTTAAATTAGATTTTGTTTAACCATAAGATTGCAAGTACTGCACTTATTCCACTGAACCTTGTGTTTAATTTGACAATTGCAAGGATCTTTTTCTCCCTGCTCTATTAGTATTGCCTTTTTCTGAAGACTTCATCAGGAAATAAAGCTCTTTTTGTGACTATGTATGTCTGTGCCAAAAGGGAAAAGTATGCAAAGTGTTAGTTTCCTCCACAGAAAAAATTTTGGCAGTCACTTTGCAAAAGGAAACTTTCTTCAGCTATCAAAAAATTCAATAAGATGAGCAGCTGCAAATTTAGGAAAAAAGCCATCCTTCTGAATATTAGCTATACAATTTTCTACCTTGAACAGGCAGACACACACATGCACAAAAAAAAAAAAAAAAACAAAGAGAGAAAGAGAGAGAGAGAGAGAGAGAGAGAGAGAGAGAGAGAGAGAGAGAGAGAGAGAGAGAGAGAGAGAGAGAGAGAGAGAGAGAGAGAGAGAGATTATATCTATATATATGTATCCTTATGGGTCCATTCCAGCTCAGCTTATTCAGTGATCCTGTGAAAATGGTCATAAACAAGTAAAGAAAGGTGAAGTGTACTTTCTTCAAGAGGCATCAAGACACGGAATTTAGCTATCCAGACACCTCATTGAGATAGATGAATGCATTTTTCACCCATATGAGAAGTTAATCAATACTGGTCAGGTAAAGCAGTGTTTCTAATGTTTGAGTTAGTCTTTGCAAGGTCACATCTATCTACATACCTTTCTGAGCCATAGCAGAAATACTTTATAAAAGTTACTCCGAGATAAGTTATTCCTCTGATCACATGTACCACCAGATGTTTTGAAAGCATAGCTTGAAAGAACACAGGCACCATAGTAGGAACACATGAAATTAATCTGACTGAGGGCTCTACCACAGATTTACTACAGTTACACTAGAGCACCAGTTGACATATGGCATCTTGTGAAAGATAATGAGTACCTGAAACTGGACAATTTTGGGTAACAGACAAGCCAGACTTAATGGGTACATACTACAGTCAATGATTTGTCTGATACTCCTTTGAGAAAAAATTATGTTCAAGGTTGGTTTAAAATAATTTACTAGGATTCCTTAGGAGCTGAAAAGCACAAAACTAGTTTGAGCATCAATATATCAAACAGACCTACATATGAAAAATGGAGACAGATAATAATAAAAATATTATAAAGCAATTTGTTGAAAACTACACAAATACTGCCCCTATAGTTAACAGTTACTTGTCACTCAAAAGAAAATAAATGAACACGACTACAAATAAACACGGTGTGGGGTGAAAGCATAATCTCCATCACTCCAGATTTTTAAGACTGGCTGGACAAAGTCTGTTATGAACGTAATCTCTGAGACTGCTTCCAGGCCTACGTCCTCCTACTTTCTCAAACTCTACTTGATTTGGTTTGCCCTTTCCTTTATTATGTCATAATGCTTTAATATAGATGAACTGTGAAATCTCATAATGAAAAAAACCCTGAGAACACAGATATGGCATGTCAAAAACCTGAAAGTATAATTTTTAAAATAAGTTTAAATATTTAAAAAGGTGCATTTGCACTATCTTCTGAGGATTTAGGAATAGAAGCTGAAGAATAATTTAAAATATCTGAAATGCATTTAAATTTCCCTTAAGTATGTATATCTCTTTATCACTAGACCCCCAAGCGAAATACTGGGCGAATAATATAATTCCACCAATAGTTCTTTACCGGAAATAAATTTCACAAACACAGTAAATAAGCACTATTTTAACAAAAGTTAAGTGACAGGATCAAGGACATATAGATGTAATCTGAGGTAGATAGGGATGTAAAACACAAGTACTTACATTCTCTTTACGGTTTCTAAATCACTACCTTAACTAATTCCTTCATGAAATACTTTTAAAAATGGGGTGGGGGTGAAAGCAGACATTGAGAGAACAGACTAAAATAATGACTGTTAATACTGCAAGTATTGATAATTTTTCACAGTCAGACATATAGTGAATATTAAATGCAGCTGGTAATCTAGCTGCATCTATATTTGCCCAGCCAAGTATCTGCATGCTGAGAAGATAAGCCAGATACTGCCAACTAATGTAGGCTTAGTTGGCATTTTTGTAAAAGAATAGTAGGACAAACCAAGAGCTTCTCCTCAGTATTTAAAATAAATAGTTCAATGCTACAAATGAGAGAGGGAAATTCGCCTAATTTCCTGAAAGAACCATATGTTCTAAAAATGTTTAAATGTTAACATGTTAGAAGTATTTTCAATTTCAACCACAAAACAATACACAGTAATGAAAACATATGCAATAACAATACACAGTAATGAAAACATATGTAATATTAAAAAGGAAAAAACACCCCAAGCATTTCCATTAAACTTGGAATCTGCTACCATGTATGACAGTGCCAAGACCTCTTTTTCCCCACTCTGCTCCTAGATCAAGAAGCTGGGAGGGGCATCAGCCGAGACAGATGACCCAAAATGACCAAAGGCATTCTGAACACTGTGCTCAGCAGTAAACGCTGCTTTAAGGAGGAAGGGAGAATGTCTGAAGTGATGGTGTTTGCCTTGCCTAGCAAATGCCATGTCTCATGAAGCCCTGCTTTCCAGAAAGTGACTGAACATCTGCCTGCTGATGGGAAGCACTGAATGGAATCCTTATTTTGCTTTGCTGGTG
Source organism: Zonotrichia leucophrys gambelii (assembly GCF_028769735.1). Classification (NCBI taxonomy): domain Eukaryota; kingdom Metazoa; phylum Chordata; class Aves; order Passeriformes; family Passerellidae; genus Zonotrichia; species Zonotrichia leucophrys. The sequence goes on along the minus strand of NC_088200.1, from coordinate 21,598,537 downwards.
GTTAAGTATTTGTTTCACTTATTAAACTGTTTTTATATAATGTCATGCATTTTTTAATTTGTCCTTCTGACTCTCTCCCTCAACCCAATGCAGGATGGGGACTTACCCACCAGCAGCTGAGATTGACCCACTACACCATGTACAGCTAATTAAGTAATATGCAGTGAAACCTCTTTTCAAAATTCTCTTCCTTGTTCTTATTGTTGAAAATCAAAGCTATCTCACTAAGAAAAGCATAGAAGTGGGAAGAAGCTATTGACTGTGTTAGCATACAAAGGTCACATCACTTCAACTGATATCTGTTAGCTTAGCAAATGCAATTCCTACATTGTGGTTCCATTTAATGCTTTGTCAAGTCAAATACAGTGCTACAGTGGCAGAAGTTTCACAGTGTGTTTTTACACATGAAAGTTCTTATAGGAAAATTAATTTCAACTTTTTTTACTTTGAATTACTGAGTTATTTTAGAACTCTAAGAAGAGGGTTTTTTCATGTGCTGTAAATGTAGTACTCCACAAATGCCTAAAACATACTTCCAAAAAAACTACTGCAAGTGACAGACCAGAAAGACATTTGGTTCTACACCACACAAATTTATACTATGCAACTAAAAACCTGAATGAATGCCTTTGTCACCTCTTTGTCAGGCTATGTAAGACAGCTTTTTTAAAAAAATCCTCACCAGTATTTTCAGGGATGAAAAGCATTTCTGATACCATCTGTGACATTGTGAAAAACCATGCAATAGCTCAATGCAACTAGAAGTGTTATAAGCAAAATACACATTCCTTGGTAAAATCTAAAACTGAATTAAGAAATTCGATTCAAGGAACTTTAACCAGGAGCTCCCCCATCAAACTCGTTTAAGTAATATAACAAACAATATATGTTAATTCATTTTAGAATGATATTAAAAATTGATTTGATGAGCTCAAATAATAGGAAATATTTTAGGTTCTTTGGCAGTGCCTTTTTAACTACAAGAACAGTCTATCAATATTATTCCACCATGTTGTCCAAACAGGTTAACCCAACAGGTTAATCCAATTTCCTGTCACTATTTTTATTCTGCTACTTCTAAAATAGAGCATATTCTATCTAACTCCAGAAAACAAATGCACTCAACTTTATGCTTTGTTTTTCACTTTGTTTTGGACTGCTCTTTTTACATGGTATGTTTACACACATACATAATTTTGCAGCAACTCAGCACTAGAAGAGAGGAAACATACATAGATATTTTCCCTGCACTCCAGCGCTCTTTGTTGCAACCTCTTTGAATCACAAAAAGAGAGAATCTGATCCTAAAAAGCTAAAAAAATTAATAGCGGCTTTTTCTAATTTTACCAGTTAGAAAATATTGTATTAGATATGTTCAAAGAAAGAATTTAGTTAAAATTATTCACCTGTTTCCACTTACAGATATTTTTGCTGAAAACCTGTACAGAAGTTTGGTATATCAAAACATGGATGTTTGTTTCTTCCCACAAGCTAACACACTTAGGTGCACTGAAAAATATGGTCCATCATCCCTTTGAAATGTGCTACAAACCACATGCAGAGAGTAACAATATCCAAAATAATTTCTTTCATTTAGCTTTCTGAATGGCCCTACATGCCTCTTGTCTAGGTGTTACCTCTTAAACAAACAGTTTTTATGAAACAAAACTGGTAACAATGACTCACACCCTCAAACTGAAGGACAATTTTGCACCCCGCATGCTACCTCTAATGACATGGAAATACTGTGTATTTATTTATGTATCTATGAAATTACAGAAAAAGGAAGGAAAAACCACAGTTCTGTCTGCACAGCTAGGGAGGTTTCACTCTTCTGATTTTCTGAAAGACAGTTCAAACTGTGTAATGGAATTTTAAAATTAGTTTGAAAATACAGAAAAAAATCAAGCTTTATATATATATATATATATATATATATATATAAATAAATAAGATTGAGAGTGAATGAAAGGACAAATGAGTTGGATTGTAAAAATATGGTATTTTGGTTTAGAATTTATTTTTGTGAAAAATGCAATGGGAAAGAAAAAGCAATAAATAAATAAATATGAGGAACAAAGCTGTTAGACAAAACATAATACACTACCAATATTAGGAGGCAACAAGCTTCTTTTTAAGGCTAGAATTCAACTGTGTACGATAGTTTACACTACAGTGTGTAAGATCAAAGTAAGAAAGCAACAGACATCCAGGATTTGAGCTGAAACAACGATTCTGATATATATGTATATAGAGCAAATAGAATCTAAACAAGAGGCAGATCTCTGTGGTTTATGTTGTGTGTGGGGATTAAGCTTATTTTTCATATATGTAGTACAGTCTGACAGAAGTGATTATTCTGCCAATGCAAAGGTTTATGAGAAAGGAATGGTTTACAGTGCTGGAACCTGTAAAAGGAAGGCATAGCAGAAAAAACTAAATGGTACCTCCACTTAAACTGCAGATTCAAAACCAGGAAAAATATGAAAGCAATGTCATTTTCCAAAGAAATAGAATGGCTACTGACACCAACTGCATGTAAGCCTGCTTGCTGCTCAGTACCTTTGAAAAGATAGGTTGCTTAAATATAAATATGGGTATAGAAGCCTGATTTTAGGCACTTTTTAAATATCTTGACCGAGGATAAAAAGCAGCACTGTTTCACAATGTCTTGCTTTGATAGCCCTCAAAAAAGGTAGGAGGTCTGGATAGGTAAGATGATTGAAGCTCTCATTATGTTTAATCTTTTTGCTTTCATAGCATAATGAATAACTACTTGGTATTATACTGAAAGTGCTTTTTTCTCCCTGAAATACTTGATTTTCTATTGTTCTGTTACTGTATGGGAAAAGTGAATGGAGTACCTATTTATTCTGTGCTCTCACAATAATTTAAAAGAGAATGCATAGACAGCAGTTAGGTTTTATTTTATGTGAGAATCTAGAAGTCAAAGATGTTTTACAAGGCCTCTTGCTTCTGAAAAGAAATAGGTGGTATAGAGGACACTTAGTATCTTTCAGGTCAATGTCCTGCTGGTCAGCAGGTCACAGAATAGCAATTAAGTTGCTTCAATTCCATTTTTATGCTAAGTCCTAGGAAATATTCCAAATGAAACTAAAAGACTTAGAAAGAAAACCAGGGCATTCTATTACAATAAAACAATGCATACCTAGCAAACAACAAAAAAAAAAAGTATTAGTTTTGTTAGGCTTCTCTTTCAAACGTTTCCTGAATCCTGTCACTGTAAAATAAGATAATCACTTCTTTCACTACACCATATTGTTTGAGAGAACAAGCTGGTGTCTGTAATAACTACAGTAATACCTGCTGGTAAGGGCATGTGAACATCTGAATGTAGCCAACAAGCTACTCAGGACTCGTTTCTTCTCTACATATCTATATAAGAATCTTATGGATCAATTCATTTCTTTAGTGGAGCAAAAACCAGCACGCTTCACAACAAAAGGCCGCTATAACAAGCAGCTGTTATACTTACATATAATTCCTCACAAAAGAATGAACAAAGGGACGCCTTTAAAAATATATGTCAGTCTTCATTATTTTAAAGTATAAAATTCACACTCACATCATTTTTTCCATTTAATTCTCTATGGGAAAATACGACCCAATCTGCTAGAATATTTATGTGTTTGGTAAAAAGCACTGCGGTTCCACTTTCAAGAAAGAATGTCTTCAGAAGAACTGTCTGTGGCAAGGCTTGTTGATGCTGTGAATTCGTTCCTTCAACCAAACTGAAAAAAAACGAAGTGAAAAAAACCTAAAGCTTTATGTCACTTTGATTATTATAGTTACCACACAGATTTGGCAATTTTTAACTGTGGAAGGACCAGATACAATTTCTGATGCAGTGTAAGTACAATGATGATGACTATTACTATTATTATTAGACCTGGGGAATTCTAATAATGTGCCACTACTTACATAAAGTAAAGGCCACCATTTCTATAGAAAGGCAAAGCAAAACCTAGACTTCTTTTATACTTCATGAACCAAAGAAAAGTAATAGTCTCCCTAAGATAACACAGAGATAATAGTTATTGAATTTTTTAAAAAAATCAAACATATACATCAGTATATTCAAAATGCTGCTTGTCTACCTTAAAGAATGAATAGCAAAGTACTGCAAATCTAGAAGTACCACTTAAAGAGCAAAATTAAATGCGTCCTGGAATAACAACCTGGAAAAAGAAACATGTCTTAAAACTATTATTATAACTACGATTATAAAAAAAACTATGAATTTACAATTAAACAAGCTAAGAATTGAGAAATATAAATAGAATTGCTAAACTGCTTTCTAGAACAGTATCTTATCAAGGATATATACAAATCAGGATACAAGCTGCCATAAATAAATGAGTGCATGTATTATTCTATAAATCCCACCTTTTTGTCAGAAACTCTACTTCGCCTTTTACTAAATCAAAGAAAAATTTCAATAATGTTTTATGAACCATCCTCAGTTCATCTTCTGTCCCTGAAACTGTGACCGTATGACAAGCTGTTTCACAATAAAGGCAAGACCTTAAAAAAAAAAAAAAAAAAGAAAAATTCTATTTGTATGACAGAAATAACAGATAATCTATTGGCAAAAAAGTCAGTTTTGAATCTGGTCTGTTTTGACTAGGAAATAGTTTGCTCCCCAGTAACAGACAACAACATGTTTGTGACTGAGCTTCTGTGTTCCAGGTGAAGATTTTGTATTATAGAGTAAACAAAATAATTTCACTGGATTTCATTTTTCTGTTTCTACTTGAGATATTGTACAATTACTATATTAAACATAACTTATTTGAAATCCTTTAAATACAAGATAATTTTGGAGTATTTCGCAGACATGGTAACATCCTTCTGTTCAGGTAATAGTTCATATGTACTACTTGACACGACTACAGATTGTCAAACATGATGCAGATAATTCTGAAGTAACATGCAAACATAATTTTTGTCCAGAATTTTGAGTACTAGAACCAGGTATACAACTCCTGGGTATTCCCATTCTCCAGGAAGTACTAAAAGACAAAATATTTCATCTAAAAGACAAATTCTCTTTCATGTTCTTCAAAATATGCTTATAATCACAGACATTCACACATCTGTAATCATACTTGTATCAAAGTATTTAAATATTACGTGAGGTTTTATCATAGCCACAAGAAGAGCTGTAGTTTCTTTTCCAAATGAAGAATTAATTTCTGTTGATGCAAATTACAAAAAGTAAGTTCTCATGATAAAGCAGAGACTAACTATCCAAACTTGTCTTTCTAGATGTAGACAAGATAAAATCAGACATCTTGAAAAAGATGGTAAAGGTTATGTTTAAAATCAAACACGAAACTTCACATTTGGTAAGATAAGCCTTGAGTTTGCTTTGTAACTGCAGATATATGTGTGTGTGTATGTTTATATGTATACACACAGCAGCAGCAAGAGTATACAGATTACTATACTCTGTAAAGAGCGTAAGAAATAATTTTTAAAAAACTAGTAAAGCTAAGAAAATGTACTTATTTTTCTTTCAAAAAATTTCATCTGCCTGTAATGAAATGTGAAATGACCAAATCTGCTACAATTCTAGACTGTCACATACTGGTAATGTGTTCTGTTGTAAAACACGTCGTAAGACACGTGCAACACGTGTAAGACACGTCGTTGCAATAGAATGCCCTCTCCCCTCTGCTGTCTTTGGGTTTGGAGTAACATAACTATTGCATTTGGTACCTCATTAATCTTCCTTACCTTACAAGTATCTCTATCAAGGACCATGTACCTTTCTTACAGATAGGACACTGAAGGAGATCTAAGTAATACTTCAACATCGATGGGGACTTCCAGGGAGGTTCACAATGAAGAGCAAGGTAAAAAACATGACAAAGTTTGGCAAAAAATATTGTATCAGTGTTTCCCTGTAAAAAAATGAGAAAATAATATTGGCTCCAGGCCAGCCAAAGATCTATATCTATAGTCACTAACAGTTAATTTATTCTCTTTAATCTTTACAATCTCAAGTGACCACATTTAATCACTAAAATAACATACAATTTAATGTACAACTCCAAGGAGAAAAATACACAGTGAAATTTAAAAAAAATTAGGGAAGAGAAAAGGGAGAACTTGCTCTAGTGTGATATGCTAGTCGAATGCACCACTGTTTAGAGCAAACCTTGTTCTCAATCGATCTCTCTATCCGTAGCGTACCAGCATAGTGCTGTTTCTAAAAGTAACAAAAAATATTTCTGGCCAAGCCTTCCAGAATATTTAGAGCATTACATTCATCTGGCTTGCAAATAAATACTAATTTGAAAAAAACAAACACATTGATGAGCACAAAAAGAAGGGTGAATGGATCACTAAGAACTTCTAAACACTATGTCAGAAGCAAAGATCATAATACTTCCACTTATTTATTTTATTTTTAATACTACTTTAGTCTTAATCTCTCACCAATAGGACATATTTTAGAAGAGGATGAAGAAGTTGCACAGGAGGTGCACTGTACATTTGGCCTGCAGCAAGTTCTGTGACTACATCCTGAAGTAAGTCCTCTTCCACTAGTCCTTGAAGTATAGACCAAGTGCCCCTGGCCCAGACAGGACTTTTAACCTAGAAATGAGATATCATTGTGGGGAAAAAAAAAAAAAAAAAAAAAGCTTACATTAAAAAAACCTTTTAACCAACCAAGTTAACTAACACAGGATATCCCTAACTAAAAAGTTGGTATTATATATCCTGGTTCCTGATAGGACAGAATTTATTCTTGCAGTAGCCACAGGGGATGCAACTGAGACATGGAGGTTATTCTATACCACCTTACATCCCTGCCAGGGCAGCGGGAAAGGGACTCTCATTTCCAAGCAGGAGTCCTTCCAGTCAAGAATATCTTAATGGCACAGGACTTCCATCTTATACTCTGCCACTCATGACAGCAAAACTCCTAACAGCTTTCAGAGAACCCAGACAGATGCAATAGCTTCCATGAGATGCTGTATTCACTCTGCAATTTCCCTGTTTCTATCTGTACTTTCAGCTCTCCAAAGATCATGAATTAATGACACTAATGAGCTACTGAAGGTCTCAGGTACATTGCTATTTACATCTTTCCTCTAGTTCAGATTCAAGCCAAAGCTGATGCCCAAGCCAGTTGCAACTGTACTGCTGAGTGAAGCACGACTTTCTTCTGCCAGGTAACTGCTCTTTTGAAATACAGCTTTTTTGTCTGACCATACAGCCTGAGGCTCAGTAAACTCAAATTTCTCCTAATTCTGAGATAAGAGGCACAGTTGAGAAAAGCTGGGTCAGACTGATTGGGCTGTTGGGAATTAAAGAGTTACATAAATTTATTGTTGCTTTAGTCTCTGGTAACTTGTAGACTTTATGATCTCTGCCAAAAATCCTGTCTCCTAATGTGCATTAATAGAACAGTTCAGATAGAATTGTTATAAGAACACTGAGTCCAACTATTAACAGCACTACCAAGCCCACCACTTAACCATGTCCATAAGTGCCACTTGTACTCATCATCTAAATCCCTACAGGGATGATGACTCCATTACTGCTCTGGGAAGACTTTTCCAGAGCTGGACAACCCTTTGCAGGGAGAAATTTTCCTACTATCCAATCTAAATATCTTACTAATTGTTTTAGTATTAGTTTATATTTTAAATTGACAGAGATTTTGAGTCCAGTTGTGGATTAGAAGTCTAAAGAATATACTGTTATTAGATAGCTACCAAAAATGTTCCAGTAATAAGACAAAAAACACTAGGAGCTCTGTTCAAACATGAAAAAATTTCAGAAAGAAATTATAATCATGGTTAAATCACAGCTAAAATCTCAGTGAATAAACTCCACTTTAGCATTAGATATTTTGTGTCTTGCAAATGGCTCGTATCTCAGGTTCCTAATGTAAGCCATTGTTACATTAACAATAAATAAAGCTGCTCATGTAGACAATTTTCTTTTATTCAAGTCTTTGAAATAAATGTGAGTTGCAAACACCAGACGCACAATCTTCTCATTCATATATTAACTATTAAAATCTCCACTAAGATTTCCTTTGGAAATAAAGGTTGCATTCATACTTTTGTAATGTTAATTACATGCAAACAGCACATCTAAAGAGCAATTGTGAACTGTTTAATGACAGTTAAAGAAGAACAACTTGGACACCTGGATTTAGGATGTAAGACTGTATTTGGGTTGTACAAGCATGTTACCACTGACCTTCACTTGGTGATCACACTAGGATCCAGCTTCATATATTGTGACTGAAACTTTTATTTACTGAAAGTTCTGTACTAGAAGAAACAGTATCATTGATGCATTATTTTGAAAAAACACTGAAATAAAGATGTATTGGGAAGACTGAGGTACATTTTGCATAGCATTCAAATCAAAGAGAAACTAGAGACTGGTTCATCACATTTCTAAGAGGTAAAGAAGGATGGTACAAAACTGAGGCAATAAACTTTTGTCAGTATCAGGAGACCTATTATTGAAGAGACTTAATACTCAATAAGCTGTCCAAGCTTCACTGGCTTGCACTCTGATGAGGAATCAGAGTTTCTTGCGAAGCACTGCTGGTGCAATCATTAGCATTTTGAGCAGAAACAAATGAAATATGACAACTGACAAAAGAGAAAAAAATATTTTTGGGATGATGATGGAACAGAACACTTAGCTGTGCTAAACATTCCTAGCAGATGCAAATTGATATGACAAAATACAATAGGCAGATCTAACATGTTCATTTAGTTTGTAGGTTTGATTTTACTTCATTAGTGTTATTGGAAATGTTTACTGGAGCTGCTTCTAAAAGTCATAAATATACTTATGATAGAAGACACACAGTATATAAAGGCTAGCAGTGGATATTCCATAAAGCAATAAGAGTGACAGAACAGTAAGAGAAGTATTAGGCTTAAAATTTTCAAGCAAAAAATGATATTATTCTTAAGAGTACAGAAAAACAATTTCAGCTTAGATGTTTTAAGAGAGGTAATTTTTTATCCAATTAATTCAATAAACTACACACTAAGATTAAATTTCAATGCAAACCTTTTGCAGAACAGAAACACACATAGCACTTAGATCAGTGATGGTGTTGGACCATGACAAAAGTATTTTACTCCTCATGTTTTCAGAATAATTTTTTTCTCCTTCCTTCTTTATTGTCAATAGAAAAAAAATCAGAAAAAGACTGGCTTCAAGTAACTATTTACGAAGAATGGCTCATGAAGATACCAGATCTTCAGTTACCAAGGAATACAGGAAGCTAACACATAGTTTAAGTGTTTCCCTTTTTAACTTTTAAGCAACACAAGTTACCATATAAAATGCACTACTAGTAGCTCAAGGCCACACAGTTTTTGAGTACTAAAGAGGCAATGTTTCAACATTATTTATAGATTTATTCTTAGTATTATAGATAGACAAGGCAAAATTTTAAAAGTACTTATTTACTTCAAGTATTTATAACAAAGACTTAATAGAATCTATTGCTGACCTGTTTTACAGCATTTATTTGGCTTAATGGAAATAAAAAAGAGAGTACAGTACAAAAAAAGGAATTAAGTCAAAGTGATTATGAAAACAGGACTGGAAAACATAAAGCATTCTACTTGCAATCTGTGCTTCAGCTGACTCTGGAATTTCTCATGACGGAATATCAGGCATGTGCTGAAAGAACAAGTACTGTTTCTTTTTACAGTGAGATAACCTCTAGCTAAAATCTGTCCCTACTAGAAAAAGCAGTGCTAAAAATTGTGGACTCTCTCTTTATTTTACTGCATAAATACAGTGCTTGAGTAATTTATGATGCTCTAAATCACATTAGGACATCTTTCCTTTTTGACTTCCTAAAATTAATAAGTAAGGTTCTCTCAACCAGCAGGATTAAGCAGTTTCTTTGTAATAACAGAGACTGTACTAAAAGTACCACAGGGACAAACAACATTCAAGACCAAATTATTCTCTTTAATGCAACAATAACTTTATCAGAGTTTAGGATAGCCAAAATCTAAAACTATTTTTGATAACTAGTTTTGCTTAAAGTATGTTTTCCTAACTTTGTAATAAAATTCCATATGCATAACATGCCCTATTTTTAATAATTCTTACCTCTGGATTGCATTTGTTCAGCTGGTCTGTTCGCATAAATCTATGCTTAATAGTCTGTAAAACAGAATAAAGTCAAGCTGCACACTGGACACCAGACAATATATTCAATAAATAGTGTATGATACTTCCCAAATGACAACTTCTGTTAAATGTAGTTCAAGCACAACCTAACATTTAGATTGGTCTTTTTAGATTTTTCATTTGGATGGGTGAATTATGAAACACTGGACTAATGACTTATAAGGTATTAAATATAGCCAAATTTTCCTTCCCATTTTCCCCTTCTCTTGTCCCTTTGTTGTTATGTGGTTGCTCTGTAAGGACAGTGTTCCTAGATTAGACATTAATAAACTAAAAATTTTCAGTTTTTCTGTGGCAAAATGCCAAATATGGACTCCTCTTGCATGCAAAAATATGGTCATAGGCGCAAAAATGTATTACTATTACAGCTATATTTAGATATTGCATAGTATTACAATGTTACTAAAACGTGTTACTAAAATATTCTTAGGAGAGACTGTCTTTGAAGGGTTAATCCAGTGGCACACTGTTATATAATAGTTTGAACCAGAGCATTTGCTGTATGTAAAATACATGAAAAGAATAAATGTATTTTTTAAATGTCTGGGGGGTATAGCCTTGAAAAAGTGTCACTGATAAAAGATGCGGCATGCGATGATGATGCACAGATTAAACCAGCATGAGTCTTCTATTTGTAATCTTGTGTTTAAACATTGTGTGTACTTTTTGAGGACATTAAGTTTTTAATTCTTCCACTATTAAACTTACAGTGCTTCATATAAACAAGCTCCTACAAATATACTTCAACACCATCATCTGCATTTGCTGTAGCTTACAGAGATCATATATCCTAACTCAAGGTATTCAGTTGCTTTCTCTTGACTTCAAATAGAGCTGTTAACTACTAATGTAGCAATTTTATCAGGATTAGATCTGTGACAAGAGAAAACCACAGGAAAGCATTAGCTGCACTTTTGACTTGTAATAAAAAACATTCATGTGAGTCAACAAAACACTGGCTCTACAATATGTTTTGAAAAGTGTTTTAGTATAAGTTAGCTAGATAACAGGAAAATCACAGAAAGACTGTAATTCAAAGATAACTTGTTCAACAATATTTGCTACTATTTACCTCATCTATTACACCAAGGCTTTAAGCAGTAAACTACGTCTTCTACACACCCATGCCAATGAATTGCCATGACTAAGTTTTATTTTAACTACTGGTAGATGTAGTAAATATGGGATTATTAAATACTGCAGGTTAAAAGGCCTGTTAAAAGTTATGTCAAGTATCTACTTTATTAGCTCAATACTATAATGAAAGATAGAGGTTTTTAATATAATTCCTGCAATATAAAAAATATAAAATTCTATGTATATAAAATATATAATGCTATAACAAACTATCAACTGTTACTTACCACAGTAAAATACATATGTTTTATAATAACATTTTTCATTTCACCAAGTTGCATTTTAGGCAAGACTTGGTCTGTTTCTTGTGCAGCCAGGAAACGGTTCATCTCTGTATCTCTGGGATTTTGTATTTTATTCTGCAGAGCAAAAAAATAATAGTTTATTTCAAAGATAATGGTCTAACCAACTTTTATGTGCTTCTATATATTGTACTGCAAACTGTATGTGCCTTTGTATGTTTATGTCATCATATCATATGTCAAATAAAGAGCTGCTGGTTTGGAAACAAACCACTGTTGTTGTACGAAGTTACAGCACAGGAATTATCAAGGTGAGTTTCCCCATATTTATTTTTCCTACCTGACTTCAGGTAAAGTCACAATCTCTGTGGCTGAAACAAGGACTATTTCTCCATAACAGATTCTTTCTCAGAACTTTTCAAAAACTAAAACCAGAGCTCACACATTTTCAACTGGTTCAAAACATCGTAAAGATTTTATAAGGCACTTCTTAAATTTGTCTTTTCATATAATAGACCACTACAATGAAATCCTTTCAGTTCTTGCCTATAAACATGAAACAAATTAGTAATTTTAAATGTAAATTTAAAATGTAAAATTAGTAAATTAAAATGTTTTACTGTCTTTTTTTTCTTTGATATTTTAGTCTGTTAGTATAGTAATTAATTCTCTTGAGTCCACCTATCATTTTCAGCCACTTCTTCAGCACAGGGAATGAAGAAGCATTTCTCAAATTTCTCTCAACTGCTTACTCTCAGTAACACCACAAATAACTTTTGCTTGAAAAAAATAACTATACAAAATATTTTGAATTTACTGAATGAGTTGAGAACATACATTTCAATAAGAGTTTCAATGCATGCTTTTCATCAAAGATACACAGGTTAAGCATAAAACACCATGTTTGTTTAAGGTAAATAAACAAAACCAGACTCCTCCTCCTGCAGTGTGATGAGTTAAGAATCATGAGATAGACACAAGTGAAGTATAGCCTTGGCCATTTCTCATTGTGAGCAGGTGTGGAAGGTTTGGTGTAACTTGCCTAATAATTCAAACACTTCAATCTGATGGGTGAATTGAGTCTGGGACATAACAGTAAAGAAAAAACACAGTAGTGCATGCAATGATAAGGTGCAATAAGTTTATAATTCCATGTTTTTAAGGAAAAGGTTCAAAAGTTACATGCCTCATCCTATTTTCAGATTTTCCCTTAAATGTATAGTTCAATACAAACATATTTGGCACATGCATAACATATCTCTAAACAAATATTGAGAACAAGAACTTCTTGCGCATTTCAAAAGAGAATGAAGTTTTTTTGTAACTAGAAGAGACTTCCAAATAGCTTTTGATGAGCATGGATAACTGAACTCTGATGCATTAACTAGGCTTCACTTCTTATGGCCCTTCATGCATGTTAGTTTCAACACACTCATTAAAACACTTATATTCAAAAAATTTATAGTACAATCTTGGTAAAAAAATTAGAAACTCCAGCATGCATCCAAAAAAGCTTTTAAATTCACTGTTTAATTATGAGAACTAGCTTCCTAAAAAAAATCATGCATGTGTTTTAATACCCTGAATCAATGAATTTGATGCCTTATAACATCATATAACCAATGACAATCTCACACAGTATTTTAACAGTAGACTTACAAGGTTAAGATAATAAGAACAGATACTGAAATATAAACATGAAGAAAAGACTTAATTAAAAAAAAAAATCACACCAAAAATACTCTGAACATCAGTGGAGTTTCAGTTGCCCTGGAAAGAATACAATGTTATTTTGCTAAATCCATCATCTAGACACATACATGGATGTTTAGGGGAGGACTAAGATTTATATTTGCTAGAAGCAGCAGTCAGATAGCATGACTATAAATTTATGAAGTTGGAACAATCTAACGAATAACACGTCAAGTACCCCAGAGTCTGAGAACTAAATGAATATTCTGAAGCCTTTGAATAGTTACAGACCAAAACACTAATAACTTCTGGGCAGTGCATCTGGTAAGCAAACAAGTATGAAACATGGGGCATCTCTCTTAAGGGAAACAGTAAAACAAAATTCTGGTTCTAGTGAATTCTGCACTAGCACAGGACCATGTCCATATGGCACCTGAAGACTCTGCAGCCTCTTCAGACAACCTGGTACAGTGTTCCATCAGCCTCACAGCAAGAAAACCCAAGTGGTTCCTGACTTTACATTTGTACTCAATTTCCTGTAACTGGGCACCACAGACAACCACCTACCTGTCTACTATGCATCCTCTCTTCAGGTATTTGTATATATTCATGAGCCTTTCTCTCTTTTGGATACATGGTCCCAGAAGCAGAAAGTTGTCTTAACTTTAATCGAATCATAAAACACTCTGGCTGATTATATTCCCCTCCATTATTGACACTGCATTATTTAAAGTAATCAATAAATTAGTTTACTTACTTGAAAAAGGTAATGTCCTATATATTGCAAAGGGTAATGCTGAGCTTCTGAGAGACACTTTTTATTTTGTAAAGGAGAAATTTTACCACCGATGAATACATGAGTTATATTGTGCTCTGCATTTTCACATGAACATATGGTTGCCTTTCCAGCTTTAAGAACTCTAAATAAACATATTCAGAAAGATGTATTTACTATATTATATTAACACTGCCTAAAGCTACAATAACATTCACAAAATACAGGCATGCAAGTGCAACTGAATAAGGCTTCTAGATGTATGGCACAGCACAAACTTCATTAGGAAGATAAAAGGGCACCTAATAGTCTTTGGAAAATTAAAGAACACACTTAACAAAATAGTCTCTTCAAAATTTAACACTAGTTATTCAAATAAATGTACACCTCCAATATATGTAATAGATAGTTTCACCTCTGTACCTATCCAAGTATCAAATGCAATGACAGCAACTATAATCTACTGCATTATCTATCCCAAAATAATGATCTTTTGGTTAAGTTTTCCTATAAATTAAGCAGTTAACAAAAAATGGCAGACTGCTTTTCTGAAATGTACTATGATATTTTTGTAACAGAAATACACATTTGCAGCATTAGTGCTGTCCAGTATCATGAAAGTATCACATACAGAAAAGAGATGTGCTCGTCTTTGGGGCACCATCATGTGTAACAGTTTCCCCAGGGACAATTTCCAGACCTGTTAAGCTACAAGCTCCTATTTCTTAGAAAAAATGCCAGACAAAAGAAAAGATGGAAAAATAAGATTTAATGACATTCTGGATATAGGTTTTATTTTTCATAATCCAGATACATAAAAAGAAAAGGGTGCTGGTCTTACACACTTACCCATCCAACAGCTAGGCACTAAAGGCAGGAAGAGCATAGAAAGGGGATAAAAGGCACAGTATTGTTACATACTAGAAAAAACCCAGACTTTCCCCAAAGCTATAGTGTCCTTTATGACTGAAAGCAGTACCTGCTGAAGCCAAAAAATATCTACATATCACTGTTTTATGACTGACTACAAATTGAGTGCATGGGAAACAGTGTGTAAAACAACATATTTCACTTCTCTTACTGATGTTGTTCCTGTTAAAGGTTGTTTCTATTGCGAGAAATAGAAACAGACATCATTGTGCAAGACATCATTTCAACAGTGTTATCAGGAACACCTACATAAGCAGTTTTTATGGAAAAAGAATCAGCATTTTCACAAGTGTAGCAGGACATGGTAAATCCTCCCACTCAGCCGAAAAACAGCATACTTAAAATATTTTCAGTTGGCAAAATCAGAAGATAACAACTTCAACTACCCCTCACTTTGTATTTATGAAGTACAGACAGACAGATAGTCTGTGACATAGCATATAACCCGGTACTATGATCCAACAAACTGCAATTCCCTTCTTGACTGTGGATTGGTGGTACACCCAAACCTGAGCAGTCCTAACTAACTGGGATATCAATAGGAAGCTGGACAGCATCTGAATGAATGGAAAGCTCTGAAACTATCAGATGCTCCTTTTACTGTACCAGACACAAACAGGACTTAAACATGCACTGATTTAAATTCAGGTGTAGAATTTAAAGTAATGAAACCAAATATGTAGGAAGAGTATGGAAAAGAAACATTTGTTCTCAGCATTCTTGCACTTTGGCTTTCCTTATCTTTCTTTTTTTCCTTCTTTCCTTTTCTACTTCTCTACACTCACTTTCTAAACTATCTGTATTTATCATATTTCTGAATAATCTTAGAACAAATTACATCTTCAGAACTAGAAGAATCTATTACATAAATGTGACACAAACACTCATCAGGTCAGTAGCAGTGGTGCCCAGATCCATGAGACAGTCGGGTCATCTAGTCAAGTGAAATAAAGTATACAGTTCCAGCTACTATTTGAATATAACACACACACACAAAATAAAACCTGTAAATCTGTGTATCTTGCCTCATGAAGGAAGTTTCTGTTAGCAGCTTACTTTATAAAAAACGTATGCATGTTATTTTTAACACTATATTAAAAGAAGGCAAGAAAAGCAGTGATGTTACAGATTTAAAGTCATTATACAAGTACGGAAATATAATAATGAAAGTAATTCAGAGTTTGGATAGCTGGAGGTTGTTATGGACCAAATTAACTGGGATGGAACTCCTACCTTTCAATACATGCCATTCGTTTATCACCTCTCTTAACAAGGAGGACAACTTTCCATCTGTGGAAGGCCCCTGGAGCACTAGAGTTTGTCAGTTCTTCACGCCATCTTTTAGGTGCAGATTGCATTTGAGGTGAATAATGGGTGTCTCTTTCAATTTCATATCCCCATTCGTACGTTGTTTCATCAAGCCATCTGCCACTTTCAGCACTATTAATTATGTACTCCTTAGTTAGTACCCACTTTCCTAAAAAGAAATGAACTGTCAACCACAAAAGATTTTTTGTGGAGACAAATGGCAATCAACTGAAGAATTAATATAAAATTAACTTAAACATTTCTTGTGCAAATAAAAGATGAAATTATAAGGACCATTTAAAAAACTTCTTCCCATTACAAGAGTCCTCCACTTCAGACTCCAGAATCAAAAATCTCACAATGCCACTGAAAATGATCGCTTTGTTTTCTTTTAATCATTAAGTGTCTTTTTATCCTTCCTAGATGAAAAAATACTTTTTTATCTCTTCAAAAACATCAAATAAATTTTCTCAGCTTCTCAGATTTTGTTCTTAGGACTTTCACAGAACCTTGGTAAGTCCTTTATTTTTAATATCATTTGACACTTCTACAAATGTACTAAAATGAAGAAATATTTTACTACCTACGATTTAAAGGAACTAGACATTTAACATGTAAGTTCTTTCTCTTATATATTCTTAATATTACTTGCACTGCTAGTGTAGTGAATATCAATATTCGGGGGAAACAGTTTTAGACTTTTTTCTTTCCCCTTTCTTCTTTTCACATCCTTTTCTCTCATCCCTTGGCTCCACCTCCTCCGCCTCTTCTCTTTCATCTTCCACATGTATGCTTTTGATATAGCATGTAATGATCTTCCCCTTTTCTGTGTCTCTCTCTCTCTTCTTACAGGTTCAGGTCAAGAGCACTGGTTAGTACCCTGCTCCTGTATTGAAACACTACCTACAGAAGACACTGTAAGGGAAATTGACTTGAATTGTGTGAACCTAATTGGTTTCACAGAACAGCAGGGTTAACTGACAAAATGTCTCAGTGCAGGAGCACAGATGGCACTTCTACAAAACCTAGTATAGGTACCAGTGGATTTATGACTGGAAAAGGTATGCTGTGCATGAGCTGGATGTTAAAACCACTTTCATGCAAAGTTTCCATCCAAAACTTCTGTCAGGTAGAAAGCACATGACAAGTGGTATCCTTGACAGTATTTCTGGTGAACTCTATGGAATTCCAAATGTGTTTAAACATGATCTTTCTTCACTACCTGGAAAACAACACAGTAGGAATGAATACACTGTCTCTGCCAGCACGAGTAAGAGCAATGACTATGCAAAATTAGCACCTCTTCTGGATTAAGAAGTATTAGATGGTCTTGGAAAAGATTTGCACCTATCAAAGCATGACAGAGTTTTGCATCACCATGAGGACACTAGATGTACCGTTTCCACTCTGTTCAAGAAAATATCTTCAAAATTTAAACTTCAAAAAGTAAGAAAACATTAACTCAGAGGTTTAAAATTGCTAAAATGAAGTGCTGTGCCAGAAACTTAGATGCATTTTAATATTTTTTCCCCTCTTGGAAACTTTTGGTCTATTTAATTTTAGGTAAGATTGCAATCAGAATTTTATTTTAGTACAAAGAAAAATACATACATGTATATAAATATGGAAATCAAGGAATTTAAATATATCTTTAAACCCAAATGTATGTTTAGTTATTTTTCTATTATCTCTTAATTTAAGATTATCCATCCTAACAACTGCTTTAACACTTTAGAGTAATATGATACAGGGAAAATAAATATCATGCTTAAAAATGGTATTGTGATATCTCATAACTACAAGATACTCAAACTGCATTAAGGATTCTGACAGGTGATCAGTCTATAAAGAAATCTTAAAATACAGCATTTTCCTTCTAAAACCATTTTAGTTGCTAATGCATGGGATTTGAGCACCAGACCCTAGTTAAAGAGGAAAGACCAGTAGCTTCTGTCAGAATGGCAACAGCCTGGAATTTTCTTTTGCTGCATAAGCAGGAACTTACAGTGACCTTTGCCAGTGAATGTTCCATGTACATTTATCGTCAAAAATCCAAGCTGACTACAGGTTCATACTCCCTCTGCCCTCTTTTAAGCATCCAAATAATTTGAGCATGACTTTATTACCTAACATATAACAAAGTGTTCTGTTTGGGAACAGATGCAGATCCAACAATGGGAAATAGCAGGCATATCATTTAGGGAAAAAAATCAAAACAAAAAAGTGGACTTCATCGTAACTTAAACATAATACTATGTTAAAAATCAAGGTTAATGGAACAAGAAGAATGAAGGTTTGTAAGACAGTTCATATACAAAATTAAAAGAGGTAACTAAAACCCTTTTAAGGGCTCTTTCCAGACTTAAGCTGTGATGCTATGAAATTAAACAGCAAATCGTTTACTCACCAGCAGCGCAGGCAGCTAAGACCTTTTCACTCTTGCACAGCTTTTTTGCTATAAGATGTGTACAATTTCTGTATTTCTACCAAAACAAAACAACACACTTTGTATCACTGGAAACTTTAAAATTCTTTGTCTATTTATACATAACTAACCTATTGCACAGTCCTTTCTTCTAAGACTTGCATTTTTACTTCCACTTCTAATTCTCTTTGCTGTATTGTAATGAACAATACCTTACTCTCTACAAAAGCACAGTTCAGCTTGGACAGGCATTTGAGCAGTGTCTTCTTCTCTTGTTTTTTAAATCCAGTTATTTGTATTATCCTTTTCTGGCTGTAACTTGCCATCTGCTGAAAGAAGAATGAAAAGGAAACATTAACACACAAAATACACACCATGGGAAGTTGCTTGCAAGGCCTGACTAGCACTTCTTTTCCAATAAAATAGGAAAACACATCAAAAGGAATGAATGCTGGTACCCCACATTTTAAGCTCTCACTGCCTGCCACAGCAAAGACACCTGACAGGCGGTACCGGAGCAGCCTGAGAACGAACCCGAAACTGCAGCCTGCAGTGGGCCGAGCCCGCCAAGTCCGGTATCTTGGATCTGCACCCAAATGCCCAGAAGTTCAGGCCTTGGAACCCCTGCTCCGCTGTCGGCAGTGCGGTGCAGCCTCCCATCGCCCCGCGGGTGAAAGAACCCCCCCGCCGCCACAGGCACACGCCGCCGAGGAGCGGCAGGCCGGCCGCGGTCCGGCTCCGGAGGTGACGAGCGAGGGGCCCTGGCTGCGGCAGGGAGCCCTGCAGCGCTCACGTACGGAAGCTACGGGAGCGGGCAATGTACCGGCGCTGACGCTGCCTCGGGTCGGTTCGGTTCGGTTCGGTCCAGTCCGTCTCGGTGCCCGCCAGGCGCCGCAGCCCGGCAGGTTCCCGCCTTCCCACGCCCCGCCCCCGGATGTGGCGGAGCGGCCGTTCCGGGACGTTGTTACTGACGCTCCGCGGTCGCCGGGGCCGCCGGCGCGGAGCCGCGGGGGGATCCCGGCCGGGTAAGTGGCCCCGCTAGGGCTGCCCTTCCCCTCAGCTTACCGTACGGCCGGGCCTTGGCGCCGAGCGGGAGAGGGCCGGGCTCCGCTGCGGCCGCCCGCGGAGCAGCGGCGTTGCCCGCGGCCGCCTTCTCTCCCGTGCGGCACGGCAGGGCGCTGCGCAGCCCCCGAGCTCCTCGGGCTCTGAGGCGCTAATGGGAAGGCGGCGCCGAAATCCGTCTGAGGCGGTCCCGGTGGCGTGGCGCTCCAGGCCTGGCTGCAGCGCGGAGCGGGAAGGGGCGGTGCTCCGTCCGACGGAGAGGAGGGGGCCCTGCCAGGCGCAGGGAGGCGGGCCGGGGTCGGGGGCGGAGGGCCAGCTGGGAAACGCGCTGACTTCTCCGGGAGCCTGGAAATCGGCGTGGCTGTGCTCGGCGGAACTGAAATTGTGGGAGGCGGTCTGGCAGGGGGGTGTGTCGGTCTGTACGCAAGCTGAAGTGTGTTGCCTCTGGAACAGGTTGGCTGTAAGAATGAGGAGAGGGATCAGAGATTTCTGACCCTCAGAGCCATTTTCTTAAACGTCTCGTAGAAACGTTTCAAAGCCGCATGGGCAGGTAAGAAGGTAGTGCCACAGCCAGATAATGAAGGCACATATTTTTGGGAAGGGTTTTCTGCCATGTTCATGAAGGGAAAGCATTCCTGCCCCCCTGATCAGATTGGTGCAACGTTTTGGTTACGAGAGTCAAGGCTTGATTTTTTTTCAGTTACAAAACAATACAAAGAGATCAAAATAATATTCATCTTGTACCTCAGGCACTCAGTGTAGAATTCAGAAATGTAGAAATGCCAAGATTTGCTGTTCATAAAACTTTTTTTCGGTATCCCACTCCTTATTTTGGTCCCTTATGTATTTGAGAGATGACTTTTGACTATTTCTCTCTCATGCAATGAACTGAACTGATACTGCACAAGAACTCTGTTGATGCTTCCTGGCAAATAGAGGTAGCTTTGTAGAACACTTTTATTCGTTTTTTCTACAGTTTGAGAGTAGAATACATGCGTTCAAGAAAAAAGATTAAAAAAGATGGTTGAAATACCTCTTTAGAGAACTGAGTTGTGGTCAAGTCACCCTGTACTCACTGAGGTATTTCAGATACTCTTTCATATTTAAGACCTGTAAATTGAGATGTGTACCAGAAAACTCACAAGTGGTGAGTTTTTGTCACTGCAGCTTAGATCAATCGAAGCAATGCTTTGAGCTCACCACAGCTATAAAACATAAGTATCTCTCAAAAACCAAAATCACGTAGATGCAGACATGTAAAATTTGGCAGCAGATTGGACACTTGGTTTAAATCTGAGTTTCCCAGAATATCAAAACAGAAAAACAATTCTTCCGGGCCACAGATATCTCTTGTCTTGCTGTTTAAAAAGTATTCTGGTACCCTTAATGTTTACTGAAGCTTTTCCTATCTCTTGTTTTCTTAGCATTGCAGTTATTTTTTTGCATGAAGAAGTTACCATCAACAATCCTTGTCACTACTCTTTCTGCAAAAATGACAGTGAAAAAAATCTTAAATATTTAGAGTTAATGTTCGGACTACAGTTATTGCTTCCACTTGTCTATTGACAATGAAGATTTCTATTTTGTACCTGTTGCACCTTTATACTTTTACTGTTGATTTATCAGGACTGTAAAGGACTGTCAGGATTGTATTGATTTTAATTCTTGTAAACCTTTACTTTATTTTAAACAGTTTCATTCTTACTAACTAGGACTGGCTACTATTCATTACTTGACTGATAACTAACAGCAGTTTTATGTCACGGGATTCTTAACAGGCTGGAGAAGTCTTCAGCATAAGATAGTCTAAACTAACTCCTAGTGAGCAAAGCTGTGAAGCTCTGTCAGGGAAGACTTAGGTTAGATTCATGTTCTTCATCCAGAGGGTGATTGTGCACTGGAACAGACTTCCCAGGAAAGTGGTCACAGTCCCAGGCCTGCAGAATTCAACAAGTGCTTGGCAACGCTCTCAGGCACATGGTGTGACTCTTGGGGTGTCATGTGCAGGCCCAGGAGTTTTACTTTCATGATGATTGTGGTCCCTTCCAACTCAGGATATTCTTGATTCAATCATTCATACTTATATGATGACCATTTCTTACCTTTAAGAATTAACTTTTTTTTCCCCATGTCTGTGGCACATAAAATAACGTCTAATCAAAATAACTGAGCTCTCAAATATTTCACATCTATTTTTTCTTCAAAATTTTACCAAAAATGCAATTTGTTACCAAAATGGAGCTTTAAGGAATTAAGTTTTTAAACCATTATTTCAGTGATGACTGCTAAATTTGGAATTCACTTACTGCCTGATTCAATTATTTGGTTCATTAAAAGTCTAAAATATTTTCTTCCTTTCCTTCCTTGTTGTGATGTCAATAAGGTAGCTAAGTGTCCCTTATGTCTCATAGGTCTCATAGGGAGCAGGCTTTTTAACTGATGTATTTTTAAGTCCCTCTAGTTTTCTTTAATGTACTTGTCAAGTATACAATTCAGTCGCTCAGTATTATAAATTATGTTTTAGCAGCTTGTCTCTGGGTTTTAGATAGTATCTACTTTTACACATTTTGCTCTACAGTACCTGTAACATGTTCTATAAAATTTAGGAAGCAATTTTCTGTACTACACACATGGTATTTGACTTATAAACCTTCTAATTACATTTTAAGGATGATCAAGAATGGCTGTACAACTCTCATGTCCAGTTCGTTAAGAAAGCAAGATCAGAAAAATAAATATTCCTGTCCTACTATCACAGGAAGATTTTATTTACAGTGTATCAAGTGTCCATCTCCTTCAGACCTCCTTTTTTAATTTTATACCTAGAGAGAAAAAAAGATATTTCACTTTCGTTACACTGTTCAGGCTTTCTGCCTTAAAATTTTTATTTCCTTAATGTTGTATCATATTCATATTACCATTACGTCTTTTGCCTTGAAATTTCACTTCTTGCATTTCCCAGTAATAGCTATTTTACTTCACATGGTTATCTTTCTTCAGGCCTTATTGGTGCTGCTGCTTTCTATGTTATCACTGTTGATCCTTGTCTGTAAATCTCAGTCTGTTTCTCAAAGCCTCTGCCACTTTGTCCTTTACTTTGCAAGTTAGGGTTTCTTTTTTTTTGTTTGATCTTTTTTCATGTGTACTATTTGTCCCACATAAGCTTTTTGACTTCCTGTGTGTGAATTCCTTATGTAATTACTTGCACATTTTGAGAGTGATCAAGTCCACGCAAAAGCATCTTTCCATTGTGAAGTATAATCTGACTGATTTTTTTATTAGTGGAATATGTTTTGTAGTATGTGCTTAAAATACTTGCCATCATGCAAACAGATTATCAGTTGACTTATTAAGGAAAATTATTCATTGGAGATTTTTTCTTTGTCTAAACATAATATGTGTACTTTTAAAATGAAACTTGCAATGGAATAGGCAAACATTTAGTAATCACAGCTTTCTAAAATAAACAATCGTGAAACTACACTGAAAAACCAGTCATAAAATCTTAAGCAGAATGAAGTGTCTCCACACTGCCTTCATGTGGATAAAAATCTAACTTTGTGCCATTTAAAATCCATTTTTTTCTTCAGTACGAAACATTGTCTCTGGCTTCTTGAAACTGAAAGAATTTAAATTTTCTTCTGTAGTGATAAGGGATTACAGGGATTAGAAATAATACAATATAAATCCACAGAAGCTACGGGAGCTTCTTAGTAGTAATCACCTTTCTATAAAAATACCCGTAGTTTCTCTTATGAGCTAATGGATACAGGAAAGGCACAACAAGAATTTGTGAAAGTTCCTGCTTTTCCTCAAGCTGTACTGATAATATAAACTCTCTGTTATCATAACTTAATACTTATTTTTAAAAACATCTTCATGTTCTTCTCAGGACATATCTTTTGTGTTTCTTTCATGTAGCCATTTTTGTTCCAAAGAACATTTATTTTTATGACTATTATGAGCTCTGCCGATCTTCTCATCTCCTTGCATTCATCTGCCTTTCTGCCAGCTCACTTTCTGTTAATGTATGTCAGTGAATCAGTGGACAATCATAGGGAGCACAGAACAGTGTTCAACAGCTTGTTCTGTAACTCTTCTCTACATGAGTTTATGTTAATTAGTTAAGTCAGTAATGAATTAGTGAACTGTGTTTTTTTAGCGTACTTTCAGTCTCTCACTTGGAGAGACTTGGACTAAGGTTTTGGTTGTTTGTTTCTTTTAAAATATAGCTATGAAATGGATTTATTTTGTGTTTAATACTTAACTGTCCTACCACATAAAGTCCAAGTTTCTTTTCATTGTGTGACATGAGTTAATCTATCACTGCTTCTTAGACCTTCTTAATCATATTATTGCTCTTCTGCCCTGTCCTAAATGTGCTATATACCTGCCTGGAATACTTAAGTGACATAGTTTCTCTGGTGGCCTTCTAATAATATTTTTTCCTACACAGGTGATCCATTCTGATGTGATCAGCAATTTTTCATTCATCAAAATCCTTTCATCATCTTCTTTTTCTCTTTGTTTTTTGAGAATGCCCATAAGTTGATTGACATTGTGTTTGCTGATTATTTGTGTTTTGGGCTGTGAAATGCATTTAGTTTGTCTTTTGGTATTTTGTTCTTCTCTAAGTAACTGCATTTAAAATGGTAAATATAGGTAATGCTAGAAGATATTGTAAATTTTTGCTGATAACTGAATGTTGAGTACAATCTGTATATACTATGAATAGTCCAGAATGGTTTATCCTCTGCAATAACACATCTCTCCCCTCAGTTTAATTTCTGGCTAGGCAACTGCCAACAGCATGTTCAGAATCCAGATAAACATTAGAAAATCAAGACATTAGAAAATCAAGTTAGATGAGATACAGTCAGTGGGGTAATGTGTTATTT
Source organism: Zonotrichia leucophrys gambelii (assembly GCF_028769735.1). NCBI lineage: Eukaryota > Metazoa > Chordata > Aves > Passeriformes > Passerellidae > Zonotrichia > Zonotrichia leucophrys. The sequence continues at coordinate 21,573,847 of NC_088200.1, read as the reverse complement.
GTACACTTTCTACCTTCTCTGCAGTTCGCTGTACTTGAGATCAGTATAGAGGGAAAAGGTAGAGCTGATTGTGGATGGAAAGACAAAAATACTGAAGAAAAGTTAGGAGAAAGCATGGCATTAGTTATTATAGGGTAGATAATGAAGGTGCAACAAGAGCAAGAAAGATTCAAAATACCTACCAGAATGTTACAATTCTGTTTTCTTATTAATATGTAACTGGAATATAAGATTGCAACATATAGGTATCAGACATGGACTTGCCACTTAATGTGAAATTCATAGAATGGGATGGATTAGAAAAAACCTTAAAGGTCATCTAGTTTCAGCCCACTCCAAGCTCCCTTTTAAGTATTGGAAGACTATGATAAGGTTTTTCCAGGGCATTCTGATCTCTACTCTCAACAGCCCCAACTCTCTCAGCCTGTTGTCATAGCAGAGGCACTGTGATCATCTTTGTCACCTTCCTCTGGACTTAATCAAGCAGGCCCATGCGTTTGTAATGTCAGGAGTCCCAGAGCTAGATCCAGTGCTCCAGGACGTGTCTCACGAGGGCTGAGTAGAAGTTTGAGTGGTTAACAGAGGATCATAGAGGTTCTTTGTAACTGTTTATTTGTCCCTTACGGTGGAAAACCTGTTATCAGCAGATCTTGCAAATCTTGCTTGCCCATCTGCAGGTAACTCTTCCCATGTTTTGGTGGTGCAATGCTTGTTCCATATACATGTAAAGACAGTATGGCAGGAGAAGGAACAAAATGGAAAAAGAGCAGAATGAGGATTAATGCAGAGACCAATTAGGAAAATTTTATGTGTAGCATATTGGACATACGTGTCATTAATCTTCTGATGGAACTGGTAAATGCTGACTAATGTGGTAAATGTGACCTGACAAAAGATAATCATGTTTTCATGTGCAGTTCCCTTACCCCCACCTCCAACACCTCCTCTCTTCTGATTGTCTCTAACAGACAATTTGATTTGTCCTAAGATAAAAACATGTGGTGGGAATTACCCTAAGGTAAGAACACCAGGTAGGAATTGCAGGAGGAACTGTCTGGATGGTTGCATAATTGATGTATTCCAAAGATGGGAGAGCTCTGATTATTGTGATTGACTTTGATGTGCCTTGGCCAGCAAAAGGGTACAAAATGTTGTTGTAGACTGGGCAAACTGGTCTCCCGAGGTTGCAGGCAGCTTCTGTGTGAAACACCTCCCTCTTCTCCCCAGCAGGGATGTCTGCAGGGTACGTCCAACTCAAAGGCAGGGAGAACTGACTTTTGGAGGTGTGAGTAAAAAAGGCAGTAAGATCTAGCCACATACAGAGATAAAATCCTAAAGTAGTTCCATAGATACTTTGTTGCTTTGTAACTGTTCATTCTGTAAGGCCAAAGACTGTAAACCGGTATGTTTCTAGCCAAGCCTATGATATTACAACTCTTCAGACCCACTTATATAGTGGATTGACAAATTTAGATACTGTATTAGCATTAATTCTAATCGTAGTCATCCGCATAATCACTGTCGTATTTCTCATGCCTGACCAAGTCTTCTCTCAGCCACACTGCTACAAGGGGCATAGTTGGCAGGATGACATAGTTGGCAGGATGACATATTCAGCAGAGCGTTTGCAGACCTTTAAGAGGAAATTTGTGTATTCAAGCACAAAGAACTAGAAATGGACAGTATGTTGTCTCTCAAAGAACTTTTACAGCAAATCAGTCTGGTTTGAGACATGCTTCCAGATCCTGATTTGCTGCAATTCTTGGAGGCATAGAACAATGCTGCCACAATGTTATTCTGTTGTACTAAATAATCTCTATTTCTCTTAATTTTAAAATTTTATGTTTGATAAGGCTGAAACTCTTATACATTGGTTCTTAATTTTATTCCTCTTTAGTTAATATGGGTGAAGTAATCACCTTACAATTTCAGTGTTAGCAAATAAGCTACTTATTTAACTTGACCAAACGTGTTGACAGTATTGAACTTTAAGGCAAAAACATTCCCAGTCTGAAAAGGGAACACTGACAAAATCATTCAGAAGAAAAAAGAGGAATAATTTATGAAAGGAACTGTAGCTAATGATGCCATCCAGTTGCTTTAAAGTGCTTCTACCTCAGCTTTAATGAATTAGATTTGTCAACAGCATATGTTTTATGCACTACTTCTAATGAAGTGGCATACCAGCACTACAGTGTACTTTGAGGTTTATGCCATCAAAGCTTTTTGCTGTCATAAAGTAGACCTTTTTAAATAATAGATACTAAAAACTACATTTAAATAACATTAAGGTTGTGACACAAACACCAAATGACAAACTTCAGGCAATTCAAAGTTAGGGCTGACAACTTGTCATTACCTTGCATTGTCATTTTTCAAAAAAAGAAAAAGAAGCACCCTTGCATGATTTAAAGATTGCATGTCAGAGTAACTTTAAATTTCTTGGCTTTTGTGGGCTGGAGTTAGAACCTTACTGTCAGTTTCTATGTGGGGTTTTTTGTTGTTTTGTTTGGCTTGTTTTGTTTTGTTTCAGTTTTTTTGCATAACCTCTGTTTTTAGAAAAATAATAAAAGCAGTGGAAACAGTAAAGGCTTTGTTGTCTTTGTTTTTAATATAAAACACAAATGTAAGAGTATTGGTCAAAGAACGCTATCCTGTTGTCAGACTTCCATGCTGTCTTTCAAACTTCCTTTGCTTATGTCTTTATTGATTTTTCTATGGAACTTACGAATTATGAGAATTTTAGTCCTGAAGTACTTTAGCTAAGACCCCACAAAGTATTGATAATTCCTAATTCTTTTCCACATAAAGAACCACTTCCATTTTATTGAATACTATTGCCTAAACCAGGAGTGTACAGAAAGCTTGTAAGAAGATTTTTAATTACTTAAATATGTGAAACAAAAGCAGATAAACAGGGGAGTTTCTGTTATTTTTTACATATGCTTTCCCCTTTTTTTTTTCTGTTAAATGTAATAGAACTTTCTGTTCAGGTATTGTTTGAAATCAGAACAGTAGTCTCTAGAATATTTTAAATTCTTAAGATGCCATTTCACTGGGTATATGTATGTTATGTCAGGTAATGTAAATATAGGGAATAGTTGCCACATTAAATTACAAGCTGGCTTGTATTGAGCATTAATCCAGTTATAAATAAGAAACCCAGCCCAGTTCTATTAACTGGTCCCTGGGTTGACTGACAGGGTCTTCAACCAATGACATCTTTCCTAAGGTGCAAGCATGTCACTGGTTAAAGGTCTAGGGGCGTAAAATATGAACCCGTGGGCTGTTTAGACCCGGGAGTTTTGAATTTCCTATAAAAGTAAGCACCAAACAATAAAGCTCAGTGTTCAGTGATGTTCAGCTAGGGTTTGGTAGGTGTGCTGTCTCACATGCCTAACTGCCACGTTCCAGGGAATGGTGAGCAATACAACCTTCTTTGTGCTTATACTGTCATAAATTTATCCGTGGTGCACACTGTGAGAGAGGAAAGAAATGGAAAAATCATTCTGGTCTGCTTTGATACTAAAAATCAAATTATTTGTTAAATACCCTTGCTTGATATACATTTGCAAAGCTGTTTACTTTTGTTTAACTTATTTGGAACAAGCTTCAAGTTTCTGAGTTCTTCAGAAACAAGTACTTCAAGTAATGTTCAACTCCAAAGATTAGCATAAGTGTGTGGTGCTATCACTTATTACCATCTTACTTAGGAAAAATGTCATTTCAATAAATGCTACCCCACTTTTCTATCTTTGAATACTTTCTTCCTTATTCAGACTATGTGCCATTAATTAGTTTTCTCATTGGATATTTTGGTTTTTCTGGTGATGTCCTTCCAACAGCTTCATGGTGGTGTTCCAGTGAAGAGAGTCTTGGTTTGGGACCACTTACTGTTGGCTGGGTCACAACAAGCATAGTTTATCTTACAGGTTAAAATAATTGAATTAAATTTCTGGTTCACTATAGAACTGTTATATAAAAATAGATTTGATGACAACTCATGCTTCTGAAGGATATTCTGCTAAAGTTATTACTTTATTATTATTTAGTTATTGCAGATTTAGGCAGTTAAAATTTGATTGTAATATAAATTTCCTCCTTGAATCTTACATGGCTTTTTTTTTTTTAAGTTGTAAAATTCTTTGAAATTAATATAAGGAAAAAGAAATTTGCTAAAATGTTAGTGTGACCTTGGAAAAAAATTTTACACCTTTGGTTTGTGATGTCCTCCTGTCTTTCTACAAACTTGAAATGTAGTCTTCCTTCAAAAGACCAAAAATTGATTTTTAGTTTTCAGTGAAGTTTTGCTATGATGTAATAGGCAAGTAGTACACATTGTTTACACTGTAGTTCCACTTCTTGTCCAGTTGCACAAGTCATTTAAGTCTTGTAATTATGTAAGAAATAATACAGTGCATGGCATTCATTTACAAGATATTTATGTCCTCTTAATCATGAAACCAAAGGCTAAGTGGTTTTGGCACTAAAGAATCTAAAATAAATTTTATAGTAGATTTTTTAAGATAGGGAGGACGAAGCCGCTTCTGCATCACAAATCAGCTCATTGTCTTTCCTTCTTGCACAGTAATTTATGACCTGGTCTGGCTCCGAATAATTATTTCTTTTTCCCAGTGTGAATGCATTTAGTAATTATTATTTCTCTCCCTTTTTATGCTCTTGCCTCTATCATACCTTGAAATAATATTCTTGACACAGCATCTTCCCAGAAGAGATGGCTGAATGTATTAGAACTATCTCTGAGTGTTCTTGAAATGTGTGGCATTTCCATAGCATATGTAGTAACAGTATAAAGGCAAATGAACTTCACCATGAATACAGTATGTTTCTTTCCTGAGCTGACAGCTGTGGGACTCTTTGTTGCTCTATGATAAGGAGCTTTAGGCTGGAGCTTAAAGGTATTGTTTACAATGTCTTTGATAAGAAGGAATTCCTTTAACTGTAACTATTCCTTTATTTTCCTTTCATTCTTTTCAACAGGAATGGAAAAATATTGAGGATAAATATTTTTTAAAATTGCCACTTGGTTGTGTGTCCTTTTGCTATTGTAGCAGCATAGTTGAGATGACTTGTTCATCCTGCAAAGAAATAGAGATGTAAGATCTTATAATGTTGTAAAGTTATGGAGTAGCAAAACTGAATTGAAATATGGAGGGAGTGTTCTGGGAAGATAAAGGCTAGCACTGAGAAACTAGATGGAAAACTTATTTATGTATGGTTTGTGAATTAGTGAGAAGGCTCTGCCTTAAGATTTTTTTAATCTTCCCTAATAGTTACAAAACTGAAAAGCAGTTAGACACAATGTGTAGTTTGATAATCACTAACTAGATGTGGTGTAGGCATGTCAGTCAGTACATTTGTAGTTTAATATAGTGTTCCACAGATGTCTTTCGTATCTTCTATTTTTATTCTCTTCAGTAGTTTTTCACCCCAAATTATATATAATCTGTGGGATTTTTAATGTACCTGGCAGCAGTCATGAGTTCTGCTGTGAATATAAACTGATAATTAACTAGAAATCGAGTCATAGTCAGGGCTAAGCACTTCACATAAAGAGGCTTAAATCAATGTCCTTTTAATTAAAACAGACAATACCTTTGGTCTGTGTTTTTTAATTTTTTTTCTCCTTTAAGTGATCTTTTGAACAGATAGTTTTTTAAGAATAAAAATGTACAGATCAATCTGATGCAGACCTGTAGCAGAATCAATATACTGCTGAGTATCAAGACTGTACTTTAACTAGCTGTGCTAAAGGAAAGCAGTAAGCTCTTGAAACTCTCACTCTTCTCTAGGAAGAAAAACAGAATTAGAAGGCAAGCAGGAAGATATCTGGCCATGAAGATGAGTGAGTCTTCATGAAGAGCCAGTTACCAGCCCAAGCTGTTGTAAGAGCACTGTAAGGCTTCTGTATTAGTAGAAAGCATAATTCTCTTGCTGTTGAACTTTAAACACCGTCTATTCATATGTCTCTGCATTTTGTTGTGATTTTAGAGATTCATCAAAGATGGGCTTGTATTGTTTTGGTATATACAGACTAGTTGTCAAAGAATATTTTAAAAAGGTTTTGATTAGGCTTAAATTAAGTTCATGCATTGGACAATCATCTGAGGTATTTGAACAAATACTTCCCATGAGTCTTCTGATGGGAAGCATCTTGGTTATTATGTTTTCTTTTTTCGCATCTAGTTGCATTTCAAAACCTGATTACTGCTTTCAGCTAAAAGATTCAGATAATTAGAGACCAGTGTGTCTATGTGAAGAAAATTTTTGTATTAAAATGTATTATACTTTGATTCACATAAACTTATACCATAATGCTAATTATACGATATTGTACCTCATCAGAGCAGTCAATTAGTTTTAAATTGATACAGGTGAAGCAGAGTGTTATATTCTTGAGCTTACTTTGAGGACAAGCCAACAGAGTGGAAAATGGTTGCAGATGACATTCTTCTATGGAATTTGTTTTCCTTGAACATATTTCCCATTGTCAAATGGTAACCTTTTTTGTATTGCTGTTAGTGTCTTTGGATATAAATTTGTCCTCCTTGAAATTCTGATTTATATTACATTGTTAGGAACAGTCATTTGGTCAATCTTTGAAATGTAAAATGATCTTGAAACATCCTATGAAATCTACTAAATTGAAATTATTTGTATAATCTTTTTCTTAACTCAGTTAGCTGATGACATGTGATTGTCATTTCTTGAGGGTTTTTTTTCCCCTCAAAACTGCTGGATTTTTTAAACACAATTACAGTTGTTGGTTTGTTAATCCTGTGAGTCAGTCTATGCTGAACAAGAAGCTTATCTGAAACCCTTGGCAGCTTCAGTGAAAATTAAAAAGCATGCTTTCCTACAGAGATTGTCAAGAGTGAAAATAATATTTGTCCAGTCGGACAGCTTGCTTTTGTAGTCACTAAATGAAAGTTGAGATTCTGTCTCTTCCTTGAAAGCTTCTGTGTCAAGAAGGTAATTTGGACTGTTTGTGGTTTGACAGGGATTATTAAAATCAGATGAAGTGAAGGGAAGAAAGTGTGAGAAAGCAAAATTGACAGTGACACACTATTATTTGCAGCTTGGATCATGATGACTACATTGATATGATAGATTCTAAATGTTAGTTTCACTGTGGAGTTATATTAACCAGCTAATACAGTAAAATGCAGTTAGAGATTATTTTTCTGCCTTAACAGACCACCATCCGACATTTATTTTCACTAGGATGTTTGGGAGGGGAAGTGTAGCAGAAAATGAAAGATTAGAAGGGGAAACAGAAGGTATAAGGGAGTGATTCAGAAAGAACTTAATTTTTTCCTCTGTGATTTGATTTATCTTTTTTTTTTTTTTGGAATTTTTACAGCTTGCTAGTATACTTCAGAGAGAATAAAACTGAGAATTAAGAATTGGTGGAATGGGCCATGGGCCATGAAATTTCTTTTTGCATTGACTTGAAATTGGTGGGAATTTTTTTGCATTAATAGTTTTGCTTAAAGTGAGCTCAAGTCTTAGATTGCTATTTCACATCAATTTTTCATCACTTGCATCTTGTATGCTATTTTTAAATAGTGATATTTTCTGCCACTTTGAGATAAATAATTTAGAAACTTAAATTATTGCAATATTCATATAGTTGAATTTTTAATTGCTGAAGATACATTAACTACCAACTATATGCATCTTTTGGTGTCTAGTGGATATACAATGTATTATTTAATCTTAATCCTTTCTTAATCTCTTAGTTATATAGGTAAACTTTCATTTTTTGAATAGACTAGTTAGTGCAAAAGGAAGACATCTGATTAGTTAAGTTTGAAGAGTGCTGTCATTTCTATTTGGTTTCTTTTTCTATTTTCCGGTATGGGAACTTTGTGAAAAATTGCATTTTGGGAGTTTTTAGCTGTAGAGTCTTACAGTGTTATAGGAAAACAGGGAATTAAAAAAAAAATAGGTGACACATGAAAGCCTTTGCTCTTATTTAGCATAGCCATACCTTCGTATCTTTCAAACAATGTCATGCAACATTTGAACAGTTAAGCCATGCTAGCATGTCATCTTCACCTATCTTACAGTAGAGAGCAGCATATTAGCATCCAGAGTGATTCATCTAGCAGAACAGAAGGGATAAGGGAGCAGAATGACTGACTGAGGGAAAAGAGGTTGCACAGAATTGTTTGCAAACTTGCAAAATAAGGGCTGTCATGAGAAGAGATGGTGAAAACACAGTTGAGACACTGCTAAAGATGCTCAGGTAACTCAGAACCCAATGTAAAAGGAAAGTTCCAGACACTGATGTGGGCTGGATGGGGAAATGTGAAACACAGATAGCCACATTAAAATTGAAAAATATATATGTAAAAGACAATCTTACACGGAAGTAAATGTCATCTATATATTTATATTTACTCCTGTATCCATGTCATCACAGAGTAACCCATCTGTATGATATAGGAAAACCTGTTGATGTAATCTTTTTGAACTTCAGTAAGGCTTTTGATACTGCCTCTCAGAGTATACTTTTGGATAGAATGTTTGGCTTATAGCTGAATAACCATATTATGCAATGGGTGAGCAATTGGCTCATGAGTCAGGCACAAAGGGTTATGGTGAATGGGGTGACATCAGGCTGGTCAAAAGTTCAGTCAAAAGTGCGTTTCCATGGGGCTCCATCCTCAGTTCTCTTCAACATATTCATTAACACTTGGATGCAGAACTTGAAAGTAAGTCTAGAGATTATGCTGCATTGGGAAGTTCTGTTGTCTCCCTTGAGGACAGAGATGCCCTGCAGAGAGACCTCAACAGGTTAGAGAGATGGTCAGTCACCAGTTGTGTGAAGTTTAACAAGGTGAGGTGCTGGATTCTGCACCTGTGATGGGGCAACCCTGGATGTGTGCATAGACTAGGGAGTGAGAGGCTGGAGAGCAGTGCTGTGGAAAGAAACTGGGGTCCTGGTCAATGGAAAGTTGAACGTGAGTCAATGATGTGCCTCGACGGGCAGAGGGGCAAACCAGGCCCAGCATCACCAGGTGGTCAAGAGAGGTGATTGTCCTGCTCTGCTCTGCACCCTGAATAATGTGTGCTCTTTTGGGCACCACATTATAATAAAGACATTAACCTATTCAGGAGTGTCCAAAGGAGATGGTAAAGGGTTTGGAAGGAAAGTCTTAAGAGGAGCAGCTGAGGTCACTTGGTTTATTCACCCTGCAGAATTGGAGATTGAGGGGACCCCTCACTGCAATTTTAAACATCCTCATGAGGAGAAGCCGAGGACCAGGTGCTGATCTCCGTGGTGACCACTGACAAGACTCAAAGAAATGAGTTGCATGAAGCTCAGTCAGAAAATGTTTAGTTTACACATGAGGAAAATGTTTTTCAGTCAAAGGATGGTTGGGCACTAGAACAGGCTGCTCAGAGAAGCGATTACTGCACCAAGTCTGTCTGAGCTCATGAAGTGTTCCAAGAGCACTCTCAGGCACATTGGTGACTCTTGGAGTGTCTTTTTCTGAGTGCCAGGAGTTCGACTGATGAATCTGGTGGGTCTTTTGCAATTCAAGAGATTCTATAATTCAGTGGTATTCTTTAGATGCTTTGTGTACACAATTAGTTCCAAGTGCAGAAATTAAAAAAAAAAATAAATCACAAATTACAATACTCTAAAATAGAAGAACATTTAAAATTCAGTTCAGACTTAGACTTATTTAAACCTACTCTAGGTTAGTTGGAGTTGTGGGAGAGTTGTATTTCCTGAATACACAGGTTTTACCGTGTATTTAGCCCAATTCCCATAATTTTGAGAATATCCCTGTTCTGTTGAAATCCATCTCTGTTTCCTTGTTGCCTAGTATTCATCAAAGGGGAGATTAATTGAATCATACTACATTTCCTACTATTTGCCATTTGTGGAATTAATCTGAAGAGTAAGAAGAGCAAAATAATAAACTCAAAACCTAGCATTTCAGTGTTTGCAGTGTTTTAAGTACAAAAAGTAAGATAATTGTTTAGAGCTTCAGAATATGGCAGATCAGAGGCATTACACCTGGCAACAGTGAGTGTTGATTATCTTGTATAGTTCCAGAATTAATTTCAGATTGCTTGTTCGTGTTATCATGTAATGGTTGTAGTGAGTTTTTTTCTTAATGCAAACAACAGAAATGCATTTCACAATTTATAAAATATAGTATTTTTACTGCGTTTACTGCAGGTGTAGTGCACATGTTAACATTTTGGCATAAGTTAGTCTGTGAAAATGTAATTTAACATTTCATTTCTTAGTGAGATGTGTAATTCAACTCATATCCCTTTCCTTGTATAATTCATTTTTAGAGCAGAGCCTTCAGTCTTGGCAAAGGCGTGTCTTTATAATTTTTTTAAAGAAACAATGTAGCACAAATATTTGTGATTAGCAGAAGTTTTCTTTCCATTCTCCCATCGAAGTCTAATTCATATAAATGTAAGGGAAAGTGATTGGAATCTTTCCCTAAGGACATCTCCTAAGAAATGAGGGATGCCAAAGGGTTTTGGGCCTCTATGGAGGCCATGTCACTCAAAACTAGTCCACAGGGTGATTAACAGTTCTTGTTAATTTCTGAGGGATAATCTCCTCTTTACATTTCTGTCAATGTTTTGTGTAAGGTCGTTACTTGTTTTGGTAGTATGTAATGGCTTTTGTTCCCAGAACCTCTGCAGCTAGAAAGCAATGCTGAATTTTGGTGAAGTAACACATTAACCTTCTGCCTGTTGTTGAAAGCTTGTTGGAACAGTAAAATTATGTATTAAAAAAAAAAAAAAAGCAGGGGCGTTGCACTAAATAAGCATTTTCAGTAGTTTTAAAACATCTTAACAGGATGTCAAAGTGAAATAAACTTCTGCATTTCAGAAGGCACATAAATTAAATGAACTTGAAATTAAATGAAAAAGCACATGAGAAGCAACAGGATTTTGTATTTTTCTCTACTAAATGTTTTCTCTAGTAGTTGTTAGTGTTCTACAATTATTTTTGTACCACAGAGGACCTTTATGTTATTTTTATCTATGACTCCTTAATCTGTCAGAAGGTTTATGCAAAAATACTGAGTAATTTTTGAACTGAGATTTTTTTTTAGATGCTGAGTTGCTCTTAAAACTAATATCCAGAGAAATCTGTTACTAAATTATGTTCAGCCTCAGTAGCATGAATAACATCAGATTCACTAGGTATGTCTTTTTAACAAGTTAAACAAGGAAGAATTATTTTCTGACAGCTATTCTGGTATCCATTATAATGATGCAAGCGTGAGGACTTGCATAATAAGAAAGGAATGGCAGCCTGAAACTATGTGTGATGTGGTATTAAGAAATACAGTTACTTCAGGCAAGAGTATAAGCACATCAGTTGAGGTGAGGCGCAGCAGTTGTCGCAGCAGGTTGTGTGAGCAGGGCATGTTGGAGGGCACAGGCACTCCCCAGCTCCTCAGGTGAGCTCTGCTGGTGATTTTTGCCCACCCAAGTAGAACAGGTTCAATGGTGGATTCCGTATGGTTCAAAGGTGTTGCTGGAAGGAGCAGGGTGGCCCAGAGAGCTCTCTCAGAAACACACGGCTGTCCAGATCTCCATCTCCAGAGAGTGTTAAAGCCCGGCATTAGTACCAGAGGGCAGCAGGGACACAACATCTGCATGTACTATGGCCAGGTGAATGATCCTTTATTGGATAGGTAGGGGGAAGCTTTGTCACCAGGGGTGATGGAAAGACTGAGGTACTTGATGCGTTCTTTGCATCACTGTTTAACATAAAGACCTGTTATCCTCAGCACAACCAGTCCCCTGCACTGATATACAGAGACAGGGAGCAGAACAGACCCCCTGCAGTGCAGGAGGAAGTAGTGACCTGCTGTGGTACTGGGACATTCACAAGTCCGTAGGGATGGATGGGATTCACCAAATGGTACTGAGAGATCTGCCAGGAGAGCTTGCCAAGCCACTCTTCGTCATTTATCATGAGTTCTGCTTAACCAGGGAGGTCCCAGACAACTGGAGGTTGGCCAACATGACTACAGAAAGAGTTGGAAGGAGGATTCAGGGAACTACAGGCCTGTGAACCCAACCTCAATACCAGAGAGGGTTATGGAACAGATTATATTGTGTGCAGTCACATCCCACATACAGGACTGACAAGGGAGCAGATCCAGCCAGCATGGGTTTAGAAATGGCAAGTCCTACTTGACCAGCTTCATCTCCTTTAATGACCAGGTGACCTGGCTAGTAGATAAGGAAAAGGCTGTGGATATTGTGTACCTGCACTTCAGTGAAGCTTTTGATACTGTCTCCCACAGCATTCTGTTGGAGAAGCTGGCAGCCATGGCTTGGGCAAGTGCACGCTTCACTGGGTTAAGAACTGGAAGGTTGGGTTGGGCCCAGAGTGTGTATTGTACTATGTTGAACACATTCCAAGTGTTCCATGGGGTTGGTGGTTGGAGACAAGGATAACACAGACACCTCAAAAGTCCATGTGACAAACAGTGTATTTTATTGTTGAGAGCCTTCTTAGGCTCTGGGGCCTCAAGGAGATAGGGAATTCAAAACTCCTGGTTCTAGACAGGTCCTATCCTCACACAGGTCAGCTCCTGACCAGTGAGATATTTGCAGCCCAGGATGGAATATAATTGGTGAAACTCCCCGTCTCAACTCAGGGCCCAGTTTATGAAACTGGGCTGGAATGCTTATTTATCAGTACAAGCCAGCTTTGTACAGTAACAAGTGTGGGGGTGAATGGTGGTCAGTCACTCCTGGGAATCCCCAAGGCTCAGTATGGGTTCCGGCCCTGCTTAATGTCTTTATTGCTGGTGTGGATGGGGGGATTGAGTGCACCCTCAGTAAGCTGCAGACAGCACTCAGCTGGCAGGAGTGTTGATCTGCTGGAGCACGAGCAGCCTCTGCAGAGCGATCCGGACAGGCCGGGCCGAGGGGCCCAGGCCGGCGCTGTGAGGTTCAACAAGGCCAGGGCTGGTTCCTGCACTTGGATCACATCAACCCCATGCAGTGCTACAGGCTGGGGACAGAGTGGCTGCAGAGTGGCCCAGGAGGAAAGGACCTGGGGATGCTGACTGACTGTGCCCAGGTGGCCAAGAAGGCCAATGGCATCCTGGTCTTTATCAGAAATGGTGTGGCCAGCGGGACCAGGGCGCTGATTGTCCCCCTGTGCAGTGGTGATTCCCCAACTCACGTCCTGTGTTCAGTTCTGGGCCCTCCACTTCAAGAAGGACATGGAGGTGTGGGAATGTGTGTCCAAGAAGGGCAACAGAGCTGGTGAAGGGTGTAGAGAGCAGGGCCATATGAGAGGCAGCTGAGGGAGCTGGGGTTGTTTAGCCTGGAGAAAAGGAGGCTCAGGGAGACCTTGTCACTCTCTAAACTGCCTGAAAGGAGGCTGTAGTGATATGGGGTTGGTCTCTTCTTGCAGTCACTTAGTGACAGGATGAGAACAAAGGGCCTCAAGCTGTGTCAGGGAAGGTTAATTTTGGACATTAGAAAGGATTTCTTTACTAAAAGGGTTGTTAAATACTGGAATGAGAGCAAATACTTTCAAGATGTGTCAGGGGAGTTTCAGTTTGGACATCAAGGAGGAATTTTTTTTCAGAAAGGGTTGTTAAGTATTGGAATGAGCTGCTCAGGAAAGTGGTAGAGTAACCATCTTTGGAAGTGTTCAAGAAAGAACTGAATGTGGCATTTGGTGGCTTAGTTGCTGTGGCAGTGTTCAGTAAAAGGTTGGACTTGCTGGTCCTGGAGCTCTTTTCCAACCTAAATGTTTTCTGATTCTTTGATAAGTAAGGTAAGTTTTAGTAATATTTGTCAAGAGCTGTCTTTTCTACATCTGTGTTCTTCAGAGTATTCAGTTTTAGAATATGTCTTATTGCAGTGCTTTCCAAAACTGAAATACGCACATAGGTTGAAAAGCTATTGACTGCAAACTGCTCTGTGATCTAGGAAACAAAGATAAGTTACATATGGAATTGTGTTGTCTTCCCTTGTTGAGCAATGATTCCAGTTGTGCTTGATTGAGTATAAGAGTATATGATCATCTATCAAAAATCTTGAGATAAAGTCATTCAGCAGCTATTGCAAGGTGGAAATAATAGCTATTTGTTCTAGTAATCTGTTTGAAATTATCCGACAGGAACATGAACATCACACAGATATGTTTATAGAAAAATTTCTAAAAACTCAATCAGTGCTGCAGAAATTTATTTCTTTGTATCTTTAATTTGCTAGTTTAAGAAAGCGTAACTGTGTAAGCTTAAGAAAGTGTGTGCTTGTAAACTATTAGTAAGTTTAGTCTATGTAATTGTCTTTCTAAAAGCTATGTATTCATTTTTTAAAGTTGTAGTTTATGTGATTAGTCTAATTTTTTCTTCATTCTTACTTCTTCCCTAATAAATGCTGTACCCATATTATGTCTGAATGAATTTTTGGTATTTGGAAGTCCGGCACAGGAACATCCAGCTTAATTTCTCATGATGAGCTGGTTATAAAAATTATTTTCTCTTATACCATAGCAATCATAGTCTGGCATTTTATCTGAAGAATATCTCTCAGTGCCTGACTTTTATCTTTTGTGAAAAAAGTGGAAATTGAAAAAGTTGATAGAGAACAAAATTGGAATATTTAAACTAATTTGATGTGCCAAGTATTACATAAAACATTCCCAATATCATCAACACTGGATTCAGTACATTTGACGGTGACAAAGTCTGGCCTTTATACTAAGATTTAAATGTAGGTTTTAAAAAATTTGTTAATTAAAATGGGGAAAAATTAAAGCAACATGAACAAGTAAGAAAGACAATTTTGGAAAAGGTTAATTTTTTGCAGTAGCTGTGAAGTAGCACAGGCAAGGCCGCAAGGCTATGTATACCACCTCATGTCAATGCCAGGAGTGGGGAAGCAGACTCTCTATTTTCCAGGGAAAAGGGGTTCCTTCTGGTTGGGAAAACATGGCTGAAGTTGGATTAGGCTCACATGGCTCAGCAGTGAGCATTTTGCATGTAAATCACCCTCACTTTTGTACACTTTTAAAATTCGTATTATTGCTCTTACTACCTGTTTTCTTATCTCATTGTTCTTCCCATTAAATTGTTCTCCTCTCAGCTCATGATCCTTGCTTTCTGTTCCTCCAGTTCTCAACTCATCACACTGCTGTGGGCGGGTGGGAATGAAAAAATGGAAGAAGCAACTGTGAGCAATAGTGTGGTTTTGGAGAATCTCAGTGGGGGCTTTGACTTGGGGAGTACCATTCCTAAACCATGTCACCTTCCCATCATTTTCCCTTTCTCACATTTCCCATTTTGCGTACTTGTTAATTACAAATATCTAAGTTAAGGAGTAAACAATGTTTTTAGTAACAAACTCTCAAAGTAAAAGTGAAAAAATATTTTGGTTTGGTAATAAAAAACTTTCTGTTAATTAGTAATACTAAAAAATAGAGCAAATCTAAGAATCTTTTATGTTACTCTTAAGATCTTGTATGCCAAGAATGAGTATGTCAATTCACAGTTCTTAGAATTGTAATATGATTATTCATTTAAAACTTATGAAAAATTAGAAACAATCTTTGTCACAGGATGCCATTTTAATTTTTAGATGTTCTCCAACTTAGTACAGGAATTTCTATAAGAAAGAGTACATAGGCCTTCACTAGTTCATTCTTTTTGCCTGTGTTATTTGTCATGTGTCTTTCAAGCTCAGTGATGATTGGGCAGAAGTCTTTGAGTCAACACTTCTTACCAAGCAGGCCAGGTTTGTTTTTTAGCTGTCAGCTGAAGGAGGTAGAATTCCTGTGGGTAAGACTTGGAGGGCAGTAATGAAAGGGAATATCACTTGCTTATGAAATGAGAGGGCATAATGGGAGTTATGCCCTCCTAATTCTCATACTTTATCTAATAATATTTAGGCCACTGCAGCTGGCATTGCCTCAGTTCCTCTCAGTTATCTAAAACAATGATGCTGTTCTCAAGCCATGAGTTTCACGTCTCTTGTGGTTTTGGCATTTTACTTACTATTTTCAAGAAGAATCCATGCATATCTTCATATAATTTTCATTACTTTTTTCTTCATTTATTTTTTTTCTGTCTTCTGCATCATGTTTCTGCATGATTTCTTGTGCAACATAAAGCAGCGATGTCCAAGTAGATGGTTTGAGAAGTTCTTGAGAAACAAAGACAGGGAAGGTGGATGTGGTTCTGAGATTCACTGGAGAAGTGACTTTCTGACTAGTATATTGTGTGTCAAGTCACTTGGCTTCTTATTCTGAGTAAGGCTTCCAAAGTGCCTAACAAAGCCATATCTCTTTGTTTAATAATAATCTGAGTCCTGAAATCCTTCCTGGGACTCTGCTCTTGCAGGATTCTTGTTGTTTCTGTCAGCAGACATTTTGAGTGGAAAGTTACAGGGGTGGCTTCTGTGAGAAGCTGCTTGAAGCTTCCTTAGTGTCTGGCAGAGCCAATCCCTGGTGGCACTGAAGATGAATGTGCCACTGGCCAAGGCTGGGTCAGTTAGAAATGGTAGCAATGCCTCAGTGGTAACATACCTCGGAAGAAAAACACCCAAGATGTTGTTATTGCAACTAGAGTGCAGTGAGAGCATGTGAGAGGAACAACTTTGCAGACACCAAGGTCAGTGGAGAAGGAGGGGGGGAAGTGCTCCAGGCATTGAAGCTGAGATTCTTCTGCAACCTGTGGTGAAGAGCATGGTAAAGCAGCTGTGCCTCTGCAGCCCATGGAGGGATGCAGAGATCCACCTGCAGCTCATGGAGGAGCCCCATACTGGAGTGGGTGGATGTCTGAGAGGAAGCTGTGACCCCATGGGAGATACATGGAGAGAAGGCCGTGCTCCCAGGCTGGAGCAGCCTGTCCTTGAGGGACTGCACCTGTGAAAGACAGATCCATGCTGCAGCAGTCTGGGGAGGATGGCTGTCTGTGGCATGGACTCATGTTGCAGCCGTTCACAGAGCTGTTGTTTATGAGATGGACTCACATCAGAGATGTTAATGGAGAACTGTCTCCTGTGTGTGGGACCTCACTGTGCAGCAGAGGAACAACTCCTTTCCCTGAGCAGCGGAAGAAATAACACCTAATAAACTGATCACAATCCCTACTCTGTGTCTCCTTGCACCAGTGGGATAGGTAGAGCTGGGAAAGAGGGAGGGATGGAGGGACGGTATTTTTAAGGGTTTATTTTACTTCTCATTATCCTGCTCTGGTTTTGTTAATAATAAACTTAATTCTTAAGGCTCTTAATTAGAGCCTTTTTTGCCCGTGATGGTATTTGAAGAGCAATCTTTCCCAATCTTAACTGAACCCATAAACCCTTCATTAGATTTTCTCTCTGCTGTCCAGCTGCCAAAAGGAGTGAGTGAGTGGCTTTGGCCATGGGTTGGTCGATGATCTTTAAGGGTTAAGAGTTATCTTATCTTTAAATCTTAAGAGTTATCTTTAATAACTCTTCCAACCTAGTCATTTTGTGAATTCTATGGTAGGTGTGTGGCATCCAGCCATCATCAACCCATGACACGTATAAATGGTCCCAAAGTGTCCTAGAGTCTCCTTCTATTTGCCTTTTCTGATTTTGCCTGTCAGAGGTATTTTTTATTTAAAAAATTTCATATGTGATTCATCTGCCAAACACTAAGTGTGTTGTGTGAATTCAGATGTCCCAGGACAATCCATTTATTTCCTGCATTGAGACAATAGGGAGCCTAATATGTCCTTATTTGTGATAAGATGTTTTCCAAATTGTTATGTAGATGACTGCAGACCCTAACTAGTAGGTGCCTTTACCATAAGTGACATTGTGCTCCCTTTTGACTGATGCTCCTTTCATCCAGTTCTCTTTTGTAAAAAATTATTTGGAGACTGGCCTTCTTTCCCTGCTTTCCAAGACCTCCAGATAGCACAAATCAAAGTAAGGATTGTCTGCATAGATGGTACTGACTGTTATCACTGGAAGCTGAAATCAGGACACAGCTGTATGTCCTATTGTGATCCCTGCAGGAGGACTGATACTAGTCGTTCATCGTCATGGACTTTGTGAACTTCATCTTGCCTCTGACACTGATGGCTCGGTGGTGACAACTTGCCATGTTGTCCAGCATCACAGTATGATTGCATCTTTAATTAGGAATACCTAGTGTTTTAAGACTTTGTCTCTTGTATTGGATTACAAAATCTGGCTAAATTTAGCAGAGTCTGTTGCAGGGATTTTCTTTTCCATTTATGCAACTATTTTCTCAAAACCTTTAACAATTTAGTTTTGAGTTTTTTACCCCTTTGTAAAACTTGTTTGCATTGGGAAGAGGGTGTGCCTGAGGCAGTTTGGAGAAGAAATCCAGGCAATAGTAGTGTAAGCCTCATTTTCTTCGGAAAGTTGACTGAGAAGCAGGAATATAGAAGAAGTCAAGTACAAGAATGGAAGTTAAGAAGGCAATTAAATAATAGAAAGAGTTTGGTATAAAAAACAGCAGGAAACTTTTTAAATTTAACTTCATTTCACAATTTTGCTGTGAAGAAGAGGCTGTCAACACTGAGGAGAAAGGTGTTATTGTAGGTAGTATGTCACTTATGCCATGATGAAAAGCTTTTTTTCTGAAAGGAAGTGATACAGATGCCTTAAAGATTATTTAGTCAATTTTGCTATCCTTGTACAGTTTCTATGTAATCAAATATTCACAATGAAAAGACTTTGCCTTTTCTGGGCTTCATCATGAATTTGCTGGTGCACTTTGAGTGAGACCAGTGAAGGTTTCTTATGTGTTCAGTCCTTAAGATAAGTCTGATTTGATCTGTTGCATGCTTTGAAGGTTTGGGTAGAGGCTGACTAGGAAGCTACTCCTGCTTGTGGCGTAGGGGGTAAGCAAGCAAGCAAGCAATTCAAACAAGAACTTGCCTTGCAAGCTTGAAAATACCTGACACATTTTAGGTTCTGTGTACGGCAGTGTGTATGTACACCTTATGTCCTGGTTACAGACAGGACAGGGGTAATTTTTGCAGTAGCCAAGTGGTTATTCTCTACCACCTCGCATCATTGCCATGGGCAGGGAAAGGGCGTCTCTTCCAGTTGAGGATAGTGTGGAGGTGATTCATGTTTGGCAGTTTGCTATGTGATGAACTTTTTTGTATGTGAATCATTTCTTGTACACCCCGTTATTAATATTGTTGCCGTTACTGTTAGTTTCTAACTTCATTGCTATTTCCAGTATATTGTTCTTACCTCAACCCAAAATCTTCACTTTACCTCAGCCCTTAATCTTTTGTGCTTCCAGTGCTCCTCCCCATCTCATGGCAGGGGGAGGGGTAAGGTCCAGAGATAATCACTGATCCCTGTCTCTGGGTGACCTGCAGGGTACGCAGGAAGATTTGAGCTGCCAGTCTGACCTGGCTGCTCCAATGCTGCCATATCATGGCCCATGATATGAAACTAGGTGGTAATGAGGCTGAGGAGCTGGGATCCCCTGTCCCAGGATCTGGCACTGACGAGGGCACTGAGAAGAGGACAGAAACTCTCAGCCTGTCAAGCGTGAGAGAAAGGTTCTCTCTCAGGGATGATCTAGTAGTGCACCCAGGCAGGTGGGGCACCATGGAGAAAGGTATCCAGTACCTGGGAGAATGAGTGCTCTGGAGGTAGTCTCTAGGGATTCAAATAAGGTGCAGTCCCCTGTAGACCTGGATGAGGTCCAGAGTGCACAATCCACGTGGCAGAAGTTTGTACGGAGCGCGTGATCATCGTACACCAACTCTCTGGCATCCATGTCCATGACAGGAGGAGGAACAAAGTGCTTTAGGTGATTACCTAGCTACAGCCAAATGGTGATCATCTTTTTTCCTCCCTACTGACCTGCACCTTGTCTGTGGAAAGACTGTCTAGGACTGCAGACAGACTCAAAAGACTTCATCAGATTAGAGAGGAAATGTCTCATGCCCCTCCAGTGTGGACCAGAGTCTAAATTATTGTGAGCAAGTACCCTCTGCTCAAGAGAGAGGGTACCAACCACAGGGTGACCTGTGGCTTTTGCTGTGTGACCCCAGAAGGGATGTAAGGAAGTAGGATGAAAAAACGGTGGTTTTTCAAAACCCGGTGGTTCAGCGCAGGTATGTGAGTTGGGAGGAAGAACAAACATCAGAGGAAGCTCTTCAAGGATAAACGCAGCTCCAGTTTCCAGTGGGTGAGTCCTCAGACAGAATAGAAGGGCTAATGTTACTTCCAATCCTGAAAGGATGTCCAGTTCATATTTATAAGGAATATCAATGAATACCATGACCAGAACTAGAGAGGCCCTGGCTAGCCAGGTGGGGGAAAGGGACAATCAAATCTATTGGACTGTGTGGATCCAATGGCTTGGTACATCAGACCCACAAGAACTTAAGTCTTTAGTTGACACAGATGTTCAGTGTACCCTGATGCCATCAAGATATATAGGGGCAGAATCCATCTGTTTCTGAGGTGACGGGGAGCTGGACAGCTGGCTGTGCTGGAAGCTGACTGGGAACAAACAGCAAACAACACTGTGACTGGCCAAGAGGCCCTGTGCATCCTGGGCATAGATTACCTCAGGAAGAGGATATTTCAGGGACCCAAAAGGACATCATTGGACTTTTGGGATGGCTGGGTTTGAGTGACCTGCTTTTGGAAGCAGGGGCTATATGGTGTGGATTTTGTGAGAAGCTGCTGGAAGGTTCCTCAGCATCTGGCAGAGCTGATCTTTGGCAGATCCAAATATGAATGTGCTTCTGGCTAAGGCTGGGCCAGGTAGAAATGGTGGTAATGCCTCAGTGATAACATATTGAAGATGAAGAAAAAGAGGAAGAATCAGAAGGGAGAGGAGAACAAGAAAAAAAAGAAAAGTATTGCACAGTTTTTATTATAATCAGAGAAGAGGGGAATGAGAATATGTGAGAGGAGCAATTCTGCAGACACCAAGATCAGTGGGGAAGGAGAGAGGAGATACTCCAGGTGCCTGAGCTGAGCAGCTTGTGCGATGGAGCCCATGGTGAACATGATGGTGAAGCAGGTGCGCCCCTACAGCCCTTGGAGATCCATGGGGGTGCAGAGATCCATCTGCAGCCCATGCAGTAGGCTCACACCAGAGCAGGTGGATCCCCTAAAGAGGCTGTTACCCTGGGGAAGGCCTGTGCTGGAGCAGGGTATCTGACAGGGATCTGCAGACCTGTGAAGAGACGAGCCCATGCTGGAGCAGGGTTCCTGGAAAGACTTGTGACCCCATGGGGCACTCATTTTGGGACAACCTGTCTTTGAAGGACTGAGCCCAGTGCAAGAGTGACCCACATTGCAGCAGTCTGGGGAGGACTGCTGCCCATGGGATAGACTCACCTCTGAGAAGTTTGTGGAGAACTGTCTCCTGTGGGAGGGACTGCCTGTGGAATTCTTTCCCTGAGCTGAGGGAGAAACAATCTGTAATGAGCTGACCATAATCCCCATTCCTTTTCTCCCTGTAAGCCACAGTTGGGATGGAGGTAGGGGTGCAGAAAAGGTGTTCTTTAAGATCTTATTCTGCTTCTCAGTATCCTGCTCTGATTTTGTTAGTAATAAATTCAATTAATATGTCTAATTTGAGCCTGTTTTGCCTATGATAGTGTTTGGTGAATGATCTCCCCTGGTCCTTGACTCATGAACCCTTTGTTATGTTTTCTGTCCCCTGTCCAGCTGCATAGGGGAGTGATAGAGAGGCTTTGGTGGGTGCCTGGCATCCAGCCAGTGTCAATCAATGAGACTGCTGTACAGACAGAGGGCATTAAGTAGTCTTGCCTGGTCTTTCAGAGGACCCTTCTGCTCTAGGACTGCTGAAGGTTGAAGAATAACAGGTAATGGTCACTACCACAACAGTGCAGTGTTGGCAATATCACACCAACCAGGACTCGATGACCTCCATCCATGAGATGATTCATGGATCACAGCACCAAGGAGCAGTCAGTGAGACTCTCACCCTTTAGAGCCCTCTATGGCCAGTGCATAACTCCAGTAGAGAGTGGAGACTGACAGAATTATGGTCTGAAGAAAGTCACACCACCACTGAGCATTGCTGTGCTGTATATGCTGGAACTTCAGTATGAACTGGAGTCCAAGGCAGCAAAGTGCTGCCATGATTAATACTGCTTAATGTGTAGAGTTCTCCATTCCTTTAGCAGCAGACTGCCTGCAACAACTTGCTTTCACCTGGAGGGTATTTAGTATGCCTGTAAATTGCCCCAGGGCTAGAAACACAGCACCACTATTTGCCTTGGACTTATCCAGACTGCAGTGGCATAGAGCGTAGATATTGCTGAATGAGAGAAATGGCCAGTGCTCTACCTCTACACTGACTTGTGTAGTGGTGGAGCACTGTGGATGGCAGCAAATGCCCTGTGGGGATGGTTAAACCAATGGGAAAAGACCAATTGGCAGCACAGAAGTAAATCTGGGCTGCTGAACTGTGGCAAGATCTCACTGCCCAGGTAAAGGAGTTGGCTGTAAAAGCACATCATGCAGATGCACATGCACCCAGGAGCTGGGCTGCTGGAAAACATCACAACAATGAACAGGTGGATTGGGCTGTCGAGATTAAAGTGTCTCAGGTGGACCTGGACTGGCAGCATAAGAGTGAATTATTTCCAGTCAGTGGGCTCAGTACACGTCAGGTTATCAGGGAAGAGATGCAGCATAAAGAGGGGCGCACAACTCAGTTATGCACTTAATGATGGATATTTTCTCCGTGTTATTCAGAAGTGAAATGTGCACTGCATTTAAGCAAGCAGGTAGGTAAAGTCTCTGTGGTGTGGTGGACTGTCCGGTTTTCGGCTGTTTGAAGGGCCTAGAAAGGCCCGGAGTGGCCTTGGGGCAGCCCGCGTATCAAAGGACGAGAAGAGGCTTCAGTTCTTCTTTCGGTCTCTATGTTTATTAATTGTTTATCTAAAAGATTTTCTTTTGGCCCGACAGAGGTCTGCTCAGCAGCCAGCCATGAGCACACTGTCCTGCCCTCCGGACAGTCACCTATCTTTATACCCATAGTTGCGTGTACAATATTTATCATTTTTCCCCAATACCTTTTATTCTTATTGTCCGGTGCACTTTCAGTAATGACCAATCCCAAAGTGCCACCATCACCACAGAAGATGGAGGAGAAGAAGAAGAAGAAGAAGGACAGGACACGCCCCAATTCCTCCATCTTACTTCTCTAAACCCCCCTGTACAGAAATCCTAAACCCTGTGTCTCACCCTCTAATTAACTAATCCCTTCACCATTCACCCCGGTGAAATCCTCCTATCCTCATACAGGTGTCGTCTCCTGTGTAGGGTCAAAGTCCAGCCACCATACACTTCTGGCAACATTCCAGGACTCCCGAGCCCCCCAAGGGTGGTCTCGGTGGCTCGGCACCTCAGTCCTGAGGTGCTGAGATCCCACAGTGGACAATGGTCAAAATATAAACATGGAGTGATTTGGCTAATTAATTACATCCCTCTCCCACAACCTGGGAGACAGGCCCTGAGTGCTGACAGTGGTGTAAAGCGCCACTGGATGGCTGGAGATGTATCCTGTGCCTTACCCCACTGCCTGGAACACCGGCTTGGGCCTCAAAAATCAAGTCCTACATGGCACTCCAGAAAAAAAGAAGTTGTAAAATAGGACTCATTTCAAAAATATCCTCATAGACCTCTTAGCCAGAGATCATGGTATTGACTGAGTATCATGTTCCCTGTCATGCACCAGCCTGTGGGAAAATTGAGTAATACAGTGGACTGTTAAAACCACATTGAAAGCAATGGGTGGTTGGACCTTCATACAGTGAGGTCTGCACTTAGCAAAGCCCACTTGGTTAGTTAACACTAGAGGGAGGCTCCATGAATCGACCTGGCCCTATCCAATCAAATCTCATACCAAAGAGGGGGATAAAGTTCCTGTGATGCACCTTAGGAATATGTTAGGGGAGACAGTTTGGATTAGTCCAGGTTTAAGCTAAGACAAACCTGTCTGTGGGACTGTTTTTGCTCAATGACTTGGGTGTACTTGGTATCTAATGCAGTTGGATGGGGAAACATTATGTGTACCTGAAGGGAATTTGATTTTTAGGTGAGAGTAGTCTGTAATATTTTGTTGTATAATATTAGTAGCTGAATGCTGTAACTAGCATGGATAGTGAGTACGGACTGCTCCAGATACATGGTCATGAGCTTGTGATGCAGCTTGCTACCACCTGACAGCACAGCAGCCCTCCTGCCCTGGAAGGCATCTAGGACAGAGAACCCTCTGTCATGGGCTCAGTGAGCTCAACAGATATGTTGGAGGAATGACTACTGATGATAGCTGTGCTTGTGTATGTGTATGTACTATGTGTGTATTGGTGGAAGGTGTAGGATTTGAGTATAAATTATAGGGTGCATAATAAGGGGTGGATAATGTCCTGGTTTTTTTCCAGGGCAGGGTTATTTTTAGCAGCAGCCAGGATGGGTCATGGCTAGCACCTGGAGGTTGTTCTTTACCATCTCACATTATCACTGAGGGTGAGGGGAGGGCATTCCTTCTGGCTGTGGGGAATGCAGCAGACATTTGCTCAGGGCAGGTTTACGGGTAGTGGACTTTTCCGTGTATGAATCAATCTCCTTTCTTGTACAACTTTTGTGTATTTCAGGTAACATTGCTCCTGAAATACATTGTTACATTTCTGATCTTATTGCTGTTTCCAGTAAATTGTCCTTTTCTCAACCTGTAAGCTTTACGTTTTACAATTCTCCTCTCCCTCCTGCCTCAGGAATTGGTTGAGGAGAAAGGGGGAGTGTGCAAACCAGTGTGTGCTTTGGAGTGTTTTCAGTAATGATTCCTAAATCATAACAACATGGTAAAAATAGTTAGCTTGTAATTATTTTACTTATGAAGTGTCTTTTTCTTTAAGGGGGGGCAAACAGATGCTTAGCAGTGCTGTTGAAGGTGAAAAACATAGCTGAGTAAGAATATGAGCCTGCATTGTGCTGTAGAATCTGAGTGGCGCATTGTACATTCAGCAGTGTCATTTCAAGCTTTACAAGCTGAGCAATGGCAGCAGAAAAAAGTAAAAATTTCATTAAAAAAAAGATGAAAAAGAAAAAAAAAAGGAAATTTCTTGGCTAATAAAATGTTTTACATGATCCTGTGTAGTACTACTACAGTAGCAGTAATAATGGTATTTGGGAAAAAATCCAAAATCCATTACATTTATACTACGAAACAAACTTTTAAGAATGCGACTATAAACTTGGGCCAATTTAAGAGGTATCTCTGTGGAGAGCTTCTGTATTTCATTTTTATAAAATGGACATCTTTCATGCTCTCAGCTTTAAATTGAGTAGTAATGAAAGAAAATAGAGTGTGTGGGAATGAAGGAGCTGAAATGCAGCCTACCTTTTAAAAGCTGTGGTCACGGACTATTTTTGTAATTCTTTTTAAATATAATAGTTTCATTGGAAGGCTATTTCCTGTTAAAATTCCAGCAACTCTGTCTGATCTACTGAACGACAAGACCTTAAAGGTCTTGAAATTTCTGTCTTTTAAATACCATTGTCCTTAAAGTGAATTGTGTTACAATGGAAGATTTTTCTAATAAACAAGAAAAGAAAAGTCTTTTAGAAGTAGCTAGTAGGTATTTGCAAGGTTTTTAGTTGAAAATAGTGTACTTTGGTGCTTTACCAGTGTGCTTAAAGATAAGTTCTTTCAGAACAGTCCTTATAAATCTGTGCAGTTTTAGACACTAATGATCTGCAAGATAGGAATGCCATAGCAGATGCTTTTCAGAACATGGTTCTGTGAGGGATTTGGGGGGAGATTTTATAAAGTATTACCTCTTCTTTCTGAGTTTGTAAGTGCCACAAAATGACAAAACTCAAATATTATACCTAAATAGCAGTACTTATTGGCACAATTAGATAGACAGTTCTGCAGAGGATGCACCATTAGTCTCATAATATATATCTTATGTTCTTGTTCTTCAGGAAGAAAACAATGCCATTCAGTTTTTCTGGGAAAATTACTGGTCTTAGATATTTTCTCATACCTCTATGCAAAATTTACCCAGTAGTTATAACTCTCATCTGGAGCAGGAGAAAATAAATTAGGTACTATAGTCTGTTTTGAAATGATTCTATTTATTTTTCAGTTTCTTGGCTAAGAAGATTAAAAGAAAATATTGAGTAGGTATTTCCAAATAGGCTTCTAAAAATCTCTTTTCTATTCATTGATGATTACTTTACTGTACTGATTGGTAATTATTGTTTTAATTTAAAATTATTTTAAAGCATCCATCATTCATAAAGTATAATAATTTGACAGTGAGATTGATGTAGTCTTAAATGGTGGCATAATCTAAATCAATGTAGTCTTAAATGGTGACAGTGCCAGAGTAATTTTGTCCTGTGTTTGTATGTGACATTGGCAGAAGAGTTGATGAGTAAATTAATTTTTGTAAGGCCTTAAACAATATAAAAAGAAGACAACATTGCACCAGATTTATCCTTTAAAAAAAAAAAAAACCCAAACTTATGAAATAAAATAGGAGCTCAAAAAAAACCCCAAAAAACTAAACGATAAAAAAATAGTTGCACTTGTATATAGACATGCTTCTGTGTTGTCACACTTATGGTTTTAGTAACCATATAGACTAACAAGGAGGTAGGGAAAGCCACTAGATTTAGAGGTAGGATTCTTAATGCTTGCAGGCTTCTTCTATAAGGGTGGCTTGTTTATAAACGTCGAACCTTGGATCATACACTGCAGGATTGCAGCTGCAGGATAACCAGCTGAGAGCTAAAGATGATATAGGACTGTTTGTCCCAAGAGCTACTCAGAAAATGGCCATTTGTTCTTTACCGAAGGTTATGAAATCACATTATCTATTATTCCTTTCTTCTGACATAACTACTCAGGAGTTTCCTTGTAACTCCAGATGGCATGTTCCTCTTTTGAAGTCACTGCCTTTACAGTAGCGTCACACCAATAGTGTTTGATTAAGTTTATGTAAATGAGAATTCTTTCCTGTCTTTGAACATTTTTGCCAGTCCCAAGTATTAACAAATCTTAAAAAGCAGTGCTGGTTCCTTTCTATTCGCAGCATTTCGCTTTCTGTGGCTCAAAGAATTGGGGAGAGACAATAGTGAGAACTCACAGATTTTAGTTACAGATTCTGGCATGTACATATGCTTACAATGCAGGCCTAAGCTATATAGTTTGAAAAAACTACAGATATTAAAAATAGTAGCATATGCTATTTGTCAGAAATGTGCATTTTCACAGTCCTTTTTGACAATATTATGATTTAAATGTTGATATAGCTGCCCTAGATCGCAGCACTGCATTCTGATATTACAGCTTTAGGTGGAAGAGATAGCTTTCTGTTTCATCCATAGTGAGGACTGTGTTTCTTTAGTTGTATTTTATTACCATTCTTTTATTTGGTGACTCTTATGGCAGAATTTGGAAGAAAGCTGTGTTCAAAAGGGTTACTAATGAGTATTTAATTATAGATACTTAGAATCCATCTTCAAAAAATATAAAGGCAAATGTTTTAAGCGTGTGGTGGATAATAATTTACAAATATAAAATTAACTTTGCAATAAAAGTTTATGACAACAGCAAATGTGGAAAGTCTGCAGGGGGAGCATTGCAAGATTATTTTTGTAAACTTGTTTCAAAGTTATTTGTGGCATTCAAAATATTTAGTAAATAAAACCATAATGAAGACTGGTGGTTCTGTTTTGTTGAGGAGGTTTTTTTTTATGCATTAAATGTCTTTTTTACTGGAACAATATGATATTCTTTTTGTAAATGTTTTGTAGGCTTCAGCAAAGTGGGCGAAATAGGTTAAAGGCAGTTTGGAAAATTTAGATAGGGATCTTCGATACATATGAGCAGAAACAAAAATGAATCGTGTTCTTTTATAGAGAGAATTTTAAATTTTCCTTTTCTTTTACAAGTCTATTTTAAACAGTAAACAATTTTAAAGGATTTTTGCCACAGAAAATTGGGTAGAAAGCTTTTACCATGTCAGAGTAGAGCTGAAGAATTTCCAGTTTTTAAATGGATTTCTTTTGTACACTCTATTTGGTTTTCAAAATAATTTTAAATATTCAGACTATTTAAATATACAGAACAATAGGAATTTCACACTGAATTGTAGTATCTCAGGCCACTGCAATTGCTCTTGCTGCCTGCTGTGCAATTGCAGATGACATCTTCTGTGCTGTAAAGCGGCTGGAAGCAGTTACACAACTAAAGCTAGATAAAGGAAATCATTGTTAAGGTCTCATTGAAAGCATAAGCTGAGTGATGAAAAATCTTGTCAATTCTCTCATTCCCTTTTAGTTTTGCAAGGATGTTAGGGCAATAAAGAGATATCTCCTGTAAGATAAGAAGCAGTAACAGAAAAAAGCTTCAAAGATTTGGATAATTCTCTATATTTCAACGCTGCAGTTTGACATATCCCTTTTTCCAAATTATGGGTACATTGAGATGTGCATAAGCAACAGATGTGCTCAAAAATTCTGTTCAAGATTTAGCTAAATACCACTTTTACAAACTCTATGTCTGAGAACAAAGGCATATTATAGTAAATATAAATATTACAAATTGATCTTAGAAATTCCATGGAATTTCAGATGTATGTTTGTACTGGAAGGCTTTTACAATTATTTTTAACTTAACTGTTTAATCAGAATGAAGAAATACCCAATTGCAACTACATATAATTTTTATAGGAGGTTTCTTCCATTTAAGTGACCCTGAAAAAGAAAACACACACACAAAAAGTGCTTTTCAATGGTAAACCCTGTGAGTTTTAAAAGCAAGAATTATCTGTGGTATTAACTTGATTGTTGTGTAGTACTTTTTAAATAGGCCTAAAGATTTTTGGTAAAAATTTTCATAATTTACACTTGTTAGAAGTGGGAAATTATTACATTGACATTAAATTTCAATGATACCGTCTTTAAATTAAGACACCTGAAAAATATTTCTTTCTAAGCTAAACTGTACATTGGTTAAGTTTCTTGATTAGCTACTGAAAATATTGATTGCTACATCATTTTAATGTTGATGAACAGTCCTCTAATATGTTTTGAAAAGAACTAAGTCTTTGAAGACAGGGACTTAGAAAGTTGCACCTGAAACAGGTTCTCTAAGACCATTTGTCCTAAAACATACAATAGTTCATCATAATAGAAAATTGAAATATGGTAGAATGATATTTTTATGCAGCTTAATAACAAAGCTTAATCTCCTTTACAGAAAAAAGAGGGTTATTAATGTGTAAAATACTTTGACAGAATTCAGATTTTCCAAACTGACTTCTTCTCCCATTTCTCTTTTAAGAAAGAAATGGATTTCTTTCTTAAAAAAACAAACATTGAGGGTTTTGCCTTTAGAGGAAAGCTGTGTCACACTGGTTCTTTGAGAGCATCAACAACTGTCTGCTCTTTGGATTAACAGGAGAGGCGGGGAAAATCCCAAATGACAGGGGATGGCCCTTGCTAGCTGTCACCCATCCTGCTGCCCCCAGGGGACACAGGCAGGGCAGGCAGCAGGCTGATAGTGGAGTTCTGTTTAGAGTCAGATCATCAGTTAGAGTCTTTTGGTACACTGAAGGCCCTGGCTCTGGTTATGCTAAAGAACAGTAAAATTTCACCTCAATTGTGCTAATTTATGTCTTGATGCTCTTATTTTTTCCTTTTGAAACATTTTTGGGTTTAGATTTTCAGAAGAAGAAATTAGTATTAGCCATCTAAAACAGTATCTAAAAACTGAATGATCAAATGTTGCTTTTCTTCCATAAACCAAGACTGAAAGGAATAATTGCTTTGTTTTGACAAGTGAACCAAAGATGTATGACATAGAAGTCTTACAGGAATGCATGCATGAAAACTAGGCTGTCATGTTTACAAGGTGATTTTTTTTCATTTGATGAATTTTTCAAACAGTTACTAGTCTGTAAACTATACTGATATTTTTTCCCAAGGAGCTTCTTTTGGCTGTAAAGAGTTAGGATTAAATATAAATACATAATTTTGATTCTGCAGCTATTTTATGAAGACTCATTCCAAAATGTTAGTATTTTTGCTATATATATATGTATGTATATAAAATACAGTTCATTTTACACCAATCATTGATTGTTCTACAAGACAGTTGAATAAAAGATGGGTTTGAGTTATAGATATTGAATGGAGTTAAAATTATATTCTGTGTAAACCCTTTATAAGAGAAAAGGGTGTGTTTGACCAAGTCTATTGTAAGTAGTATCATAATTGAGGAAAGAGCTGTATTTTCAGTATGCCTTTTATCTCAGTTCTGTAAAGCGCTGTTTAGTAGATTCTATTTAACTACTACTTTTAATTAGTGTCTTTAATTGTAGTAACATCTGTTAAGTTTTAGATTAAAAGACTGACATTTCCTTAATGCTTTAAGAGATGTATTTGATTTACATCCAGCAAGTGATTGAGTTTCAGCTACATCTCAAAATGATGCAAGTGTTTGAATTATTATTTGCAAAGGGGTATTCTGTAACTTCTGAGAATTTAAGAAAACACTTTATCCATTAAATATTTCATATTGTTGTGCTGTTAATTGAGATATGCAAGATATTATGCTTTAGAGAACTTCCATGTTTTTTTTAAATGTTGCTTTGGAAGAGCAAAACCAGACATGTGCATTTATGCTACTCTTAAGTCTACACCTATGACCAAAACCAATCATCTTGACCTTGCATATTAAATATCTGATGTTCTTTTTAAACATGTGTTTTGGCAACAGTTCACTTAAAAAAATTCAATTTGTTTTTCTAGTAGTGCCTCTAGATAACAACCAACACTGTGGCTGCTTTATAAAAGAATATCGCTTGCAGAAAAAATAAAGTATTTGTTTATTTCATTGTCCAAACTGTGTGCATGTGAATATTATGTTTGTTTCTCATGTTGTTGCTGCAATATGGATAGTATTAAATATGACATACTAAATAGTAGACATGAAATATACTGATTATTAAGAGGTTCCAGTTTTTATATAATATTTTTCCTTAATTGCTAGTAAGTCATCACTGATGGTAAAATCAATATCATTATTTTCCCACAAGAGGATGCAGAAAAAAATAGAAAACAGGAAAAAAAACCTGCTAATGCTTTGTTTCTGATATAAAGACACAAAGGTAGTGTATTAGTTTGAATAGGCTGATGAATTTGACCTGTGAGTCAAATGCTTTGTGAGTCAAAACGAGTACAAAGCAAGATGAAACTTGGTTTAGTCTGGATTTTTATGTTTGCATGTATTTGCAATAATGTGCTGAATTTCCAGAAGACAGTCACTCCATGTACAGAAATTATAAGTATACAGAAAATAAGTTTACTTTGTAATACGTTTGCTTTTAGTTTCCATTTATATATATATATATATATATATATATATATATATATAATTATTATTATTATAAGAGATTTTTTCCTAAGTCTTAAAAAAAGGTTACTGCTGTGATTAAGGTAAAAGAACTGATTTCTTTAAACTTAAGAAATGCAAGATACTATGAAATATGTATCAATACTTGCATTCCCGGTTTCCCTCTGTACCAGTCTATGCAGAAGCATACTAATCTAATATTTATATTATTATATAATCTAATCGCCAAAGAACAAGATGTTATGTATTTTGGTACTTCTAGTCTGCATATTTCCATTATTTAACCATTTTTCTGTGTTTGTTTTACAGATTCTAAAAATGGAATGGGGAGGAGAGTATTCTTTTGATTCTGCCAATTTAGACTGTTTGTTAGATGTCCTCCCTGGAGAATTGGAATTTAGACAAATCCTTAGTGATCTTGATGAAAAAATAAAGAAGAACTCTTCCAGGTAAAGAGTATTTTATTTGAATCCCAAATACTAGTGAAAGTCATTTGTGAAGAAATGTGGCTTAACTCACCTTTCTTTTCTAGTGGCAGGTTAAAATTCCGATAAATATTTCAGCAGTAATTTTATTTTAACCACTCGAGCATTTAAGAGATTTTTAATGCTGTATAATTATTGTGCTATAGTCTTTCTCTCTATGGTATTTTTAACAATTGTATCATCTTAACATTAGCTTCTGTTGCAATAGGTATGATAGTGAAGGAAGAAAATGTGAATTCTCATGACAGTTGTATTTTCTATTATTATGAGATAGGATTTCCTACTAATGAGATACATTTTTATTGACTAAAAGAACTACAGAATTTGAAAAAAGGCAAAGTTTAAACATTGTGGCTTAACTCTTTAGTACCTTTGTAATACTTTCATCAGTGAAAGATGCTCTTAAGCAAATAAAGTTTTCGTCCATTTAAAAAAATAAGAGATATAACAAATGGTAGGATTTTATACTAAATTTTGAAAATGCTCACCTTTGTGAGCATCTTCAAGTATAAACAGTGTTTCTTAAAGTATGATTTCAAAGAGCATCCATCATGACATCTCTTTTAAGATTGTATCATTTTAATGTAGACCACATTTGTCAGAGGTCTTTACTCCCAAACAGCTTCTGAAAGGATGGAAATAAACCATTGCCATACCTCACTGAAAACTGACTTAGATAATTTCTCAGTTTTTGTCATACTGGTTATGCTGAGCTAAGAGGTTCTTTTGGGGGGGTATTTCTATTAGTTTTACCTCCCATTTGCACTTAAAACTTAGGGTTTACTAAAGTACTTGCAATATTAATTTCATGATAGCAATGGTACTGAAAATCTGGTAAATCTGCTGTTATGGACCACTGCATAATACAATTTAATGTTAAGAGTTTTCCACATGTTTACATGAGCAAAATGTAGATACTTAGAGATTCGTTTATGTCATAACATAGTTAATTACACAGGTAATTAAGTTTCCTGTGTCTATGGTCTTGTATATCTGGAAGAAACAGCATCAGCGTTTTTAGCATAACTGTTGTCACCTCTTCAACTAACAAATTAAAGTGATTTTGTTGTCCTTGTTTAGAGATATCCTGAGAATTAGGAAGATTATTCTTAAAATGAAGCTTTAGAATGAATGCTTCACTACTATTTTTTTGTTTTAATGTGGAAAAATATATGCTGCTTGTTGAGAAAACTTTGACTATGGGAAGAGAAGCCAGCTGTTCCTTCTTTTAAGTGGTACTTTATAGCCACTTAGCATTTTATGTTACGTTTTACGTTAACATCATCACAGTGGAAGTGTTTGTATGTCTTGAAGGAGGCTGATTGTCACTGTCTTACCTGTCTAGTCTTACAAATTAGAAGGAATTTTTACTGTAAATTTTGTGAGATCCAAATGATATTTTATTAAAGGAGAGCTGGAATTTGGATTAGGATGTGATACACAGCAATGCAGGTCAGGAAAAATTTCTGCTGAATTGACACTTAAGCTAGCTTTAACCTTATTTTCACAAGAAAAAAGAGGAAGTAGCTCTGTAGTTACCAGGTGCTATTTTGCTCCTGTAGTATGTCAGTTTCAGAATTTGAAAGAGTTTAAAATAAGATGGACAGCAGCTGATGTGACTTTTAAATTAAAAAGAGTGCTTTTATTGCTAATATATTAGAGGTAGCATAGAATGTAATAATTTTCAAGTTACCATTGATCTTTGTAAGTGGTATGATAAGAGCAGCTCTGTGTGATACAGTGATACAATTGAAATACAATCCATTTTTCATCAAATAGATTTATGCTTTTATTAGACCACAGAGAATAAACATAATAGTATACATCATATATATATATTTTAAAATAAAACATTGCGTAAAAAATTATGAGGCAAGAGTGTATAAATCATTCAACTGCTAATTTATTGCCTTCTAACTGAATAGATTTTATAAAATTTTGTGACATGACAAATCAGATATGGGTTTTAGCTGTTGAACACCTTCAGTGGTTTTGTACTGTACCAATTCTATTTGGTGCTGTAACAACAACAAAAAAAGGCCATGTGTGTGCAATTGTGTTATTTGCAAATTTTGCAAATGACATTGCAAAAATGTAGTAAGTGGCTCATTCATTCACTTTTATGTAACGGAACTCTTATTGAATGAACTCTTATTGAACTTAACATACACTTGAATGTTAAGTTGATTTTTACAGCAGTTTATAGAAGCAGGTGAATATGAACTCTCAAAACAATCATCGTTGCTGGCCAGTTTTGGCTACAGGGGTGATCTCAAGGTTATTCTCAAGTGCGAAGTTTTACAGGTTTAATCAGGTTGGCCTTTTGTCTTCATTCTTT
This sequence comes from Zonotrichia leucophrys gambelii, assembly GCF_028769735.1. NCBI lineage: Eukaryota > Metazoa > Chordata > Aves > Passeriformes > Passerellidae > Zonotrichia > Zonotrichia leucophrys. The sequence continues at coordinate 21,539,583 of NC_088200.1, read as the reverse complement.
CCTTTCACAGTTACTTTGACTTTTACTGCTCATCAAAACTGAGTATTTGGATTATTTTTCTGAATCGGTGGTTTAAGAATTATTGACATTTCACTTGTTAGCAATTCACAGATTAAACTTGCAGCTTATATTTAATACTTCTAAGCAGGAAATACAGTACAGAGCTTGAAACCAAGCCTATAGTTCATAACTTGAAGTGATTGCTAAGCATGAGGTCTCTTCAGCAGTTGATTTTTATTTTTGTATTCAGTTTTTTCTTCAGTGAATGCTACCTTTTAGTTGTGATAAAGCTACAAGATTTTGTGAGACTGTAGGACAGTAGGAGATATTCTATGTCTTCATCAACAGAACAATTGCTTAGAATTCAACACGATTATTTAATAATAATTGTATCTCTGCAGCACCCTGGAAACTATAAATTTGTGAGTCTTTTCACAAAAGCCTAATTTGACCTCAATCTGATAAACTTTGTGTTGGTTTGACACAGCCTGGTTTTTTGGGGTGGGGGGGAGGCACAGAAGTGCTTTCTGTGAGAGGCTTCTGGAAGTTTCCACAATGTCCAACAGACCCAGTCTCTTATGGCTCTGAAGATGGACATGCTGCTGGCCCAGTTAGAGAAGTTGTCAATGCCTCAATGATGGCACATTTAAGAAGAAAATCCGCACAGGAGCAGCTTTTTCTCAGGGGTGGCGAGGCACCACGGCTGGGACCGTCTCGGCGCTGCTGGCACAGCCGTGTGGCCACCGCCACCATCTCAGCACAGCCCGCGGCGAGCTCTGCCTGCCTGGCCGCCCCTAGCCAGCTGTGCTGCTGGCAGAACGGCAGCGCCGGGGACAGCGGCTTCTCCTCCCCGGCAGCCCGCAGGAAGAGAAGCACTGAATGGTCCCACGTGCCTGGCGGCAGCTGGGCTGCATGGCTGGCAACGGGAACATGGAGAGTGACTCCCCTGCACAGAACCTAGACAAAATCATTGCAGGATCCTGCAGATATCTTTAAAAAGGTAGCATTTGTTGGCAATAGTACTTAAGAGCAGGAGATTTTTTTCCCAGTCAGAGAAAGAGGAGGAAGTGAGGACATGTGGAAAAAGACGACATGGTGATGCCAAGATAGTGAAAAGAAAGTGGGAGAGGAGGTGCTTCAAGCATTGGAGTTGATACTCCTCTGCAAGCCATGGGGAGGACTATAATAAAGCAAACTATCTCCATGTAATCTATGAAGTCCTTGGGGGGATGCAGAGATGCAATTGCAGCCTGTTGGGAAAGTGCTCATGCTGGAGTGGGTGGATGCTAAAAAAAGTTGTAATCCAATGGGAGACCTGAACAGAGAGGCCGTTTTTTCCTGAGACAGAGAAAAGAGGGCCCTTACTTCCAAACTAGAGCAGCTTATCCTTAAAGGACTACACCTCATGAACTAGTGACTCACACCATGGCAGTTTTGGGAAGACTGTTTTGCCCCTGGGAGGGACTAACATTACAGCAGGAGGTTGGCTGAGACTGCTACTTGTGAAATTGGAACAACAGTGGAGAAGTTCTCGGAGAACTGTTTCCCATGGGAAGGACCCGATAGCACAGCAGAAGAGAGACTCCTCTCCCTAAAAGCAAACTGAAGAAGTATTTCGAGTGACCAAGTGCTGACCAAACTGACCAAGTGCTCCCATGCCGTCTCTCTGCGCTCTCAGTGGGAAGGAGAGAAGAGCTGGGAGGAGGGGGGCTGGGGGGAAGGTGTTTTAAAGGCTTATTTTACTCCTCATTATTCTCTTCTGACTCTGTTAGTAACAAGTTTACTTTATGCCTTTAAGTTTGAGCCTGTTTTGCCCTTAGAGTGTTTTCTTCCAGTACTTAGCTCATGAGCCCTTTTTTCTGGTTTTCATGGCTGCCTGGCATGTTTACAAGTGTCAAACCACGACAGACTTCAACCTGACCTAATTAACAGTAGTTTACTGATAAGGATTTTGAAGGTCTATTTTGAAGGGCTGCAATGAGGTCTGTGCTACTAAGCGCTTAGAGCATTGCATCTTTTCCCATCACCATTTTATAAAATTATGGTTATTATTTGGGAACTAACAAGATCTTGTGAATTGTAGACCTGGAAGGTGTCTCAGTAAGGATATTAGTGTGACATGGTCCAGCTGTTGATCATAACTTTGCTCATTTGCCAAGAAATGCTTACCAGTGTCAAAACAAAGGGATGGAGGAGTTTCAAACAGGATATTAAGTCAAGCTATCTCATTCCATTATCCTGTATCAGAACTGACGTGTAAAAGGGCTTATATGTTTTTAAACTGAGGTGTGCTGCAGGAGTCATCTTTCTATCTTATTTTGAAGAAAATCTTTGCTTGTTCTGCTCAGGAATTTTCAGGAAGCAGTTATGCCTCATATTCCTATTAGTCAAGAGATTTATCAAAATTTTGGCTTTTTCAACCAAAATCCCAAGAGTGATTGAGTGTTTGGGAGAATTTCAAAATGAGGGCTAATTGTAGAGGAAAAAACTTCATCATTTTATCAGTTTTACTTGGACTTAATATTTATCACAGCTTTCAAAAGTAATTTGACTCTGGGTGAATGTAGCTGGCTTGTTGTTCAAATGTATTACTTTAGTGTTTGCCTGAAAATTTGATGCCTGTAAAGGTATTACAGTAATGTTATTAAAAACTTAGTCAGAATAGTAGTTGTCTAGTCTAATCACTTTACTGGACCAGTTGCTAGGAATAAGTAAACAAACTGAGAAAGGAATATAATTTTTTTCCTATGCAGACTGTGTTGCCTTTGTGCATAATACCTGAATCTGGATTAGTTGTTCCACAGCAACTTGCTAGCTGGGCAGCACACTTGCTCAGAAATTGGCTGTTTTATTGACACATGATTTCTTTATTCAAATATTCAGTGATTATCACTGTGTCAGTACCTTAGGTGGTTAATTAGCTGTCATCTACATCTACAGAAGCTGTAATCAGATTTTTGACTGCCCTGTAAAGTATCCCATTTCATTTCATGTGAGCATATATGAGATGATGGGTTTTGAACCCTTATTTGTCCCTGTCATGTTTTAGTCAATGGAGTTGAAAAACTCATGTTTCACTGCCTGTCTTCTAAATAACTTACCAAGACAAAGCTTGCATCTTGTGACAGAAATATCTTGAGCCTTTAAAACAAGAATGGAAATTAAAGGTGGGCAGGCAGTGGTTCAGTTAGAACTGACTATTCATATATGGTTAAGCTGTTAAGTACTTTTTTCTTGCTAAAGTGTAGCAAAGCTATCACCATTCTATTTCTTCTGGTTCTAACGACACAGTTACTTTACAGTTAAGAGTGGATATGTTTTGTAATGAGCTAAATTAGAGATATGCAATAGTTTTCGAAGTCCTTGAACCAGGTGCTGTGTCTTTGGTTTACCTCTTTGGGTTCAAGATCAAGAGAAAGTTTAACAATGAAAATGTCTGTGTGAATTACACTGCTAAAAGTCTTCCTGCAATTTTTTTTACTGCTCACAGCAGGTCCTCTGATACACAGTCTTCCAAATGATAAGATTTTTTTGTATGAATGTCCTATACCTCTAGCAGTCAAGCTTTTTAATGAGTAATAACAGTAGTTTTCTAACACTGCTTAATTCTTCAACAGCAATGAAAACTGATCTTATTTACTTTAAAACAGTCTGTTCTGAATGAAAGATATGTAAACTGATTTTAAAGCTGTGTTTCCATGAATGTGAGGATCGTAAGAATAAGGAACATGAGGTTAAAAGATAATTTCACTTTATAGCTTAGCTGTTTAATTTAACCAATGTCATTGTCATTTTATGGTTGCTCCCTATGCTAGATGAGATAAATTGAAATGTGCTTGTTAGAAATTGAAAGGAGTTAGAAGATCATACTTCAACTTATTCATAGTAATCTTAGGCAATGGAAAATGATACATGGAGGGGGCAACCCTTATTCTGATACCATAAGTTTCAAAATAATGTTGTGTGACATTGTATGATAGTATGATAGTGCTTACACTATCAGTTCCATTACAATACTTTTTAAACTGTTTGTCCATTGATGAAGTCACTTTAAAAGCATTTTCTCCAGATGATTAGGTTACTTGTAAAAATTATCATTAATTTAATAAATAAGAGCACCTAAGAGCTCTTACATTGTCTATCTGCAGTATGAGTACTTACCAAATGTTTTTCCAGAAAAGCACCCCAATGTGGACACAGATAATATAACACAACTTGGCTTTGGTTTGTTAAAGAACTGCAGGCACTCTCCCCTGTAAGGAGGAGAAGCTATTTCAGTCACATCATTTTCACTTTTATAATGGTATGCTAGGAGTACTAACCACAAAAAATGTGTGCCCACAAAGGCTCAGGGTACTACCTCTGTGGGACTAAAGATTTGTTTCTTGAAAAATCAGTCAATTAAAAAAAAAAAAGTGCAAGCATAACTATGAGGTTTCTTTGCTACAGAGAAAGGTTATGTTTTTTCTTTGAGCTTTTACATTCCACTCCTTCCTTAGTAGTTTGGTGACTGTTTTTTTCTGTTTGTGTCTGAAGAGTTCCACAGGTTCCAAAAAAGAGGTTGAGTCATCTGTGGACAAAAAAAAATTATTGAGGGTTATTAAATTTGCAGGTCCATAGTATGTATATCATGTCAGTTGACATCATCTGGATTAGTGCCTCAGTATGTTCAAAGAAGGAGTGAATTTGCTACTCTGAACTTGAAAAAAGTACATTTGCACTTAATTAAAAAATGTTACTGGAAAAAAAGGAATCCAGCACTTCTAATGAAATACATTAAGCATATTTTTCACATCAAAATTACATTTTTGTTTGCAGTTGCTGAAGCTTTAGGAAATTTCTTTTCTAAACCAGGAAATCAAAGACTTATTCTACCTACATGGTATGAAATTATAAAGTTTCTGATATCAGCCTAGGTAGTGAGAATAATTTTAATAATATTTAACAGAATAATTTTTTTGAACTTAAAATGCTGCTTTCTGAACTCAGATAATAGACTATTTTCTAAGGTAACCAAATTCCTAAGTTTTTAATTAATATAATTCATGTAAAGGAGTAAGTAACTATAATTAACCATGTTCTTGTATTACTGAGTGTTGACAAAATTCTTAGCAAGATGCAGCAGTGGTTTTAAAACCCTGTTTACCTACAGTATTCTGTATGCTGTAAATAAACAGGACAAAAATATGTTTATTCAATCAAAAACAGCTTTAGTCCTAATTAAATGTGTATTTTGGGAGGATAAAAGGATTAATTAAAATGAACATAGTTATCATGATTTATACTTGTGTGGAAGGTAAGGAGCAGGGGAATGGCACTGAAATCTATCCATTTAATCCCCTTATTAGTATTGGGACGAATTACCAAAATGTCTGGTCTTGAGAAGGCTGTATTTTATTCAAACCTTGTAGTTTATTAGCTTGGCCACAGATTGATATGTCAAAGATAAGTGTAAAACTTCACTCATAATTGTAGTAGATTGGCAGAGATTTAACAATAGTAGTGTCTTTTATAATGCACAATGCTGTAATGTATTTGGGTATGTTTGAGATACATCAGCACTCCACAATAAGAGCCTTTGATAGTGTCCCAAGAGCCAAGGTGTATGAAGAAGGCATTTAGTTTCATAGTCCTGAGAACAGGTTTCACTACCTAAAAAGATACTTGCCAATCTTTGTCAAGTTTAGGATTGGACTTCATGGTTGGGCTATTAAACCCAGTTTTGCCAGGATCTAAATTCTATTTTTCTAGCTGAAACTGTATGAAATATTAAGCATTGCTTTTGAAAAATAAAAGTAGAAATGGAATACCAAAAAGATGTTTTTGCAGGAAAATAAATAGAGTTAGATTTTTTTTGGATTTTTTTAGTTTTGTTTTGTTTTCATTTAAGTGTCCACACAAGTAAAAATAAAATAATTCTGGATATTCAATTGTTCTTGCGATCTTGGCAAATGAAATCACTGTAAAAACGTAACTGACACATCTGGTTTCATAAAAAGAGTTATGATTCTAGATGAATGTTAAGGAATGGATCAGCTCCTTGAAAACAGTCTGTTTTCTTTCAAATATTCTAATGACAAAACAAGAAAGAAAAGATCTGCTTTCTCAGCACAACTGGCTCTGAAATTCTTTTCAACATTTTCTGTGATGTCAGTGGAGCTTTAAGAAGTTATTAATATATCTTATGTTTTATAAAACAACTGCTGATTGCTAAAGGAGCAAAATTACACATTCACCTTTGAATGCAGTACTTGATTCAGTTTATCATCTCTGCTTTAGCTAATTAAGCACCAAGGACCAGATATTAGGTTGGCTAATGTCTTGTTCATTAACTACTTTATTAAAATGAATAAGATTGTTTGAAGGTGAAGCCGTACATACGCTGGCTGAGGATGGTACAATCTGGCCTGAAGGAAAGTTTTTTAGCTCCAGCTCAACAGCACTTAAATGTTAATTGTTAATTCTGCAAATTCAGGTCTTATTTTGTGAGGGTAGCTTAGTCTGTGAATAAGAAAGACTAGAGTTACCTTACATTTAAGTAGTTTTTCTTTTTAAAATATGGCATGTATAAAATACTTTTGTCTCCAAATAATGTAGAAAAATCCTGTGATTTTTTTTTTTAGCATAGAAAAGTGTCTTAAGGACCTGCAATTGGACATAAATGAAATCTGTACTGATGAAGTACTACAAAGCACAACTGACTGCATTCAGTGGCTAAATAACTGCAATTTTAGTTCTCTGAGACCTTCTTCTACAGACCATGGAGAGCTGCTGGAGTTCCTTAAGACCTTGGTAAAAATTGTTTATTAAAAACTTTATTGTTGAAAAGTTGATTATACAATTGGAGGTGGAGAGGTGGATGGATGAGTTCAATTCGTTTTTTCATTTCAGCCTTTACTGTTGTGAGGGTAGTTCATAAATCCATGCCTGCAGCAGGGCGTTATGTTTCCTCTTGATCATGCCTTAAATAGACAAACTCGGAACAAAATCTTTTCACAGATGCTACCATATGTTCAGCACTGCTTGGATTGTTTTATAAAACACATGTTGGTAAAAAAAACACTGGAAGTTACTGTCTACACTGAGGCTGTTAGTGTTAATGCATGTTCTTCACTTTTATCAGTATGAATTTAACTCATCTAATGTATGTTACTGTCCTTTATGCATTATTTAAGCATAAACTTCCTACCTGCTGTGTGGCCAAAGAGGTAGGTGATAGATGCCCTATCCCTGTAAATGTTCAAGGCCAAGTACTACTGAGCTCTGAGCAGCCTTATCTGGTTGAAGATGTCCCTGTTCATTGTAGGAGGATTGTACTAAACAAGCTTTAAAAAAGTCACTTCCAATCCAAATGATTCTATATTTCCCAGTGAGAAATGTGGGAGCTACATTCTTTGTTCTACCAAGTTGTACAACTAGATGCAACCAGAAATCAAATTTCACTTCAATGAAATTTAAGAGTATTAGAGAGTATTTTTATCCAAAATTTTTATTGAAAGCTTGCATTTGGATACACGTGGAAATGGAAGTCTGGAAAATTGAATTGGCAAGATAAGTGAAGGTTGATCCCTCAGTAAATGATGGTCTTCAAGTTTATATATAAACTATATGTATGCATTTGATATGATACATATATATAAAATCAAAACACATAAACAGTATCCAGTGATTATTCTTTGTCACTTCCATGTCATGGTTTAGTTGTAGACCATGAACAACTTTAGGCTAAGATTAACTATAATGGAAGAGAACAGGAATGTACAGAAGGTGAATTTAGAGAAGGGAAGTGTTTTCTCTGGCCAGAGCACAAGCTTGATAAAATCAATGGTTGGTGAAAGCAATATTTTGTTTTTTAACTCATAGGATTCTTGTTACTCTTTCAGTCACCACTGATTCCACTGAATATTGATCTGTATCAAATGAGGAAGTTAGTTTATAGAGACGCCAAGTCTTTAATGTTCATGTGGTGAAGAGTGATTTTGTTCTCTTCTGGCAAAGTTGATCAGTATGAATGTTGCTGTTAAAAATCATCCCATTCAAGGATGTCAGAGGCTGCCACACATCATACTTGATCTAGATGAAATTGGAGAATCCCAGAAAAAGCTGACTATGAAGTTCTTGCTTTCAGGAGTCTTTTGTTATTCCTCTTAGTCCACTTAGATCCTTACTGTATTCCCTCAGAATGTGGCATGGCAATGATGACTTACCTGGGTCCATTCCCTGCTTGCTTCCTTCTTCAAGGTCTATTCAAGCCATATGCCTGAACACCAGGTGGCGGCATTTGTTTGGAAAACACAAAAATGTCTCCATCTTATATAAGATGTGCTTTCCAGCTCTCCAACTTCCCGGGAGCTTACCGACTGCATGACAGTCTTGCTGTGAGCTGTAGTATCCAGTTAAGCCTTGAAAATGGCTCTGTGGCAGGCTGCTAAACAGACAGCAAAGTGAAAAGCCTGGACGTCTCAATGCTGCAGTTTATCATAAAAACAGTTTTGGAGCTCAGTGACTTTCACATCACTATTTCCAGGCTTATGGCTTCTTGGATAATCCAGCCTGTTGTGTAGATGGAATTACAGATGAAAAATGTATCTGTACTGTCTGTATCTATAGTACTGACTGTACCACAGTCTGTCTGTAAGAAGCTACTTTCATCTGCAGTCAAATATTTTCAATAATATTCAGGATTAATGAGATTATTATGAACGGACTTTCTTAAATATATATCTCTATCCATTGAACTAATTAGATAATTTCTTCTTGCATGCTTTTAATTAAATATATATAATTCATATTCAGTAACAGGAACCTTCTTTCTACTTCCGGACAACATCCTTATTCATTGTTTTAATTTATTATGTGTATTTATTTTGTTAGGAATTTTGTGTAAAGCTGCTGGGACAATTGAAAAACAGTACAAAGTTCTTTTTGGGCTTTGCCTGGCGTGCTATATTTAGGTTTATTGTTATTATCACACGTTTGTAAATTTTTGTGAAAATACCGATAATTTCTTCATAAAGCCTGAAAATGTTAATTATGTGAAATGTTGTCATTCTTTGTACTGTCCTGTGACTCAATATTTAAAAGCTGAATATATGCACTAACAAATTGTCATTAAATTCTGTTCCTGATAAAATCATGGCAGATTCTTTTTTTAATCAAGTCATCTTACTGTACTTGTTTATTGATATGATAGGTAGTTGTGCATATTGTGCTGTATTCTGGTTGGTAAATTGCAACTGGTTTTCTGTATGTTATTGTTGTGACTAACTTTCTGTGCTCAAAAGGGAACTTTTTGTGCTTCTCCAAAATATCTGGATACTAATTTGGATCTTTTTCTCTTGAATAGTGCTGGCATCATCTTTTGCGATATTTTTATAGGTTAATTTTTAAATTAAAAAGTGTATATCAATATAGGCAATGTGTGAAGACACTTGATAACACTTTCTAGAGCTTCATAGTTCACTTCAGGTACTCTTTCTGAGTTATCCCTACATCTAAAATAGCATCTGCAAGCTCCTATTTTTAATGCTGTAGTTTAAATGCTGTAGTTTAAAGGGCTTGAAACAGTCCTTGGATATATAAAAATATTTCTGCTTTGCCTTTAAAAGCAGCAGTAGGGACTTGCTTGGAAGATCATTTGGATTCACCATTGAAGGCATCAGGTGCATACACTGTTTTGATAGCTTCTTTTGCTTTGTACATTTCAGAATGTAGTATTTGAGCATGATTCATAAAAAACCCCTACATTTAAAGTCCAGAAGTCTACTTGCCAAGAGACAGCCTTTCAACACAGTGGTTAGTAATCTGGGTTTCAGTTTACACTTTGAAACACATTTTTCTTTGGGGCCACTAAACTTTATAGAATAGTTCAGCAGATAGTAAAAGAAAATGGGATCAGTATTATGCATTTTGATATATATGACTTAAGATTTGAACCAGTTGCACATATTCCTGTTACATGTGCATGCTTTTGTAGGATGATATTCAACGGATAATTTCCTTTATTATTGTCTTCCACATCTTTCCTGCTTGTTAAGTATGAAGAATTAATAAGAATTATTTTGAAATAAAGATCTAAAATGGAAGAAAAATAGGTAGTGTGTTATTTTTAAGACTTTCTTTATAAGAGGCAATCATGCTCCCAGTTTGTTATTCAGAATTAGGTACTGTAGTAAAAGTGATGGTTTTTTTCAAGAATCTCTGGTCAGAGTAGAGGGCAACAAGAAGGTTAAACCCTCTAAAGTATGTAACAGGTTTGAAACATCCAGAACAAAGAATAAGAGTTCTGAATTTAAAAATTTTTGTCACTCTAAAACATACTTATCTGTTGAAAAAATCTTGCTAAGGAAGAGGAAGGAGTATTTGGCATTTCAAAATGGTTATCTTTATGCAGTACCACACTCAAACTTGAATAATTTACCTGCCATTCAAAATGGGAACAGAAATAAAACCAATGTTTTCTTCAAATATTGTAAATTAAATAAATCAGCAATGCTGAAGGTGGAAGGTAAAAAAAGTTTCTTTACCAGCCTTGCTTTATAGGATGGCGTATGCCTTGCAGACTGTGCTGATTTCTAGTGCTTAGTAAAGGGCTATGTTTTGGATTTGTGCTGAACACACAGCACAATATAGAGGTTTTTCTGTTATTGCTGAGCAGGGCGTACACAGAGTCTTTCTGCTTTTCATACTGTGACACTGGTGAGGAAGTTGGGGGTGCATGGGAGGATGGGAGGAGACACAGCCAGGACAGCTGACCCAAACTGACCAAAGAGATATTCCAGACCATGTGGCATCAGGCTCCATATATAAAGTATGGGGAAGAAAGAAAACAGGTATGTCTGAAGTGATGACCTGGTGATGAGTGATGCTGTCCTGGAGATGGCTGAACACCTGCCTGCCATTGTAAGCAGTAAATTAATCTTTGTTTTGCTTTGCTTGTGTGCATGGCTTTTGCTGTACTTGTTAATCTGTCTGTCTCTCAACCGATGATTCTTGTGGCTTTTACCCTTCCAGTTCTCTCCTCAGTCCTGGTGGTACAGGGGTGAGAAAGTGGCTGCCTGGGGCTTGGTTGCTGGCTGGGGTGGAACTATAACAGATAAAGGACAGACTGGAATGAGCCCCCCTGAGGTGGTTTGCCACAATGCTTTTCTCTGCTGGGGAGAATCAATGGGAGATGAAGGAGTAAGTGAGAGGGCTTCT